>NC_056747.1:442097170-442437170 GCF_019279795.1 Protopterus annectens | reverse complement strand
GGGGAGAAGACAGAGAAAATGTGAGAGAGGCATGCATTGGGAAGAAGAATAGAAAAAAGTGTAAAAGAGATACAGAGAGAAGAGGTAAGTAGGATTAATGAGAGTCAGTACATAAGAGAATAAGATGAGACAAGGAAGGGTAAAATAAGGATAAAGGGGTGTGTGAGAGAGCTGCAAGGTTCATGTGATGTGACCTGAGTGCAGCTGCACTTTGGGTGAAGAGGTGTTTTCTGTTGTCCTAAGTCTGAGTACATTTGGATGTCTCAGATTGAGAGAGGATTGTAGCCCTATAGTTTAGGTGCTAGGATGGTGAATGCATAGTCAGTGTAATAAAGTTTAGTTTTTGGACTTAGCAGTGTGGGTTGAGATTGAGAGATAGACCTGAGATTATATGCAGTGATTTTGATGAAAATCCTGAGTGAGAAGAGACGATGTCTCAGGAGAAAGGGCTTTGTGAATTAGTGATCCTAGTAGAATGCTGGCTGTCAACCCAACCACTGGGAATGCACAAGCCAGTGCATTTCTTTGTGCCGGTCCCAAGCCCGGATAAATGGGGAGGGTTGCATCAGGAAGGGCATCCAGCATAAAGCTTGGCCAAATTATTCGTGTGGACACCTGTAAATATTTACACACTGAATCGGTCGAGGCCCAGGTTAACAATGACCACCACCAGTACTGTTAGCTTACAGGGTGCTGGTGAAAATTGGGCTACTGTTGGCTGAAGGAGGAGAGGAGGTGGAAGGCATGGCCGAAGGCAGGAAGACAGGAGAAAGGCTAGGACTGTGGTAGTGAGGGTCGGAACTTTGAATATTGGCAGTATGACTGGTATAGGGAGAGAGCTAGCCGATATGATGGATAGAAGAAAGGTTGGTATATTGTGTGTGCAAGAGACTAGATGGAAGGGGAGTAAGGCTAGGTGTATCGGAGGTGGGTTCAAATTGTTTTATCATGGTGTGGATGGGAGGAGAAATGGTGTAGGAGTTATCCTGAAGGAACAGTATGCTGAGTGTTTTGGAGGTGAAAAGAGTGTTGGATAGAGTGATGTTTATGAAGCTGGAAACTGATGGTGTAATGAATGTTGTTAGTGCATATGCTCCACAATTTGGGTGTGCGATGGACGAGAAAGAAAAATTTTGGAGTGAGTTGGATGAAGTCGTGATGACTGTACCCAAGTGTGAGAGAGTGGTGATTGGAGCAGATTTCAGTGGGCATGTTGGTGAAGGGAACAGAGGGGATGAGGACGTGATGGGTAGGTATGGTGTTAAACAAAGGAATGTAGAAGGTCAGATGGTAGTGGATTTTGTGAAAAGGATGGACATGGCTGTGTTGAATACATATTTTAACAAGAGGGAGGAGCATAGGGTGACATACAAGAGTGGAGGAAGATGCACACAGGTGGATTATATCTTATGTAGCAGGGCCAGTTTGAAGGAGATTGGAGACTGTAAAGTGGTGACTGGGGAAAGTGTAGTTAGGCAGCATAGGATGGTGGTTTGTAAGATGACGTTGGTGATCAAGAAGAGGAGGAGGAGTGTGAGGGCAAGCACCAAGGATCAAATGGTGGAAATTAAAAAAGGGTAATTGCGAGGTGGAGTTCAGGGATGAGTTAAGACAGGCACTGGGTGGCAGTGAAGAGTCACCAAATAGCTGGGTAACTACAGCAGAGTTAGTAAAGGAGATAGCTAGAAAGGTGCTTGGTATGACATCTGGACAGAGGAAGGACGACAAGGAGACATGGTGGTGGAATGAGGAAGTACAGGAGAGTATACAGGCAAAGAGGTTGGCAAAGAAGAAGTGGGATTGTCAGAGATGAAGAAATTAGACAGGAGTATAAGGAGATGAGGTGCATGGCAAAGAGAGAGGTGGCAAAGGCTAAAGATAAGGCATATGAAGAGTTGTATGAAAGGTTTGACACTAAGGAGGGAGCAAAGGACCTGTACCGATTGCCTAGACCGAGGGACTGAGCTAGTAAAGATGTGCAGCAGGTAAGGGTGATAAAGGATAATGAGGGAAACATACTTACAAGTGAGGAGAGTGTGTTGAGCAATTGGAAAGAGTACTTTGAGGGGTTGATGAATGAAGAGAATGAGAGGGAGAGAAGGTTGGATGATGTGCGGACAGTGAATCATGAAGTGCAATGGATTAGCAAGGAGGAAGTAAGGATAGCTATGAAGAGGATGAAGAATGGAAAGGCTGTTCGTCCAGACGACATACCTGTGGAAGCATGGAGCTGTTTAGGTGAAATAGCAGTGAAGTTTTTAACCAGATTGTTTAATGACATTTTGGAAAGTGAGAGGATGCCTGAGGAATGCAGAAAAAGTGTTTTGGTACCGATTTTTAAGAATAAGGGTGATGTGCAGAGCTGTAGTAACTACAGAGGGATTAAATTGATCAGTCACAGCATGAAGTTATGGGAAAGAGTAGTGGAAGCTAGGTTAAGAAGGGACATGATGATTAGTGATCAGCAGTATGGTTTCATGCCGGGAAAGAGCACTACAGATGCAATGTTTGCTCTGAGATTGTTGATGGAGAAGTACAGAGAAGGTCAGAAGGAGTTGCATTGTGTTTTTGTAGACTTAGAGAAAACATATGACAGAGTGCCTAGAGAGGAGTTGTGGTATTGTATGAGGAAGTCAGGAGTGTCAGAGAAGTATGTAAGAGTGGTACAGAATATGTACGAGGGTAGTGTGACAGCAATGAGGTCTGCGGTGGGAGTGACAGATGTGTTTAAGGTGGAAGTGTGATTACATCAAGGATCAGCTCTGAGCCCTTTCTTATTTGCAATGGTGATGGACAGGTTGACAGATGAGATCAGACAGGAGTCCTCGTGGACTATGATGTTTGCAGATGACATTGTGTTCTGTAGTGAGAGTAGGGAACAGGTGGAGGAGACCCTGGAGAGATGGAGATATGTTCTATAGAGAAGAAGAAGAATGAAGGTCAGCAGGACTAAGAATATATGTGTCTGAATGAGAGGGAGGATAGAGGAATGGTGAGGATGCAAGGAGTAGAGGTGAAAGGTGGATGAGTTTAAATACTTGGGATCAATAGTTCAGAGTAATGGTGAGTGTGGAAGAGAGGTGAAGAAGAGAGTACAGGCAGGATGGAGTGGGTGGAGAAGAGTGTCAGGAGTGATTTCTGACAGACAAGTACCAGTAAGAGTGAAAGGGAAGGTCTACAAGAGGGTAGTGAGACCAACTATGTTATATGAGTTGGAGATAGTGGCATTGACAAAAAGGCAGGAGTTAGAGCTGGATGTGGCAGAGTTAAAGATGTTATGATTTGCACTGGGTGTGAAGAGGGTGGACAGGATTAGGAATAAGTATATTAGAGGGTCATCCTAGGTTGGAAGGTTTGGAGACAAAGCCAAAGAGGCAAGATTATGTTGGTTTGGACATGTGCTGAGGAGGGATGCAGAGTATATTGGGAAAAAGATGCTAAGAATGAAGCTACCAGGTAACAGGAAAAGAGGAAGGCCTAAGATAAGGTTTATGGATATGGTGAGAGAGGACATGCAGGTGGTTGGTGTGACAGAGCAAGATGCAGAGGACAGGAAGAAATGGAAACAGATGATCCACTGTGGTGACCCGTAACAGGAACAGCTGAAAGATGATGATGATGATGATGAGTAGAAGGTTGGCTGTCAAATGTACTGGGAGCCATTTAGTTCTGGCAAGAGTTAGGCAGTCGTGTTCATTATTGGGGGAGTTAGTAATGAGCTGGCAGATTTTAAGCGGGAGTTATTAATGAACTAGCAGATTGTATTGGAAATAGTTTGTAAGATGGAGATATTTTTCACTGAGGCTGTAGCTGTAATGGGTATTGCATATTCAAGTTGCGATAATGGTATTCCTTTGCCTATGACAGCTTTGGCTGGCTTAGACGACAGAGGTGATAGCTTGCTCACCCAGAATGGTAGTGTGTAGATCTTTTTGCATGTGCTATAAATGTGTAGATGAAAGTTAAGAGATTGTTCTACCCAAATGCCAAGGTATTTGAAGGATATGGTAGTTTCTTTGATGGTATTGTTAACATCTTTAATATTAAGGAAGCTAGGTGCTTTGGCTATTTTTTTGGTTGGTTCTAAATAGAATTGCTTTTGTTTTTGAGGGGTTGAGTATACATTTTTGGCCTATTAGCCACCTATCATCAAATAAGACACCAAAAACTTTGTATTGGAAACTGTTTCAATTGAGGTATTTGGTGATGTGATGTTGAAGGATTGTTTCTGTGCTGACAGAAGTTTGGATAAAAACAACATTAATTTGTTTTCTTCAGCATTTAAAAGTAATTGGTAGTCACCTAGCCAGGTCTCAACTGAGGAAAATGTATATATGAGCATGGTGTCATATGTGTATTGTAGTATGAAGGCTTCTTTGGTAGCTTTGTGAAGAGTATTAGTGATTATGCTGAATAGTGAAGGGCCTAGAATAGATTTCTGAGGTATGCCAGCAGAAACAGACAGAAAGGGGGAGAGATCTCATTTTCATCTTACAGCCTGTAGTTTGTTGGTGAGATAGCTGTGGAACAAGAGAAGGAATGAATGGGAGAGGCCTATGGAGAGTAGTTCATAAAGCAGGCATTGGTTTGAAACTGTGTCATATGCTTTTGACATGTATAAGAAAGAAGGAAGATACTAAGTCACTGCTCTTTCTCTCAGAGTAAAACTGAGCAGAGCAGTAGTGGCACTGTGGTGAGGTCAGAAACCATGTTGAGATTTGGCGAGGAGATTGTTTTTGTGAAGATGGGAAAGGAGTTGGGAATGGATGCATTCTTTTCATAGTATTTTCGAGAGTGAAGGTAGAATGGCTATAGGTCAGTAATTGGAGAGGTTGGTGAATGTTCTCTCTGTGTGTAGAGGTATGACATGAGATTTTTCCCAGATGGCAGGGACATAGCTTTGTGTAATTGATCAGATTAGGAGTATAGTCACAGGGTATGCTATAGCATCTGCTGTGATTCTGAGATATTCTGGTGGCAGGTTGTCAGCAGCTGATATGTATTGTTTTAGTTTTAGGAGGTGCTTTTTGATAGAAGAGGTAGATACTAGTTTGAGGGAGAGAAGATTTTGTGGTGGTTTATATTGTTTGGGACAACGAGGCTGATGAGCAGTTTGTTAAGTAGTGAACAGAGTCTGTAAAATGTATATTGAACTGGGTAGCTATAGGGACTGAGTTGGTGGTAGTTGAAGGAATCATAGTTTGGCCTCTGTGTAATAATCTTTTGATAGAGTTCCAGAAAAGTTTAGGGTTCTGTTTGTGGTTGTCCCGGAGATTGGAAAAGCATTTAGTTTTGTCTGATTTGATTTTTTTGTTTAGAAAGATTTGTAAACTGTCTACAATATTGTGAGTTTTGTGGAGTTTTGTCAGTAGAGCATGCTTTCCAAACGTTATCTCTATGTAGCACAAGATGCTTGGTTTCTCTTGTGAACTGTGAGGTGGGGTTGGATTTGATTAATTTTGATCTGATGGGAACTAGTTAATTTACTATGTTAAGAAATATATTCTTAAAGTGAAATGAGCGTCATCTAGGAGTAGATATTTTAGAATATCTCTGTTGTATTTATTGAGGTATTTAATGAAAGTGTCAGTATTGAAATAGGAGAGTACACTCACATTATTAAATATTGTGTTTATGTGCATGATTAGATTGTCTCATGGCAAAGGTCAGTAAATGGTCACTGATGGTGTTGGGTAGGCAGCTATCATCATTAACCCCCTTTTTCCCATTTTCTGCATGGCATCAGGGCATCATATCACTTGTCTCCACTTCTCCTTATTCAGTGCCACTCTGAATTTCTTTGACAGTCATGCTTGACTGTCACAGTTCTTCTGTCACACAGTCCATCCACCTGTTTGCTGGATGTCCTCATTTCCTCTTGCTTTCTTCCTGTCTGTCCTTAGTCTTCTGCTTCCCTGCACATGTGCCTGAACAACCATGGTCTATTCTCTTTGACCTTTTCTGTCACTGAGGTTAGTTTGACTTCTGCTCTTATGTCCTAATTCCTTTGTCTCACAGTGTGCATCCTACCATCTATCTCAGGCACTTCATCTCCATCACCTCTAGCTTCCAAAACTGCTCTGTCTTTACTGCCCAGGTTTCTGAATAATACAGTAGTACTGGACACACTACTGTTTTGTTCCCCTTACGTTTAAACTTCTTTGGCATTCTTCTTTCATACACTACCCCTGAAGCTCTGTGCCAGTTGGCTGCAGCCCCTCTGATTCTAGCTTTGACCTCCTGATTCACACTTCCCTTTTCCTCAACCACCCCTACCAGATACTTGAAGCTGTTAACCTGTTCTACTATTTTCCCTTCTATCTAAATTCTCAACATTTTCTGATTTCCCCCATTTGCTACCATTGCAGCTGTATTATCTGTACTCAGTTTCATTCCATGTGTCTTCAGTTTTGTATTCCATTCCCCTACCCTTTGCTGAAGTTCTTGCTCAAAGTCTGCCTGTAATGCCACATTGTCTGCATACAGCAACTTTATTGATCTATCCCCGCTGACCTGTTCGCTAAACTAGTCCATCACTAGTATGAACAGCAGTGGGCTCACAGCTGAACCCTAATGGACACCCACTTCCACTGGGAGCCCCTCTTTAAGACTGAACACAGTTCGTACTTGAGTCATTGGGATCTTCTACATAGCTTGCACTAGTTCTAACAATGTTTCTAGGACTTTGAACCACCACAGCAGTGCCCAAATCAACATTCTTCGGATCTTGTCATATGCTTTTTCTGTGTCTAGGAATGTTCAGTTGGACTCTTTCCTCATGTCTAGCTTCTTCTCAAGTATGTGCCTCACTGCAAACATTGAGTCAGTTGTGTTGCATCCTGATCTGAATCCAGACTGCTCATTTCCCATCTTACTTTCTACCACTGTTCATATTCATTTATCAGTCTGAACACTGGGACCAGTATACATATTCTCTAACCATCTGGGATACTTCTTTCTCTCCATACTGTTCTGAGTACCCTCAGAAGCTATTTATCCTCTATTTCACCCAACATCTTGATCATATGTGCTGTGACCTCATCTGAGCCTGCTGCTTTCCCTGAATTTATTTTTATTAATGCTGTTCTTGCTTCTGTGGTGCACTCCCCTTCTCTCACTGTAGGTTGTGTCTGGGGGTTTCTTCATTCAGAAGCTGCTAGAAGTACTCCTTCCATCTGCCTTTGAGGTCCTGTGGACTGGTAAGCAGCTTGTTGCTGGCATCCCTTATGAAGAGCATCTGATTATCTTATTTATCTTTCTATCTTTGCCTTGCAACCTTATAGGTCCTTTGTGACATTTACTTAGTCACGTTCCAGAAGTTGGTAGAATGCCTCTGACATCTTGCTCTTTGATATTGCAACTCCACTCTTAGCCTCGTTGTTAGCCAACTGGTATTTCTTCCTAGCCTGGTCTGTCTTTTCTATCTCCCACTTTTTCCTATACTTCTTTCTTTTGATGACATCCTTGACTTCTATATTCCACCAACAGTTTTCCTTTTGTACCTTATTTCCATACCTGGCTTGATCACATATCTTCTGTAGCCCATACATATGCTGTTTTGAGGTACTGTCATTCGTCTTCATCGCCACCTAGTTTCTCTTCTTCTTACGGTACGTGAGCCCTGAGTAGTTCCTTGAACTGTTGTGCTTTCTCTCCAGTCAACATCTGTGTATTCAGCCTGGTTTCTGTTGACCTTGGAGAGTTCTCTGACCATTGCTTGCAGCTGATTGTGACAAGCAGTGGAATATGCTGTGGCCTGACTGTTTCACTGGGGATGATGTTGCAAACACTGATTCTATACCAGTGCCCTTTCCTTACTAGGAGGAAGTCTACCGGAGTTGCATGTTGGCCACTTTTGTATGTGAATTTGTGACTGTCTCCCTTTCTGAACCATGTGTTGCCTACCATCAAGCCATTTGCAAGACAGAGGTCTAGATTGGATTCTCCTTCTTTATTCCTGTTGCCCCACCCATGTGGTCCCGAGCAGTCATATCCTGTTCTGTCTATCCTGATATGTGCATTCTGGTCATCCATTATCAACATCAATTCCTGCTGTCCTGATTTAGCTAGTTGGTCCTGCAACTGCTGTATGAATGAATTATTTTCCTCAATATCACAACCCTGCTGTGGGGCACAGGCTGGGATTATGGCTACTGCTTTATCATTACCCTGGTGTCTGATTTCCATGAGTCTGTCACCAATTCTGATGACATTCCTCACTGTCTTCTGAAGCCTGTCCCTCACCACAATTCCCACACCATTTCTAACTTGTCCTCCTCTTGAGTAGTAGACACTGGATCCCAAACCAAGTGGCTTTGCTGCACTGCCCTTCTATCTTGCCTCCTGGTTACAGAGGATGTCCAGCCTCCTCCTTGCCATCATGTCATCTACATACAAGCCTCGTGCTGTCAGTGTACCTGCATTGAGTTTAGCAATTCTTAAGTTTGTGTTTGACAGGTTGATTGGCTTTACATCCAGCTTTCTCTCAACAGAGCTATCCCAGGTAAATCAAGCTGGGCAACTAGACACTAGCCGGCAAATAGCTTATTGATCCAGGGCAGCTGGGCTTTATGGTGAGCACATACTGGCCAATAGGACCACGTACACCCCAACCATTGTTAGCATGGATCCCTGGCATAGGTCAGGTCCTCAATCCACTTATCATGGGTAAATACCCATGTGCATTTTGACAACATTAGTCAACATGACCGAATCACCTAGAGCCATATTTTACACCATCAAGTAGCTAGCTCTGCCGCAACAGTCTGTGATCTGTGTTCTCCTACCTTTTGAGGATACTGCGCACCCCAGTAGATGCCCAAAGTGGTTGGTCTGTTTTATAGAGCTACATCTAGAGTCTGTGCTGCTGCTCATAGCTCCATTTTTAGGTGAGTTTGAAATAGAAACACTCAGCATATTTTTCAGAGGTAGGAGAAACCTCACAGAGACACAGGGAGAACATGTAAACTTCAAACAATCATTGATCGGAGGTCATGATCGAACCTTATACCTTGTGCATGAGAGGTGAATACCTTAACCATTATACCATCTGGGTAGGCAGCCAGCAGTGTTAATTTTGTTTGGGGGGGGGGGGGTTGAGGATCCAGTCTAATGTAGACTTTCTATTACTGTATTTGTTTGTTCAACTAGCAGTAGTGGTAATTTCGGAGAAACAAAGAGACTGATGAAGAGTGTGGTAGAGTCATTGTTGATAAGTAGGTATTCTATATTAACATCTCCTATGATGATGGTTTGCTTGTTGATATTATTAGTGATCCAATACAGGATTTCTTCTAGTAATGGGATGTTGTTTCCAGGAGGCATATAGATGGCAGCGATGCATATGCTCTTGTATTTGTTGTTTTTAGCCAGGTTTCTGTGTCTATTAGTAAGTGAGGGATGTATGAGGCTATATAGGCATATAACTGTGGTAGTTTATTGTAGATGCTCCTAAGATTTAAACTCATCAAAAGTAGACTATTACCTGGTTGAATGGAAAATGAGTATTAGAGGTGGATGAGGTGGTATAGTTACAAGTGTGTAGAGATGTTTTGGGATTAGGATGTACGACAGAGAGTCAATTATCCAAACTAATTGGGACCTAAGGTAGTTCAGATGATCAAACTGTTCGGATAATCAAATATACATTGAACCAAATTAAAAAAAGTCTAAAAACTTTGTTTTTCCTGCACACAGGGAATACAATTTTCAACCACTGAGTGATTCCAATGGACAATAAAGAATATTTTTCACACATGAGTAGGCTACAAGCTCAAAACACATGTACAAGTGAATACATATAACATTTATATATTCAGATTTTATGATTTTTCCTACTCGAAAACTGACTGCATTCTGATAATTGACTGTTCGGATAATCAACTCTGTACTGTATATCACAATCAAGACTAAGCTTAGATGAGAGGTATGGGGAGTGAAATTTTTTGTATTTAATTTTCACAATTAAGTTATCTGTCTATAATGTGGGCTCTTCTTTGGTGTATCTGTAATTAAAGAAAGTATGAGATGTGCTAGAATATAGGCTGGGTGCTATATCAGGGTGAGAGGGGAATGATTTAGAATTATGGTGCAATTTCTGGCTGTGAGGTTGGGTAACAATGGAATGTGATAAGATGTAGCATGTGCAAGAATAGGTTCATAGGTTCATAGGTTCATACTAGGCTATCTGCCCAAGGGCATTTACAAGCCTAGCCCATAGTTTTGTGGCTTATATAGCTAGTAGAAGTAGAGATAGTAAGTGAAAGGGCAGAATAATGTAATAATAGATTTGAAGAATTTAATAAGTTGTGATCAGTAGAATAAATTATGGTATTGCTGTTTAAATTGAGGTGGGTGGATGGGTTAGTAGGGGAGAGGAAAAAAGTGGAGGAAGGAGGGAAGGAACAAAATAAAGGCAGTGTGATGTAGAATAGATGTGTATAAGAGGGAAGAACAAATAGAGTGGTTGTAATGGGTTTGATTGATTGTAGTTATGGAGTGACTGGGCTTAGTCAAGTATAAATGTTTAGTTATGGAGTGACTGGGCTTAGTGAAGTATAAATGTAATTATAGTGGGGATGGGTGGGAACTGGGGTTAGGGTAAGGGAAGTGATCCTGAACTTGGTGAGGGTGAATGGAGCAGGTTTCAGTCCCTTAAGGACATTTTTTTGTTTTGGCTTTTCCCGGTTAGGGGGTCGCCACAGTGGAACTCCGGTCCACTAATGATTAGCAGTAGGTTTTTACGGTGCCGAGTTGCCAGCCCGACGTCCAACAATAAAAGAAGGCACACCCATTCATGCACACACCTACCTGCATGTCTTTCAAATGTCACTCGACTGTGGGGAGGACATGCAAACTCCACACAGAGGGCACTCCAGCTGAGAATCGAATGGGAGAACCTCTTGCTATGAGGTAACAATGCTAACTGCTGCACCACTACGGCCGTCAACAACCAGTAGAGTTGGCACTGCTAGGGTTTGCATGCAAGTAACTAAGGGTGCTTACTAGTGTAAATGCAAATGTAAATCTTAGAGTATGTAGTATTAAATGTAGTAGACTAAAACTAATGAAAGTAGAAAGACAGAATAGTAATATAGCAAGAAATTATCAGTGAATCTTCAGGGTATGGAAATGGGTAAAGGGAAAAAGCAAAGCAACACAGAACTGCCTATATAAGCAAAGAGAGAGACTGACAAAAACAGTAGCCAGAAAGAGCAGTTAAGAAAGTGCAGGCTACCAAGAGTATGGTGTAGTTCATTAATTAGACAGGGAAGGGAAGGGAAGGAGAAATTAAGGGGCAGTGGAGGTGATTTTTTAATCTAGTTCTGAAAAGCAGCCAAAAACAGACTACTAAGTATTGAAAAAGCAGGGAAGAGACAATAAAATTAGTACCATGTTGAAGAGAACATGATTAGGATAACAGAATGGGCCAATTATTTCCCCTTACACTGAGTAAAAAGACAAGTCTGTAAGCTTTTGCAGGGCTGGATGTTGTATTTACTGTACTGCAGTCTTGGGAGAAGGTGTAGTCCATGACTATACTGAGTTTGAGTAAAAAGATAAGTCTATAACCTTTTTTAGGGCTGGAGGTTGTATTTATTTTACTGTGGTCTGGGGGGGTCCATGAGTATCTGGCTAGTGCAAGTGGTTGAGGGTAGTCAGTTGATGGCAAACACTCCAAATATGTTCATTTTGCTCAAGAGAGCTGAAGGCCACCCATTTGTTTTCTGCAGTCTGGTTTGTAAAAATTGCACAGTCAATATACAAAGGCTATTCTGGCCTTACTGCCATCCAAATATCACGTGATAGTTTTTCCATACTGCTTCAAAAATTTCAGGGCAAGACTCCTTGATAACCCTACTTTCCCTGTGTTTTGAATAGCATAATAACTTTTATGGAAAAGAGACAACAGAATCTCAAATGTCTACATGCCTGTCCAAATAAATAATCCCATTTCATACGAACATGGCAGTAACATTATTCATATACGTGTTTGCCAAGTTTAAAATACAAAATCTACATCTTTTGTAAGACTACTGGTGGTACATAGTGATAAAGGACTGCAAAGTTAAACCGAAAACAATTGGGGTGAAATATAGACTTTTTTTTTTTACTTTTGATGTATTGACAACTAAATGATAAAAAATTGGGATATTCCTTTTAGTTTAATAAGGTGAAGTTTACCACAATGAAAACCAAGTATAATGCAACATTTTGGACTGACAGTAGAGGCATATGAACAAAACCTGTGAGGCTTGTCTTTCAAAAGTTAGTATAGTTACAAGTGTGTAGAGATGTTTTGGGATTAGGATGTACAACAGAGAGTCAATTAGAATTAGTCATTCCAAAGACATGCATCTGGAGCGTTTTTCCCCGGGCCTCCGCTGAAAACAGGCTCTGTGGAACCTAGTCGGACATTCCCGGTCAACAAATGTTAAATAAAAAATAAAAAAATAAATAAATAAAAAAAGTTGTGTCTCTGTTGTGCATTGAGATTTAGCTACAAAACTTTTGGGTAATAACAACAAAGTACTCATCTGCAAAATGCATTTAAGACTGCAGTCCTAACATCAGAGCTTCCTGTACAGCAGATATCTAAATTTGACACTACAGCTTTAGCCATTTGCATTGTAAATGGGGCAGGTTATATTTTATACACACACACACACATATATATATATATATATATATATATATATATATATATATATATATATATATATATATGTGTGTGTGTGTGTGTAGCTTGTAACATAATGATAACTTAGTACATATATCATGTGCAAAGTCAGATATTCTGCTCGTGGAAACCAGGCATAGTGCAATACTGTGACAGCAAATGCCCTCTAAAATGCTAGATTTATTAGCTCTATATAAGAGGCTATAAGTCAGTTCTCCAAAGGCAGTTCAAAGTAAACTTTTCAGGGATTAGTAATAAGACAGTTTACTACAAAATACACACATACTGTCCCAGTGGAATGTGTTTTTTGTTCCTGAAAGGATACACTACCTTTGACCGTAAAAGCATCACATAAACATAATGGCCTTTTTGCCCTTTACTGATATAATTTGTTGTGGGGTCATTATCTATCAATCATTCAGAAATGTTTTTGTAACTGCCATTTACTTTGGTACATCACCTTGTCCCCCAAAAAGATACCCACATTCTATAATTCTAAAGTCTCACTGAGGGGGAAAAAAAACATACTGGCCAACAATTTGCTGCTATTAGATGTACACAGTGACGCCCAAAAAGCCATATCCTTTTTATTTAACAGCGATCATGTAAGGACCATGTTCTTTAATGTATAGCATGCCTCCTCACCTCTTATTCAAAAATACACTCATCTTCCGAGTACCCCTCTATTTGTGAGGAAAGTGAAGAAAATACTGGCCATAGTAATTAATTTCATCTGCTTGCTCTTTAGCACATATAGGATCACATGAGATTACCAGGTTAAAAGCCTTAAAGTCATTTTAAACCTAGCCATTCTTACTTAAATTTTCTCATTTATCAACACTCATGGACTAGAATGGCTTTGGTATTTCCCTGTGCCTTAGTGTATTTACAAGCTGACCCATCCATAAGGGATACAAGTGACAAGCCAGGGGTGAATTTGCAGTTTCCCATCTGTTGGTCCAAACTGCATTTGAATAGGCTTGAGGAAGAGCTCTGCTTTCCATCAATAGGGAGTCTATTCCAGGGAAGGGGTGATCTCTGAGACATATACCTGTCCCTGCAATATGTTTTGTTTATGTTACAGATGAGATTTAGATCCTAAGATCAGGTAATTCTAGTGCTGTTTTGTGAATGTGTAACAGATCCATCAGGGCTGAATCAGAGAATGCCATGTAGGTCAGTCCTCACTCATCTGTAGGAGACCAAGTACAGGGGCAGGGCTTTGAGGCGGTCCACATAACATGTTATTCACTCCCTGCATTCTTTTAGTGAGGAACCACTATGCCTGCTTCAGCTGTTGCAATGCCTTGACTGGTAGATGCCAAAGGGTGGATTGTACTCTATTGTTGTTCTAATTAGGGTAGAGTAGAGCAGAATTAAGATCTTACTAGAACTGGATGCCATAACCTTATTTATAAGTTGTGCTGCATAGAAGGATTGTCTCACCACCGAGGACACATAGTGATCAAAGTTCAGGTTACTGTCAACCTTAATTCCCAAGTCCCTTACCACTGTGTCTGTTCTTAGGAGAATGTTATCAATGTTGCAGTTTGCAAGGGTGGTGACAAGGATTTATGCATACATTTGTGAGTTTGACGATAATACCCAAGTGAGTTTTTTAACACCTTTATTGAATTACAGTAGAACATCAATTATCTGAATGTCAGTTATCCAAACTGCCAACCCATTGTATCTGTACATATGTTGTGTCTTTTCCTACCTCATGTAATTTAACATCATTGTTTGCTTGTGAAGGGAAGATTTTGCTGCTTCATTACTGGAATGGAATTTTGTCCATTTCTACTACACAGATTCAGGTAGGTGTGTTTAGCTGATTTGCTGCTACTACTTTTCTGCTTCACGAAACTGTGTGTTTTTTGCAGTGGAAGGGAATATTTCTGCTTTTCATAATATTTACCTGATTGCTTTAGTGTCTGTCTGTGTGAAAATGCCCCAATTAAGGCTAACTGATAGTTAGTGTTATTACTCAGGCTCAAACCCTGTACCACAACTGAGAAACTGATTTTTATAAAGTTGGTAGAGACCCTATTTTAACAAATAGCACATTGGGAGAAAAGACTTGTGACTGTCTTTCAGGAAATGCATGGTACAGTAACGCAAAACCTTTTATTCTAGCAACTTTTTAAGATTATACAAGCAATATTTAAAATGTGTCCCTGGTTTTCAGCCTTTGTCTCCTCCCCCACCCCTAAATTTAGGGTTTTTTTACAGATTTCTTGTGCTACAAAGTTGAGATATATGGTTGAGTGTCAAGTGCATTCTACAAGAAAGTTAGTATGAAGTGCATTTTACAAGGGGCTGAGATCTTCAGATGAAGAAATGTTTAGTGCTGCTTATGCCAAGTCCGTATAAATTGTACAACTGTTGTATAGCAAATGATAATCACTGTTGTGCTAAAGTATTTAAAAGCATTGTTAGTAGCACAACAGGTAGTATACTTGCTTTTGCTACAGAAGGCTGTGGGTTCTACTCCCACAATATGTAGATGGACTGATGATACAGTACTGTGTTTCACTTTAAAAGGTGGTGGATGCTGCAGTCCCCAGTTACAGATCTCTCTAATGTGGAATTATTCAGTGACTTTTACTTCTGTAGAGGTTGTGCATTGACTGATACTGGTGGATTGTAATGACAGAAGTTTGAGTAGACTTTTACTGATGAAATGTTCTGAATTGAGCAGTTTGTTTTCATTCTTGGTTCATATATTTTGTTTCATTGCTTACTGGAAAAATGTTCGAAACTACACATTTAAAACATGCTGTGACAAATGGTGCTGTATTATACAGGGAATATAATTTAATACAATCAAGAAGGTGTATTCATTTATCCATGGTTCTAAAAATGTGCCAGGGTGTATGATTTGAAAAATAGCCCAAAGATAAACTTTATTCACTATTGGCCAGATGCATTTTCTTTGAATGTAAGTTTCAATGCTGTTTCAATGAAAGTGAGTTTCAAGGGCAGATAGCTTTTAATGCTAAGTCTGTTTTCATTGTGAGACTATATTGCTTTGTTTAGCAAATGTCCATCAGTGTTTGTGCTATAACATTTGAAATAAGCTTTAACTTAAATCTAAATACAATAGGTTCATAGATTAGTACAGTACTAGGCTAACTGCCCTTTTGGGCCATTTTAAGCCTATCCAATTGTGAGAATCAAACCCTATACCTCGTGTCTGTAAGGTAAACACATTAACAATTATACTGTACAGTATAGGGTATTTTTTATAAGGTAAATACGTAGTGAGTGAGTGGGTGATTTAGAAGTTTTTTTTTATCTGGTTCAATTATATGTTTGATTATCTGAACTACCCAAGGTCCCAATTAGTTCAGATAATTGGCTCTCTACTGTATCACTTAAAATATAGGCAGCTATACATTCATATAAAAGAAAAGAAACCATGTTAACATGTTCACAGTTACAAAGATTATACATCACATATATTCTTTTATACAATTACCATCAATCCAGCATTACATAAATTGGTCAATTCCTGCCTACTCTTAAGCCTCTACATGTATTGTTCCTACAATTTCCAGTTTTTTTCTTTGTAATTTGCTCATACCATTTTCTAAAGATTCCATTTACAGTTCTTTGATCTCTGTTACAATATTCCCTACTTCAAATACAGTTAGTTTAGACTTTTGTCCCTATTTCAAAAGACTTGCTGTCAGTGTAAGTGACCACTTATACAGAGAGCGGGTACTTTGGAATTTGGTCTCCATAGTAAGCCTGTTTATAGATAGGCCTTATGCAGAAGTAAGTCACTTAGGTGCATAGGTTAGTACTAGGCTATTGGCCCTAGGGCCTATACAAGCCTAGCCATATAAATTCCCTGGCTATTTCTTCCGACAATATTTACTTCCCTGGACCCCTAGCTGCTGCTCTGGAAGAGGCATCAGAGTCCTAAGCAAAGCAATCTTCAATGAAGTTACCCCAGACACAAAAGGCACACACATGCATGCACTCATGCCTAGGGCCAATTTACAGTGTCCAATCCACCTACAGCATGTCTTTGGGATGTGGGAGGAAACTGGAGCACCTGGAGGAAACCCACATAACCACAGGGACCTTTTGCTGTGAGGTGACAATGCTAAATGCTGATATATATATATATATATATATATATATATATATATAAAACTATATATATATATAAAACTATATATATATATATATATATATAATATATATGTCATCAGCATAGAGGATGTTGAGACTGGGGATTTTATGTCTATATCCATCCACCTTCAGCTCACAGAGTTACTCCCAGTAGGTTAGAGGACAGACTTTTCAGGGTAGACCTGAGGTGGTATTTATGTTATTAGGGGAAATATGGTCAGGGGAACGGGAAACTTCTCCTAATCTTTTGCAAGCGGGAGAGCTGTTTTTTGTGGAACTTCCAGCTTCTGGTCTAGGTGAGTAGGTGGCTCAGAGAAACAGGAAGGAGTATGGTGACTATAGGGAGTAAGGAGATGGATGGAAATGTAAGCGAGAGTGTAATGCCGAATTCATTTATGAATTGAAGGATGATCCTTCACAAAATTAAGTCATGGCAGACATAGAGGTATCAGAAGAAGTAGAAAGGCAGTATGAGAAGGGAAGAATGAGCCAGGAGAATGTTGTAAAAGTGTTTATGTCTTTACAACACTCTGAAATCTTATTTTAGGAGGAACTGTTTGGAGAAGAGAGGGTCACAATCAAGATGTATTACTACAACCCTCCAATTGGATTGGTTGCAGGAAGTTTACTTGAATGACTTAATAAATAAAAGCGAACCAGAGGATAATAAAAGCTGTATTGTGGGGGGAGATTATGGATAGAATACAAGAGGAGGTTGAAGAAATTAGTAGAGAGAAAAAAGATCAGGAGAAAGGAGAAAAGACAGATTTGACAAGGAAGAATTTTTTTAAGCAAGAATAAGCAGTAAGAAAGAAAAAACGGTTTAACATTTGGGATAACATAATTTTACCTTTGGGCATATCAACTAAGGAGGTAAGAGCACTTGTACATATTAATAAAAATGCATATTGGGACTTCCTGATGTCAAAAAAGAAGCATTAAAAGACTTTTTAAAAGCATGTAAACATGATATGGACTTTACAAAAATCTATAACAAAGACTGGGGATTGGAAATATGGTGTTACATTGAAAATGAAAAAAAATTATACATATTCCAAGTATGACAAATGTAGACACATGCAAAAGGGGTACTGTGAAATATTGCAGGCAACCGAATATGTGTTTCTAATGTGGTAAAATTACCATTTAATAAGTAATTATGACAAATGATGCTTTATCTGTAGTAAAGTTTGACATGAAGCTAAAAGATGTGAAATGAAATGTAGAAAATATAAACAAACAGAGGACTTATGACTGAATTGTAAGGAAAATATAGAAGATAAAGAGAAGAAGGGTGGTAGATATGTATGAGCAAGAACAAAAGGCAGAAATACATCAGAAAAGGAGCAGGAAGAGCAAAAAAGAGGAAAATAGAAACAAAAAAAAAACATGAAAGGTATAGAGAAGAAAGGGAGGAAAAAATAGAGCTAAGTGAAGATGACACAACTGAAGAGTGATTAAGTGAAAAATTCTACAGGGAAAAGCTAAAAGAAAAGGGAAGTTTAGGTATGTAAGTATTAGAGAAATTAAAGGCAAAGGATAGAAAAATGAAAAACAGTAACAGAAGAAAGTTGAAAATCTCATCTTTAAATGTGAATAGTATAAAGAACATTAAATGAAGGTTAGGTGTTTTGGAATGGTGTTCAACACTTGATATGATTATTATACTGGAATATATAATATTTTAACGAAGGAGAGAGGAGTTATAAGTAGAAAAATTACAAGAAGGTGAGATTATTTAGAATATGGGAAAAGAAATGTGCTCAGTATTAGGCATGTGTCAAAAATCAACAGGAATTTTATATTCTACCCTGGTAATGTTGGGTAGAATACTGATAAATTAAAGGTAGAATAAAAAGGTATATAGAATTAGTGCAGTTTAGGCATATGTTACAAAAAGGGAGAGTTACCATTTAAAAAAAAACTTTAGATTATGCTGACAGGAATATGGAGTAGTAGTGGGGGACTTCAATGGTGATTTGAGAAAAAGAGGGAGGTGATAAGATAACAGATGGAAAATTTTATATATGGAATAATAAACAGTGGACCTACAAAAGAAATACAAGAACAAAGATTTCATAACTTTGTAAAGCTTGAAAGTTATACAATAAGGAATAAAAGTAACAGGATTTTCAGATCATTTAGCAATTTGGATAGAGATTCAAGAAAAGGAGGGATATAAAGACAGGCAAGGGTATCAAAAGATTAAATGAAAAAGATTTAAATGATTAAGAAGACAAGGAAATTAATTGATTATGGAAAGTTCATGTAGGGGTGTGTTGGCCAGTTAAGTTTTGAAGAAATATATAAAACAATTTTTGGAATGGCAAGATATAAAACGAGTAACAAAAACATAAAGAATTAATTTTTTAAATACTTCATGACTTGATAAGAAATAAAAGAACATTTTTTGAAAAGAAGGTGATATGAAATGAACCAATAAAAATAAAAAAAGTAGTTTAAAACAAAGATATTTGCTACATGGAATGGAAGTAAAGGTAGCACCATATTTGAACAAGACAGTAAAAGAAAAGAAAATAAGAGAAATGGATTATGAAAAATAAAATGTTAAAATACAACAATAAATTATAGAGGTAATACCAGAATATATAGAAAATTTATTTAGAAAGAATAAAACAAAAGAAAAACAAACATGTAAAGTTAAACAATTAACCAAAGAGGACAATTAAATATTAAAGAAAGGAGAAAAAGAAGATAAACCAGAGACCTAAAATATTAAACAACACAGATAACAGGTATGAAAATAACAGACAAAAGATTAGAAAATAAAGTCACAATAAGTTACTTGAACACAACTTTTGGTAAAAAGGGAAAAGGAAGTCAAAATTTGCTAAGATAGTGACAAATTGGAGACAATATAATAAATAGGAAGGCTGAAGTAAAAATGACAGCAGGCGTTCTGAGTAAAGCTTTTGATAAGATACAACATGAAATTTTATGGGATATATTGAAAGACTATAATACAAGTGCTGCAGTAATAAAAGTATTTGTTTTGGTGTAGAAGAATAATAAATTAAAAACAGTGGTAAATGGATAGTTAAGTAAAGAAATAAATATGAAAAGTAGAATAAGACAGGGATGTCCAGCAAGTAGTATTTTATGTCCAAGGGCTATGAACGCAGTGGTTAAGGTTAAGATTAATCAGTCTTAAAAGTAGTAAGACAGATAGTGAGAAGGAATTCGATTACCAGTGATGTTTGCTTATGCAGATAATAATAGTGCTAATGGCCAAGAATAAAGAATGGATGGAAGAAGGGATTAAGCAACCTGTTAGAATAAGAAGTTATGTACTCACCATAACATTCCATGTTTGTTGTCCATCTCGCCTTCATTCATTGCTGGATGGGTTCAAAACAGAGAATTGGTTCAGACTCTGCCTACACCAAAGCTCGCAAGCCTCCACCGGCTCAAGGCCACACCCCATCCCATCATGCCCTGGGAAGACCACCAAGATCTAGTTTGCAAATCCTAAACTAGTAGTTTCGACATAAACCCCTGTCTACTAAAGGAGGAAAGGAAGAGAAACAGAGAACATGAATTTCCAATTTTTGTTAGACCTCTCGATCCTCCAGGAGCGAAGGCTGGGGGAAGGAGGGTGGGACGCAAGAATGAAGGCAAGATGGACAACAAACATGGAACATTATGGTGAGTACATAACTTCTTAATGTTATGTTCTCTTTATCTTGCCTTCATTCATTGCTGGATGAGACCGCATCCCTAGCACCTTCTTTCTTGGGTGGCTCAAGGGAAAATACTCTTCCGAACAGTGGATCCAAAGGTAGCCCAGTCACTGGAGGCCAAATCTGCTTTGTAATGAGTAATAAAGGTATGAGGCTTTACCCATGTTGCTGCAACACAAATCAAATGTATGGGTAGTCTAGTTTGAAAGGCTGAATAGGTCGCAACAGCCCTTGTAGAATGACCTTTCATCTTCCTTGGAAGTTCTCTATTTTGAGATGTGTACGAGAAGGTTATGCAATCAGTAAGCCATTTTGAAAGCATGACTTTAGATATTGGGGCGCCCTTTTTCATATCTGAGACAGAAACAAATAATTGGTCTGATTTTCTGAGTTCCTTTGTTCTGTACAGGTAGAAACGTAATTGTCTGTGTACGTCCAGTTGATGTAATCTGTATTCTACCTTTTTGCCATAGTTTGGGAAAAACACTGGTAACTGGATTGATTTAGATTAGTCTCAGAACATACATTGGGAAGAAAAGACGTATTAGTTCTCAGGGACACTCTATCCTTGTGGAAATAGGGGGAATGTATGGATAATGCTTGGAGCTCTGATACCCTCTTGGCATACGTGATGGCTACTAAGAAGATTGTTTTCCACGTTAAAAACTTCAGATGACAAGATGATGCAGGTTCAGAGGGAGGAAGAATTAGAGTGGACAATACCAAATTGAGGTTCTAAGAAGTTGGTGGTTCTTTTACTGGAGGCCTTAACAAGAAAGTACCTCTCAAAAAGGCCTTGCACAGTCTATGGGACACAATTTTGAATCCCATTTCTCCAATATGGTAATTTGATATAGCAGCCAATTGAACTCATATGGTAGCTGCATCTTCGTTAAAAAGTTTTGCTGTGAAAGGATCAATGTGATTGTTGAGATCCCAACAGGAAAACCTTTTCCATTTGCTAGCATAAAGCTTTCTAGTTGTCGCCTTATGGGATGAGATCAGAATATGTTTTACAGTGGGAGAAATGTTTGGAAGCCTGGCTAGGAGTGGAAGTGGAGCAGCCAAGCTGTCAGTTTGAGGGTGTGGACAGATGGATGGAGCATCCCTGATGGATGAGTCAGGAGGTCTGGAACTGAGTCCAGAACACACAGCTCCTCTTGTAGATGGGGCTATAGGAAGGGGAACTAAATCTAATGAAGCCAGTATGGGGCAAGGAGTATTAACCTGCTTCTCAATGTGTTGGCTTTCTGAAGGACTTTAGGAATCAAGGGAAAAGGAGGGGAGAGGGGAAAGCATAAAAAAGACCTGGGGTCCAATCGTGTGCAAGTGCATCCCTTGGTGGCTCCCCCAGAGGAGGGGGGGGGGGTCAGGGCAAAGTAGCATCTGCATTTGGCATTCATGGACGTCCAAAAAGGTCACAGCAAGGCTGGTCTCACTGGCGAAAAATCTGCTCTGCAATTTCCTGTTTTAGGGACCACTTGTGTGGCATTAGAATAGCTCTGCTGATTTTGTCTGCTATAATATTGGATTGCCCCAGGATATGCATTGCTATTAGAAAGCGTTGGGCAGGGATTGCCCATTGCCATACTCTGAGCCTCTCAACATAGGGGGTAAGACCTGGTTCCTCTTTGTTTATATACCACACCACTGACATACTGTCTGTCTGGACCGCAATCATTCCTAGTGGAAGGGAGTTGTGGAATGACTGCAATGCCAAAAGCACCGCTCTCATCTCTAGGACACTGATATGCAAGTGGTTCTCATATTCCTGCCAAACTCCTTGGACAGTTTTCCCCAGATAATCCCTCCCCCACCCTATCAGGGAAGTGTCCAGGGTCACTGTAGCTATTGGTTGTGGGGGAATGAACGGTCCAAAACCACCCAAACAGAACGAAGCCACCAGTGCATACACCTCTTGCAAGATTCTGTTATTATAATCTTGTGGGGCATTGGTAACTCCTGTATGGACCATTGAGAGACAAGTAGCCACTGGAGAATTCTCCTGTGCAGACTAGCGAGGGGTACCAAGGATATTGCTGCCGACATGGTACCTAACAACTTTTGCTTGTACTTTCTTCTTTGTAAGGAGGTTCTTTACTTGTTGATGCAGTGTTTGTACCCTGTCGGGAGGAGGTTTGGCTAAAATGTCTCTTGTGTTATATGAATATATGTTGTGATGGCAACAAGCCAGACTTTTCAAAGTTTATCGTGATGCCTAGTTGAGAGCAAAGGTGGCTGGTGCTGTCTCTTGCTCTGGTTAGTAGATGCTCGGTGGTGGCAGTTAGGAGCCAGTCGTCCAAGTACAGAAACACCCGGAATCCTAGACACCTCAAGTGAGCCGTGACTACTGCCATGCATTTTGTGAACACTCCAGGGGCTGTAGTGAGACCAAAGGGCAGAGCTTGAAATTGGTAATGACTGGCTCCCAGCCAAAAGCGCAAGTGACTCCGGGATCACCTGTCCATCTTTATATGATAGTACACATCCTGAAGATGTATTGAGCATATCCAATTGTCTTTCCCCTGATAGGGGAGTACTGACTGCAGTGTCACCATCCAAAACTTTGACTTTTTACAGACTTGTTTAGCCTGCTGAGATCCAGAATGGGCCTCTAGTCCCCTCTGTCTTTTTTGGAACTAAAAAGAACCTCAAGTAAGTTCTGGATCCAATCTGGTCTGCGGGGACGTTTTGGATGACTCTTTACTAGCAACCTTTGTACTTCTAGGGTTGCCTGGTCCATCTGATTGGGTGGAACATCCGGGACTGATCTTTGTGAGGGGGGAAGAGGAAATGGGTATACAGTAGCCTCTGGATATAATCGCTTGTACCCATTTGTCATTTATTTTTAGCCAGGTGTTTGGGTAGAGTGACAAGCGACCCCTGACTGCCTCCAGGGGTGGACAGATGGGCCTCCTTTCAGGAGTGCTGAAAGTTCCTAACAAGGAACGTATCCCTGTCACCCTGGTTTTGCGGACCCCCTTGTCCATGAGGTCGGCGTCTTCCATTGCTATTTCCCCTTCTGCCCTTGTGGGAAGAATCACCACGTGCATCCGGAAAGTCTCTCTGGGACTTGCGGAACCACACTGTTCCCCCCTTCTGGCCTTTAGAGCAAGGCCTGGTAGGAAGGGAAAAATGGACTTCAACGGCAGAAACCATCTTTCCCACTTATTCGCACCTGGTCAAAGTCTCTCTCAACTTTGGCCCGAACAAGGACAAGCCATCAAAAGGGGTGTTGATAAAGTAAGATTTTAAGGGCTCTGCAAGCAAGCATAGCATCCAGGAATGCCTCCTTAAGGAGATTCATGTACCCACTGCCCTACTCTCTCCATTGGCTGCATAAGAGATAAGTCGGATGGAGGAGTTTACCACAGAATGTAAGGTGGAAAGCTGAGAGGTCATTTTGTCTGAAACCCTGCAGATGTAGAACCTTGGAGGGTATCACCTAGCTCTTTCAGGAAATCCCTATGAAGCCTACTAAAATAGGTCAAAAAGTTCAGTGACCCAAGGGTAAAGGAAGCTGATGAAAACATACGCTTTCCATATCTGTCCATCGTACAAGATTTTTCATTTGGTGGATGGATAGATGAGGAAGTCTCAGACAATTCCTCTATGGTGGCTGCCGCCACCATCATAGCATCTACCAAGAAACTTTTTGTAAGGAACACTGTCAGTGGGCACTGTAATAAATTTATTTGGCCTCCTCAGAACAGGTTCCACAGACTCTGGACAGCCCCATGCCTTCTGACTGACTACATTCAGGAGCTGGTGGAAAGGCAGAGTCACCCAAGAGGTGGAGGGGCGAGACCCAAAAGCCTCCAGATACACAGACGCATCCTCAGAAGGGCTGATGGACTTCCAGCCACCTCTCTGTTTAAGGATCTCTAGGATGTCCGCAAAAAAGACATCCTCAGAGGGTAACCGTGGGGACCCTTCTGAATCATCGAGGTCCGTGTCTGAAGTGATGAACTCTGAAGGGGAGTCAAGCTGTTCCCTCTTACATAATCTGTTCTGAGGGATCTCTTCAGAGGGTACTCAGGAGAGGTTTTGGAAGAGTTAGTATCACCCAGTGGGGCATCCTGGGACTTCGGGTCTCCATGCTTGGGAGGGAGAGATGGTAAAGAGACAGGCTCTAGTGCTTTTGGGTGAAGAGTGTTTGAATCCAACAGTGGAGCCTGTCTGGGGTGACAGCACTCTCCTCGTGGCCTTGAAAACATCACAGCCTGACTCAAAGGGAGCTTGCAGCTCTGAGGAACCAAAAGACCCCCCCCAAGCCACGGCAGCAGACTACGAGGCCGATGTAGGTGCTGAGCCCACCTGCGCCAAAGCCCCAAGAGGTAGATTCGGGTCAGACAATTGTCCAACTAGACTCTCCTTCCTAGACCCAATGGGGAAGCATCGGCCCTAGACCCCTCAAACAGATGATGGAACTATGGAGGTCAGAGAAGTAGTTGGGATCGAAGATACGGGAGCAGGTCTCAGCCCAGACAGGTCCTCTACAATCAGATCCAAGCACTCTGGCTCCAAAGCCAAAACATGGGTCAGAGGAGGAATCGATGGAAAGGGAAGTGATGGTTTCCAGTCCTGAATCCTTCTAGGTCAGGGTCAACCACCTTGGCCAGCGCTGGTGTCCCTAACAGCCTCTTGGCCACCGACTCCACATAGTCATCTGAAAGACTCCTGGAGGACCGAGAGGACAGAGTCGAGGATCTGACTGATTGCAGGACAGGCGAATGCAATACTGAAGAGACTGGTTCCAGAACTGAGGACCAGCTCCAAATATGGAACTCTGTAGGCTCCAAAATACATAGGGGAGCCAAAGAGATAGCTTTTTCAGGCCCAAAAGCCTTCGGGTCTGTGGATGACTCCTTTGAGGTTTCTTCGGTGGTTCTGATGATGGATCCGTGGAAGATCTCTTTGAAGCCTTCTCTGACCTAGGAGATTGAGACTGGTGAGAAGATTTTGAGGAATTCTGTTTCCCTTTTAGAGCCTCAGAAAAAGGAACTTTCAACAATCCCCTAACAATCAACTTATTTTTTTCTCTCCATTAACATTCTGGAGCCAAATGCATGGCAAAAAAAGCATGACTCTTGCACATGGACAGCACCTAAACAATACACACAAAGTACAGTTGTGTACACTTACCACAAATGTAGATGTTAGAGTGTATTTACACTGAGAGCAAGTCTTTCAGAATCAGGGCAGACTTACACTGAGAGCAACTCTTTTGGAATCAGGCCTTTTGATTTCTGCTTTCTATTAATTGCTTTTTGGGAGCCACCAGAATTAAACTTAACAAGCCCTTACTATGTGTAGGCAATTCAGATCCTGTGTCCCAGCTCAAAAAAATGTTTTTTTGTTACTCCCATTTGCTCACCAAATATTTTCAGCTCCCCTCTTACCTATACCCCCCTTGCCCTGTCGGAAGGATCAGCTTATCCCACTTGACTCTTGCCCTCTTCCCTCCCATATAAAATCCTTCAACTCTTCATAAATTACTTTCACAATTTCTCCTCTGGTTGATAAAAAGATACCTGACATATTTAAAAGTAAAGGAACTAAAAGCATTTTCAGTGCTTGTATCTTGCTATCCATATCTAAAAACAAGAGCTTCCATTTTTTTAGTTTTTCTATTATCTTTTGTTCACTCTCTTCCTATATATCCTTAGCTGCCATAACAGAATCGTTTTTAACGTATATACCTAAGTACCTCATTTTATCATGTCCCCATAAATAGGTGTATTGCTGAACCAATTCTTGTATGGTATATAGTTTACATCTATAGCCTTCATTTTGTCTTCATTAATTTTGTATCCCGAAAAGACTTGAAACTGTTTCAGAATGTTCTACTACAGTGAGATATCCTTTTTGGGTTTTATCAGGTACAAAATAATATTGTCTACAAATAAAGCCAACTTCTGTTGATTATGATATCAATTATATCCTTGAACTTCCGAGTCCTTTAGTTTCTTTGTTAATGGATCTATATATAATGCAAATAAATGGTATAGAGGACACCCCTGCCTGGTTCTTCTGTTCAGACACAACTTATCAGAGAGGAACCCTCTCAGTTTAATTTTTTGCCTCTGATCCCTCATATATTCTCCTAATTAACCTTATTATTGTAGAAGGGAATGCAAATGCATATGATTCTGTTGATTGCCCTGTTCATAAAATCCCAGCTTATTCTTTCAAATACTTTCTCTGCATCAAGATCCTCCAACAACAGTGCATTTCTTGCATTCTGCTTCCATCTGGATCAACACTGTTCTATTAATGTTGTGAAATGTTTGCCTCTCCTCCACAAAACCACACTGATCCATATCTATCAATTTTGTCAACACCTTTACCATTCTTTTAGCCGTTATAATCATAAAGACTTTATAATCAGGATTTAAAATTGAAATGGGCCTGTATGAAGCTGGGACAGATGGGGCTTT
Organism: Protopterus annectens; assembly: GCF_019279795.1. Taxonomy (NCBI): domain Eukaryota; kingdom Metazoa; phylum Chordata; order Ceratodontiformes; family Protopteridae; genus Protopterus; species Protopterus annectens. The sequence goes on along the minus strand of NC_056747.1, from coordinate 442,410,207 downwards.
ACAGTATTTTTGTATTAAAGCCGCCACAGTTTTCTTACAGGATGCTGGTGATTCCCTTCCTTTTACAATACTGTTAAACCCTTTCACATCTTTATCACTTTCTTCCCTCTTAGCTTCCAAACTACCACAAGAATTCCATCTTTTCCTGGAGATTTTCCTGAAGATTATATGTCACTGTTTTTATCTCATCTCCTCCTATCTTAAAAATGTTAATTGTTGAGCCTCATCTACCTCTACCTTTGGCATACCAAATCTTCCATAAATATTTAGATGTGTGCTTTTTCTTGATTTCTATATTCCTCTTGCTTTATACAGATTTCATAATTTTTTTCAAATATCTTAAATACCTCTACAAGATCACTGGTTATTTTTCTTGTTATAGGCTCCCTAGGTTTTGGCAACAATCCTTACTACTTTCTGTTGCCCACGTCTTTATTTATTTATTTATTTTACATTTGTTGAACGGGATAGACCGACTGGATATATGTCCATTTTCAGCAGAGGCCCGGGGAGAAAAGCTCCACATACCAAAAAAGACACAGGATATACATCACTGAGTGATAAACTCAGTCAGACATGTTTAGAAAAATATAGACAAAGAATATAGGCAGATATCAATATACACAATGTGCAGACTTACATCTGATTGGCAGAGACGTATCAGAAAATGTGAACATAGAATACAATCAGATCTCATAATTCACAATGCTTAGACATTCAAATGCTATGAGGCATAGATACTTGGCTAAACAGCAGGTTGGGTACCAAGACATGTATTAGTGAAGTTGTTAGGTTTAGAACAAGAGCACAGCCAATGAGATGTGAGGTATCTGTTGAGTTCTCTTTTAAATAGGGGTATTGAGGTTTCCTTGGTAATGGTAGTAGGGTGTAGATTCCAGATTTTACCGGTTGAGTTGGCAAATATAGCATCGCCTGCAGAGTTGTTGGATTTTTGGGTCAGTATTAATAGTTTATCAGCTGAGCATAATGGCCTGGGGGCACTATGAGGGGTAAGAATATTTCTTGAGGGCAGGGGTGTTATCAGGTTGATGGAGTATTTTATGCGCTACTATAAGCTGGTTGAACTGTAGAAGGGTAGGATACTCTAGCCATCCCAGTGCTTTGAGGTTCTGGCAATGGTGGGTCCTAAAAGCCATGCCAGTAGCGAATCTGGCTATATGATTGTAACATCCTGATAATTTGTTGAGATCGGTTTTGGATAGGTTGGCGAGTACAGGGGAGGCATACATAAGGGTAGAGTGGAGGTATGATCTTGCAATAGCTACCCTAGCTATTAGATTTAAGGTTGTCTATTGTTATGCCTAGAAGCTTTGTATGGTCATCAGGGTCACAAGTCTTTATGCTTTTTTGCTTTAGAACCATCAGAAACAGTTGCTTAACAGCAATCTTTCTAAACTCATGTATATTATCCAGATACTCCCTTATTTTCTCTTTAGCTTTCTGCAGCTGTGCCTCTTCTTGTTCTCTGAGATCCCCCTTATTCTGCAATACTTTAACTTTGTCAGTCCCTCCAAATATTTCTTGTTACTTCTTTACCATATCTCCTTTGCTTTTATTGCTGCTATATTTTAAACTCCACTTTCATTTTATCTCACTCATTAGCTATAATGTCTGAAGAAATTTCTATCTTCCCTCTCCCTATACCTGAGTGAAGTATTGTGTCAAATGCCTTTGCCAGGTCAGGATAGGTAGTTTGCACTATTTTGCTCTCATCCATGGCTCTAGTGACCTCTCAATGAAGTCCATCAGGTTTAGTAGGCATATCTTGCCTTTGACAAAAACTGAAATGATATGAGTCCAATGTCTGAAGATTTCCTAGGTCTTTGTTTATCAGGTCCATATTAATTCTTTCCATGACCTTGCATATAAGACTAATCAAACTTATGAGTCTTTAGTTCCCTGGATCTGTTGATGAGTTTCCCTTTGGGTAGTGAGGTGACCATTGCAATCTTCCATTTTCTAGGGATGAAGCCTGTCTGGAGGCTGTGGTTGAATACAGATTCTAGTAGGACTAACAGGTCAACTTCATGCTATTTAAGAGGTATCCTGGGATATTATCAGGACTCATTGATGCCGTGTTTTTAGCTTTGGAGAAGGCAGTGAGGACCTATTCTTCAGCTGTGGGATAAATGTTAGAAGGCATTTCCTGGGGGGGGGGGGTAACTTGGGGTGACAGAGGAGTGAAACTGGAACAAAATTTATCAGCCAGCAAATTTGCCATATCCTCCAGTTATATAGGAAGTTCCATTTATTATTAGTTCAGCACAGTGTTGAATGTTCATTCCCCTTATGGTTGTGTACATAACTGAAAAATGCCTTATGGTTATCCTTAGCCTGACAGGTTATTTTGCCTCAAATTTGACTTTGGCGGACTTCATTAGCCCCCAAGTTGCTTGTTGAGGCTGATGAGGGAGTTTTTTTTCTGTTCGAGGGAGTTTGCATTGACAAAATCCAGGAATCTTTGAGCCTGTATGTTAGTGGCTTTTAGATATCCAAGTTTATGGTATAATAAGCTGAAATCACCCATGAATATGGTGTTGCGCTGAATTGTGAGTGACTCCAGCACATTGAAGTATGTGATAGGGCTATTCTGGGTCATAGATGGGGAACTATAGCTAGCAAGTATGTGTTATGGGACTTAACCTAAGGTTAGTTGTGCATCGAGTAGCTCATACCATGAGCATGTCATATTGTTTGACCAGTCTTGAGGTGTGCTTACTTTTTATGTAGATTGATACACCTTCACCTCTTGTCCCTTCTTGTGTGGTAGCTGCTCTAAATGTCTGGAAGGTATTATAGACTTGCACTGCTAGGCTGCCTTCCATGACTTTAAACCATAACTCAGTAAATTCACAAATGTTACTCTCCAGGGTAAGTAGCTCTTCCAGGAAGTGGAGCTTCCTGTTGAGATTCCTAGCACTGAGCAGTAGCACCTTTAGTTTATAAAGTAGAATTTACTATGACAGAAGATTTATCAGACTGGCATTGCTTAAAAAAGGCCAATAATCCAAAAGCCTAGTGTGGACAGGTGCAGATCATCCCTGGCAAAGCAGCATGGTCTGTTAATGATGTCCTCCCAAGCTAACAAATGTTGGCCCCTTAGAATTAAGATAATTGTTAAAGTCAATCATCTTCTGTTTATACTGAGGTATCATCCTTGGAGAACATAGAATGCTGCTTAGTGCTTGGTTTATAACAGCCTAGGACACAATCTGAAGGCTCTATCATCTCTCTCTCTTTGTATAATCCAGAGAGGTGCATCTCAGGTCATTAACATACAAATGGACTATGACAGAGTCATACTTGTGATGCAGTGTGGGGAGTGCATGTATGATCTGGTGGATGCTTGCCCCTGATAGACAACTGACGGTGAGTGTCTTCCTGCTCAGCCTGGTGAGTGGACCATCAGTGTGTCTACAGTAGAGTTTACAATGACCAATATATTGAGTGGTGTGGTAGTTTGTCTTAAGGGCTTAGAGCCTGCGACATTGTGAGATGTGGTTGCATGTGTCCTGGGGAGTGTTGTCTAAAGAGTTTTTATGGTTGCTGAAGACATTGTATTGGAGGCCTTTGAGGTTTGGGCAGATTGCGTTTAAGAGCCTCAGCATATGTGACTTTATGTATCTGAACCATAGTAGGTGTGGTGTGTGTGTGTGTGTGTGTGTGTGTGTGTGTGTGTGTGTGTGTGTGTGTGTGTGTGTGTGTGTGTGTGTGTGTGTGTGTGTGTGTTACTGGCAACCTGTTTGGAGATATCAGTGACTGCATGTGAGAGCTTTGCCTCCAAAGACATTCTGTAATTACATTTCTCACATACTGTTTCAGTCTGCTTAAGAATAAGGTGGTTGTCAGTAAACATGAGACAATTACTACATTCTTTCAGGATGCCCATGTCCACCAGGCTGGCTGCAGAGACAGTAGGAAAGTGCACATCCATGGCTGTGGATCCTCTTTTTTGTGATCTACAAGAGGCAGTGCAAGAGGAGTTTGTAACTAACTAAATTTGGAGTTGTTGGGTTGGAGGGAGGTCTAGGGTTGATCTAAAGCAACACTCTTAGGGTAATTTTTCTCACTGGGCAAACTAGCTGATCAACACACAGCTTGATACTTGAGAAAATAGCAGAGGACTTTTTATATGAACAATTACAACTCTACATGCCTGTGCCTATAAAGGGCACTGCAAACCACTACTGCACTGCTTAGCACAGGTTATAGGAGATGAGCTAGAGAGGAATCAAATCAGTAAACAGTAAAAATACAGCATAATTATGTAAGGCTCAGATCTTGAATCAATTCACAATTCTCTCTCTATTGTGAGTGATAACACAAGACTATGTTCCCCAGACTAAGCAAAATGCAAACAGTAGAAATATAATAAATGAGACTCAGATCCTACACCAATTCACAATTCTCCCACTAGTATGAGGGGTACTACAAGACTAAGATCTCAAACCAAGTTAAAAGTGTTAACTGTTGATTCTTGGTTAAAACAAGGAAAAATACAGAAACAAATAATACATGGTTCAGACTTACACTCTGAATATTGCTTTATACACTAGATTAAACAGTATGATATAAAACAGAGTGTACCTCAAAAGCTTTAAGGATCTAATGGAAGTGCCTTATCAGTCTGAGCTATTGGTGCCTAGCATAATTAGCACTGAGAGGGGTGCCCAATGTCAAATTTATTGCAGGTGTGGGCAGCTAAAAAGCAACCAAGTTTAAAAGCATGACAAGAGCTGGGCAGGTGAGTGGAAAAAAAAAACAAATATCAATGCAGTCAAACAGAAGTTTTAAACTCATTTCTAGCAGAACTTGCACAAAGTACCGCAGTTTTGAGGAAGACTGAGGATAAGAGATTCATACAGCTGCAGAAGCCAGACCACTAGGTACAAAGGAATGTGTAATCTGTGGGTTAAGAAAAAAAGGTAGAATCCTCAGCCATAATTACCCTTAACCATCTCCGTAGCTCCATTCTTCTTTCTCACCTCTGGCCTTTTTGTAACATATTTCTCAAGCACCCTTATTTGGTCAGTCCATTCTTAAAGTACCCTCCTTTTCCTTTTTTGTCAGTTGATATGTTTTACACACATAATAGAGTCAAGAGAAAACATAGGTCCATATCTGCTTTCTCCTTTAAACTCATACAGAGGCACTATTCAATTGCTTGTTTTAGTGAAAACCTCACTCTGCAAGCTTTTGCAGAACTATGCCATTGTTATTTACACACATTGTTTTTTCTGAGATATATTCTGAATTATGCTGTTGCTGTGTGTACTTACTGGTTCCCTACAAGATACTGAGAGACATCTGTTTTCCCAGAATTAACATTACTCCACTGTTGTCTTCTTTCCTCAGTAGGAATTCATTTTTAAACCAATAGTGTGCAAAATAATTTAGAACTGTGTTCTGGCATTTTACCAGAGATCCTTAGTAACACACTAAGGAACTAACTGTTGAGGGACTACTTTAGTAGTTTCAGATGACAGCCTAATAAATATGTTCTTGTTATTAAACATTCCTCAATTCCCCCATGGAGCTGAGTGAACCAACTGCATTTCCTGACCTTATATAATCAACTTTAATTGGCAAACAGACTAGAGTTCATTATCTGATCACTGGGAAAGTTTTCTGTTTCATATCTGCAGACTTAATACAAGACACTGGTAAGTTTTACATTATTTTCTTTGCATTTTTTCTGAAGTGTAAGACATTGCAAATCTAATGTTGTTTTCAGTACTTACTGAAATCATCCTGAAAGTGAGTGTAATTCAATTACTAAAGAGGCATATACAGTAGCTTAATTTCATCTGCATCACAGGAGTTGCAAAAGCCATTTCATCAAAACTAGAGGGGTTACTTGTATTTTTATATGCAAAAATGTTTGGAAACATTTATTCTAAAGGTTGTGTAAGACACAGAACAAGGGTTATCAAATGAATATATTTAACTCTGATACAGATCCTATAGTTTCTTCTTGACTGGACAGTACCATGGATGCCCTAACTTTTATAATTAGAAAATTATGCCTTTATTGTGAGTTAACTAACAGATGTTTCTCACTTGTGTTTTTTTTAATTTCAAAAAGTCTATACACTAAGCAGCTTTCATACATCTTTTATATATCTTTTCAGTTAGAGTGTAATTGCCATTATCTGCAAAAAATGAAACAACTTATTCTGTAAGCATTCCTTTTCCTATTTCCATATTTGGAAAAAACAAGTTACCTGCCTGCTTGTTTCAGTAAATGATAGGTGTATGATAATGGATTCCAGGAGGACGTACACAATGTGTATATTTTGGTGCAACGGATAAGCATACTTATGGTCTGGCAGTGTAGCAGCTGGACAAGGCTATGCGTCTCACTAGGCTTTATCCTGCAGTTCTGAGTTTGTTCCAAAGTCTCCACGTCCATACTGTGTCTCTCTAGGCATATATTTAACCAGACCAGTGCTCATAAACTCTTCCTTCAAAGTGACAGTGATACTTTGTGCGCTTATCTAGTTAATAAAATAAACATGATAATCGTATATGTGGAGTATGCCCCAAAAGGAAACAAATGACAGTTTGTGATAATGTGCAGGTTTATGAGTCTTCTGAGCTTACTTTGATTCAGGAAGGAAATATCTAGAATGCCCATGCTGTTGTAACTGCTAAATGTGTGCATACTTTAGAATTACCCTGAATCCCATAAGGTATAACTGATAAACGTATAGTATTTTACAATTACCCTGAATCCCATAAGGTATAACTGATAAATGTGTGCATGATACTTTAGAATTACCCTGAGTCCCATAAGGTATAACTGATAAATGGGTGTATGGTACATTATAATTACTTTGGATCCTAAAATAAAATAGATTGTGTACCCGTTGCAAGCGATAAGTTTGTGATACTACAGAGCTATACTCTGTTCCAAGGGAGGTATGCTATGCCCCATTATGGTGTAACTGTTAAGAACCATCTCATTTTTTGAGCTAAACGACTATGCTACGTGGCAATGCATGTGTAACTGATTACTTTATTGTATATTACTTACCTGTCACACACATCTTTATTTATTTTATGCATTATCTATTTGTTAACAAGTAAACCTCCCAAAAGTGCCTCTTTCCAAAGTAACCTAGGAGCACTAAGTGACTTTTGGAGTCACAAAGCGTGCACATGGAAAGTAATGAATCAGGTCCAGTATGAATAATTGCATCTCATTTATTTATGCACAGTTATTTGAACCCAAAACATCTACAGCTTTAGAGGTCTCTAGTCAAAACCGCAAAATCTCTGAGGTTGCAAAACACAAAATACATTTTTTACTTTTGTCCTTTGTGGTGCAAGCCCCTATAGATAGACAAAGAGAGAGAGAGGGATACATAAATGAGACAGAGATGCACTAATTCTATGATCACACAAACTTTAAAAAGAGGGAGTAAGTGAGTACAAAGCAGGACTCACTTTCTTCTTCTCCACTTCTAACTACCATGACGTAGCATCAGCAGTATTGGTCAGCTAGTCTATGACAAACAGTAGGGCTCCTGATGAACTTAATGCCAGTATTATACGGTTAGGCTAGTTATCAGTTATCAGCCATAATCTTCTGCACTATACTGTCAGATAATATGAAATAAACTATTCTGGTTTTAGCACAAATCATTTCTGGAGTTTACAGGGTTATATTCTTAAAGAAATATTCCTTACATCAGAATATGTAAGCCCCTTGATGGCATAATTAGATGTGTGATACTGTTGAACTATCCTGTGTTTTTGCAAGACGTGTGCTATATGCATCTGTGTCTGATGTGACTGGTAGGAGTGAGCTACTCTAGAATTACCATGTGTTCCATGCAGAGGCACACTGCATTGCTTTATTGGTGTAATTGACATGCATGTGATGTGTCATGACCTAGCCTGTGTTTCAGGGGTAACTAATAAATGCACAACATTCCCTTAACGTTCATATTTCAGAAGGAAGCATGCTATGTGCCTACGTTTAATGCAGTATGTAAAACTGCTAGTTGCTCTGGATCCTAGGATTCCATTTCATATTACTGATATAGCTGACATCTTTGTATAAGAAGTGCGAGACCCAGAAGTTTGAATTCTGCCAACTTCAAAAATGTAATGCAGCTTGAAAACAAGTACAGAAAATCTCACATTTTGCATAATATCATCACCACCTACTGTGCAGCTGTGCCCCCCGCCTTTATATACAGTGGATATAAAAAGTGTACACACGCATGTTAAAATGCCAGGTTTTTGTGATATAAAAAAATGAGACCAGAATAAATAATTTCAAAACTTTTCCCATCTTTAATGTTACCTATAACCTGTACAATTCAATTGAAAAACAAACAAATCTGTTACGGGAAAAAATATAAAAAATAAAAAACATACAATAAGCTGGTTGCATAAGTGTGCACACCCTTAAATTAATACTTTGTTGAAGCACCTTTTGATTTAATTACAGCATTCAGTCTTCTTGGGTGCACACCTGCCATCAATTAAAGAGACTCTGATTAACCCCAAATAAATTTCAGCTGTCCTAGTAGGATTTTCCTGACATTTACTCAGTTGCCTGCTACAGCAAAAGCCATGGTTCACAGAGAACTTAGAAAGCATCAAAGGGATCTCATTGTTGAAAGGTATCAGTCAGGAGAAGGGTACAAAACAATTTCCACAGCATTGGATATACCATGGAACACAGTGAAGACAGTCATCAAAAAGTGGAGAAAATATGGGACAACAGTGACGTTGCAAAGAACTGGATGTCCCTCTAAAATTGATGAAAAGACAAGACAAAAACTGGCCAGAGAGGCTGCCAAGAGACCTACAGCAACACTGAAGGAGCTGCAGGAATTTCTGGCATATCCGCAAGTCAAGCTCCACTCAAGTAACCCACATGCACGACCTCAACCTGGTCTGTGACATCACTAGGACTTGTTGGCGGGACAGATTTGTGTCCCAATGACTCCCCCATCTGTGGAATAGGCTGCTTCTCCACGTGAATCAGAGTACCTCATTATGCCTTTTTAAGTGCAACCTGGATAACTGGATGGGAAACAAAAAATACACCCCTGGGATTCCATCTGTGTCCCTTCTGGACAGGGGCTTTGGGTGCTGATTTGTCTAAACATGAGCTGAACTCTTGGCTAGGTTTATACTGGCCTCAGAGCCAATAGCCTAGTAGCTTCCTATGATCCTACAAAAAAGTTTATTACAAACCAAATTAGGCAAACTTCAGAATTATCAGTGTTATAAAAATGATTTTACAAAACAAAGTAAATATCACTCAAACGTATTAGAGGTTTCTGATTAACATATCATTTATTTCCTTAAAGAAAATAAAAAAGAAACTCTCCTGCAAAAATGCCAGCAGCCAGGGGCATAGAAGGATAAAGTCCTGACTATGGCTCAGGTGATCTGAACTTGGTTAGTAGCAAAGAGAACTTGACTGATCTGGCAAGGGAGGATAGACATGCTCAGACTTAGTGCAATGGTACAGGGAAGCCAGCCATAATTCTTGATAGGAGAGTCATGAATGCAAATGTGTGGCCTGGAAGTAGCCATTAGGCTGAAGTCACTGTCTACTATCAGCCTTCGATGTGAGTGTGTAGAAGCATGCATTCATTAGGCTAAGGCATCATGGGCCTCTGGGATGATGTGGCTTACATGTCTCCCTGCTTGACGTGAGGTTAAGCTACTATAAACACCCTCATTACCAAGAAGTACACAAGGGTACAAGCAACTCTCTTGTGAGCCTGAATAATTGCCCCTAGGGATGGTTCTCACTACTATGCTATACCATAATTACCAGGGACCTCCATAGTACGGGGGAATGAATGAATGGGCTGAGTCCAATTAGGGGAGACTTGATGGACACATCGATGAAGACAAAAAACACATAGAAAAAATTTCTGCTCATCCACTGCATCTCAGTTTTTGGAAGACTTATACGTTGATGTTTCTACACAATAGTTCTGAAGTCAAAAAGCATTTTGATTTACTTAATGTTTTATTTTTTTTTTTTAACCAAATCAATATTATGCAAAGTCCTATCAGCATAGAAAATAATTTCAAGAAACTGGAAAAAAATATTTTCCTTCTTCTAATGAATTTGCATGTGTATTACACATTACATAAATAAACTATTATTAAGAGTAATCTGTTTTAATAAACATTTGCAAAATCTAGGTATAATACTAGAAAAATAAAAATGTGGTGTACCAATTAATAAGAATGAAACTCCTTGTACAACTTTCTATAATTTTATATCTTAGTCTGCTTCCTCCCTATTTTGTATTCATATAGCATTTGTGCTTCATTTTAGGTTTTTTATACAATATATATTCCCATTCACAGTTTATTCAAACCAATTAAGATTTACATAATTCAGTATTATTTTGCCATCTCTTATTGTATGCCATAGTGTTTTAACTGAATATCTACTGTTTATCTTTAAAACTGTAATAAAAATCTGAACAAATATACATATTCTTGTGCAAGGTCATTGAGATTTTTTTAACTTTTCCCCAATTTCGGAATATATTCTACTACAAATTCATAAATGGGAGCACTTTCTGCAGCCTCTTCAATCATGAATTAAACTGACAGGCCTTCACATTCTATGACAGTACTGCAATTCAAAAGTCAGGAACCCAAAGATCTGGGTAGTTCCATGAAAGCAGGTAAGTTATGATTAATAAATTTGAAGTCATCTGTTAAAATGACTTGCTAAAGCCCCTAACATATTTTAAGAATGGAACTAATTGTTCTGAACTGTTCTACCATCCCATTAGTTGATATTTGGCAAACAGCAGTTTTCTGTTTTCTCTCTCTCAGCAATTTTGCAGCTAAATGAACACCATTATACCAGTCTGCTTCTGGTTGCTCTCCTCTCTGTTTGCCACTATGTGTAATGCATAGACTTTTATTAGATTACTAACAGTCAATTACCTTAAGCACTGGGAAAGGGAAAGCTGCTCTGTATTAAACTCCTTAGCTGCTATATGAGCTACTTCTGAGATGGGTACAACTCGAATTTCAGCACAGGTATCACACTTTCCACATTAAATTGCAAAAGGAAGTATTTTTTCGTTCTAATCCTAACTGTATTCCATTCACTGATCTGCCTGGCCCTTATTTTTGACTCATTAGATGTATTATTAGGTCAGTATAGGTAAGATTAAAAGACAGCTCCTGCAGAATGCTAGATAAAAATAATATTAAGTGAGCCATAGGTTGTGTTGGGAAAATTTGGAATTGATATGGTAGGAGTAACACGACACTGGTCAATAGACACAGAGATGGGATATACTTCCTCTGGAAGCACACAAGTTTAATATACTGGATAGGGAAGGCAATGTAGAGCAGGAGAAGATATATTTATGGAAGTAGTAGTTGTTGAGAGCTTAGTAGAATAACGAAAAAAAAAATGGAGGAAATAAACATTAGTAATGAAGCAAGGGAAAGAAACAACACATAAGTCACAAACAAATACACTGAACAGAACACTGGATGCAAAGGTAAAAGATGACAACAGGCTAAAGGAAAGACTTAGGAGAGTAGGCCAGTAAGGGATCCGAACCTACCAGGGTTCATAGGTAGGTACTAGGCTATTGGCCCTAGGGCCTATGTAAGCCTAGCCAAACGGTACCCTGGCTTTTGCCACCCAAGAAAATGATTTTCCTGTGCCCTTGTCAAGCAGAGCCACAGAAGTGATCCCCGGGGTGAATTTCCTATCTCCCATCCAATCATCAAGATTTTTCTTGAAGAGTGCTAATGAGGAGGTTTGTTTGATATAGATAAATAGTTTTCTCCAGAGTATGGGAAGTCTCTGAGACAGGAATCTATCCCTCCAGCATGTTCTGTTTATTGTGGTGACAAGGTTTACGTCCCTAGAGCGTGTAGCTCAGAGGGATTGGGATTTCTTTATGTGCAGCTCTGGGTTTGACATAGCTTTGTATGTTAGGCAGAGATCGCCTCTGAGTAGGCGATATGCGACAGAGTAAAGCTGGAGTTTTTTGAGAAGGTCTGCGTAGGGCATCTGTTTGAGGCCGGTAATCCTCTTTGTGAGGTATTTCTGTGGCCTTTCCAGTTGTAGATGTCTTGTGAGGTACATACCAAAAGGGGCGTTGTACTCTATAATAGGTTTAATAAGTGATGAGTAGAGGGGAACAATGACCTCTTTTTTCCTGGATGAGAAACCTTTTGTGATGAGGTGTGCCATGTAGAAGGATTGCCTGACTACTGTGGCGATGTGATTATCCAAGGAGAGACTACTGTCCATCTGTGTCCCAAGGTCTCTTATCACACTTTCGGTGTTAAGTAGACTACCGCCTATGTGGTAGTTCATGGGTACAGAGTTTTTACCAAAAGGGATGACAATGCACTTTTTGGCATTGCACTTGAGGCCATGGCTTTGACACCAGGCATCTGTCTCAGTGAGGCCCTTTTGTAGGATATCCACATCATTAGGAGATTTGATTATGGCTCTTAGTTTGCAGTAATCTGTGAACTTTGTTAGCCAAAGACCTTCTCTGTTAGCCTGTACGTCAGAGAAGTAGATACCAAACAGGAGAGGACCTAGGACTGAACCCTGTGGTACTCCACTTGTCACTGATCTGAAGTTGGATTTAGAGTCTGCTACTTTCACAGTGTGGGTTTGGTCAGTGAGCCAGTTGGCAACCCATCTTCTGACATAGGGATTTATACCTAGTTTAGTGAGTTTGTCTATAATTCCAGAGTGGGGGATGGTGTCGAAAGCCTTGGCGAGATCTTGATAGGCTGTGTATACCACCTTACCCTCATCTACAGCTTTGGTGACCACTTCAAAGAAGTCTGTCAGGTTTAGGAGACATGATCTGCCTTTTACAAACCCAAACTGGGTAGGGTCCAGAGTTGGGAGATTACCAATGTCATTGTTTATAAGTTCCATGATGATACGCTCCATAGCCTTGCAGACCAGGCTAATGAGGCGGTAGTTCCCAGGGTCCGTGGTGGGTCCCCCTTTGTGGAATGGGATAACCGTTGCTGTGCACCATTCAGTGAGCACAAAGCCTGAGGTGAAGCTATGACTGAACATGGTACTTAGGTGGGGTGCCAGTTCATTCTGTAGTTCATGTAGAATGCAGTCTGGGATGTTGTCAGGTCCCATGGATGCTGTGTTCATGGCTTTGGAGAGTGTGTTTTTTACCTGTGCAGTCATGATTACAGGTACTTTGCATTCTTCCAGTATAGAGATGGGCCCTTTAGGGGATGAGAGAGGGGTAAAGTTAGCACTGAACCTATCTGCCAGGATGTTGGCAATATCAGTTGGTTCTGTATATTTAGTGCCATTGTGCTGTAACTCAGAACAGATCTGAGTGTTGCCATTGAGATTCTTGACATAGCTATAGAATGCTTTGTGGTTGTCTTTAGAATCAGTGGTGATTTTGTTTTCGTGACTAGCTTTGGAGGATTTTATGAGGGATCTCAGCTTCTTACTGAGGCTGACCACGGAGTTCCTCCAATCATGGGATTTTACTCTTTTTTTGCAACAGTTTCTTTCTTCTGTTGTAGAGTTTGTTTATAGCAGGGGACCACCAGATTGTCTTCCTTTTTTTGGAGGATAGCATCTTGGTTCTGTTAGGGATTGCACGATCCATGCACTCGTGTAAGTGCTTATAAAGTGCAATTGTATAGGATTCAGCAGTCGTATCTCTATTGTCCATCAGCATGGGTGTCGTGAAGTTTGACACTTCTGTCTTAAGAAGCGTGAAGTTGGCTTTGGAGAAATTTTTTTATGGTGGTTTCCCTAATTGAGGGGGGGGGGGGCTGGGATGTGGATGTCTAGGGTGATTTGCTTATGGTCGGATCTGATTAATGAGGAATTGACCTCTGGTGTGGAACACCAGTTGCCCATGTTGGTAATGACCAGGTCTAGGATATTGCTGCCCCTGGTGGGGGTGTGGATAAGTTGATCCAAGGCATTGGAATTTATGAATTCCAGAAAAAGTTGAGCACAAGAGTTGGTACATGAGTAGTTTTCCCAGTTAATGGTGGGGTAGTTGAAATCGCCCATTATTAGGGTGTTAGGTTATACCCTAATATTTTCCAGTGTATCAAGAAATGAGGAGTGGGAATCCTGGGGCATGGTGGGGGATCCGTAGCAAGCTACAATTGTCATTGCGGTCTTGCCCAGAGTTAGTTGCACTTGGATAATCTCAGATGCATTATGCTGAGCAACTAGCCTGGAGGTGTGGATATCCTTAATGAATATGGACACACCTCCGCCTTTAGTGCTTCAGTCCAAGTTAGGTGGCCAAAAGGTGTGGTATGAATTATAGCCTGGTAATGCAGGGGTGCTCTCTGGAGCCTTGAACCAGGTCTCTGTCACTGCACAGATGTCGATGTTCTCCATTTTAAGGAGTGCCTCGAGTGAGTGCATTTTGAGGTTTAGACTTCTAGCATTGAGTAGCATGACCCTCAGATTTTGCTTGCTTGTACCTGTTACGGTGGTGAATTTGTCATTTGAATCTTGCCTAAAAAAGGCACTATATGGGTGGCAAGATCCTTAGCCAGTATCCGGAATCCCAAGGGCGACAGGTACAGGCCATCTCTGGCAAAGCATCGTGGTTTGTCAATCATGTCATCCCAGGCAGACAGATACTGGACCCCCTTAGAATGACACCAGAAGCTTAGCCAATTGTTGAAGTCAATCATTTTGTCCTTGTACTGTGGTATCATTCTGTGTGATGGCAGGATGCTACTCAGGGCTAGGGTCATACCTGCTTGGGCTACAAGATCAGAAAACTCCTCCATGTCTCTTTTCATGTAGTCCAGGGAGGTATGTCTCAGGTCATTCACACCAACATGGACAATGACAGAGTCATATTTGTACTTGCTGTGGAGTGACCCGAGTGCATGCATTATGTGGCGGATCCTGGCACCTGACAGGCAGATGACCGTGACTTTCTCCTTGTTTAGCCTGGTGAGTGGAACATCAGTGTGCCTGACTATAGAGTCACCTATGACTAGAGCGTTAGGTACGATGTTATGCCTTATGGACTGTGGTTGAGTGGCACACTGAGTCTGTGGGCTATGTGTCATTTGGGTTGTGTTGGGGGGTGGAGGTTGCTTGTGTTTCTGTTTTGGAGGTCCCTGTTGCTTGGGTAGATTTTTTTGAGAGCCTCCACGAATGTAGGTGTGTGTTTTGTGTTTCTATGTGTGTGTTTTGGTGGTGTAGGTTTTGAGGGACTATGTGATGAGTGTGGTGTGGTGCAAGTGTTTACCTTCTCCTCTTGACTGTCTAGTCCAGTCTTGGGTGAAGAGAGCTTTGCTTCCAGTTTGGTTATATAAGTGCATCTCTCACAGGTTGTACTGTTGGGTGGTAGGAGGATAGGGTTGTCTGTCTACATGAGGTAATTGCTGCATTGCCCCAAGATACCCAGATTCATCAGGTAGACAGGAAAAAACATCAGGAGCTGACCATTAGACATGCCTGGATAGATGCTTATTTATTAAGTACTAAAAACTGTTTTCCTCTAGACAAGTGAGGAAAGTTGAGTGCTGTAGTAATTTGTAGCTTATTTAGTGCTTACAGTGAGTTCTGAACAAGTGCTGAGCCAAAAAAAAAATGATTTGAGTGCTGAGACTAGAAAACTGGCTAGTTCTAAGAAACAAAATTAAGATAGAAGGCTTCCCTCCAACACAGAAAGGCTTGTGGGCTCAGAAAGGGGAGAGGTGCCAAAGTGGGAAGGGCCACAGCGACTACGGAAAGACAGAGAAAGAGATATGAAGATGACTAGAGGCAGACTAGGGAAAATACTACTGAATGTCATGGGAGCAAGGGCCAGGTGAACTAAAACACCTGCATGGTTATACAGTGTATTCAGTAACAAGTGGACGTTGCCATTGCACTGAAGATGGTCGATAGCTGTACAAGGCAGGGTTCAGGTGGGAGCCATGTGAATACAAGCAGGTTAGGTTTACACCAGCCCTAATAAAAGTAACACAATACTCATAGGATGGTTAATAAAATTTATGTCCTTTAGCAAACTTAGAAAAGAAAATAATGGCATCACAAAAATTCTAGTTCTAGGACTAAGTGATAGGAACATGGATCTAATTCTGCTTATGTGATCCTCCTAGATTAAGACATCAGACACAAACCAAATAGGCTGCTAGAAAACTGAGATGCATAGGAGTGTGTTCTACGTTGATAGCAAGAGTTGGAGTAGACTCTGTTGACAGCAATGTGACAAACAGGGTTCATCTAGCTCTGCTTTTGGGCCTATACCATTTTTTTTTGTGTTATGGTCTGGGAAACGGCAGCTGAGAGTCCGTGCCAGGAAATGCAGGGTTATGCACACTATAGATAACAACCCAATGATTATATATGACATTGGAAGGTGGCAATAGACAAAAGAAAAGTATTTTAAATTTTATATAGCTCTAAAGCTGAACCACACAGTGCAAAGCAAGGAGTGAGTACTGGGTCAAAGGCTGTCAAAATGCTAGGAAGTATGAACTCCTAAGATTTTATTTATTACTTAGTACTGCATCTCTTACCCACAATTTCCAAAGGTGGTAAAAACTAATATGTGTAACTGTGAAGCTGTATTAGTTACTGTTAGTTTATAGGTTTGTGGGTAATTACTAGGCTGATGACCATAAGGGGTCTTTTTAAGCCTACCCTTGCTTTCCAAAACTGAGAATCAAAACCTCTGTCTTGTGTTCTGTCTTGTGTTTGTGAGGTAAGCACCTTAACTATTGTGTCATTCCTCAATTTCTGACCCTGGTTAATACACAGGCATGATAAATACATCATTGTACATTTTAATGTTTTTTTAGTAGCTGGGGAATGTGTAAAATATGTTTAACAGACTACATATGAACAAAGATAAAATTAATATAAACTGACGTAATGTAATGCAAGCAGCACTGCACCCTTCAGAATTCTGAAATTCTCAACAAAAGCTGCCGCTGTGATGCAAGGAGATGGACCCATGATTGTAAACCCCAGTAACCTGGGATAAATAAGTCTACATGGCAAAGGAAATGGTTAGGGTCTATATTAAATCAGCAAATGCTTAAAAAAGTGAATGCTTATTTATCGACCCCATGTAAGTGAAAGCTTACAATCCCGAACACTTGGAACAGCAATTTTTTTCCCAGGGAAAAAAAATCGCAGTTCCACAAAAAAAAAAAAAAAAAAAAAAAAAATGAAAACTTCAAAACATTACATAAAGTAGGGGGCATCACCCCCCCCACACCCCCCTACTTAAATATATCAACTCCGAGATCACACTACAGTGAGGAAAATGGCAAAGTAACTGAGGCAGCCAAGCGATTTCTTTCCCAGGGAAAGAAATCGCTTATATGCCGTTTCGCTATTTTGCTGTTTCGTGCTTTCAAGTTTGATCAAGACACATTTGAAGGATTGCATCTTTGATTATATAATAGGAATTTCATATATATATATATATATATATATACATTTGTAATTCATCTGCTTTCTCTACACTTAATCAAGTAACTTCACTTCTGGATATGTTTTACCAATAGATAAATGTCCAAAGGAAAAGAAAATCCTTAAAAAATTACTAATGATTACAATAGGTATTTTTGCAGGAGTCAGACCCCACCCACCCTCATATGAGAGGCTTCCACCCATATACCTGTTGTGGCTGCAAAACCATGGGGAAAGGAGAAAAGCTGTAACACATTATACATTGGTGTTGCAAAAACATCAATCTCACTGCCATTGCATAAAAGTAAATACTGTTAGAACCAAACTCCTACTCTAAAAACACAAACACAAAATTCATACAAAATAAATCACACTCTTTCTAATTAAAATTCACAAAATAACAGAGACCAAAATGCAATAAAAACCTACCTGAATAAAAAAAATCGTACTTAAAACTAAAAGAAAGGCCGCCACCTCCTAATTACAAAAAAAAAGCTATACCATAAACTCAGTTTGGTTAATAAGGTCAACAAGTTGGAGATACTAGCTCTCCAGTCTGGAAACAATTAAGGTCTAGACCTAAAGCCTGCATGCCCCTGCAAAGGGGATGAAGCCCGATCCTCAAGCCATTGGGATGAGGGAACTCCCTTTAATATTATGCAAACCTATAAAAGGAGGTCATTGTCCCACTGTACTCATCCCTCATTAGACCCATTATAGAATACAATGCCCCATTTGGTATGTACCTCTCAAGACATCTGCAACTACTAGAAAGGCCACAGAAATACCTCACTAAAAGAATCACAGGCCTAAAGCAGATGCCCTACGCTGACCGCCTGAAAAAACTCCAGCTATACTCTGTCACATATCGTCTACTCAGAGGCGATCTTTGCTTAACATACAAGGCCATGTCAAACCCAGAGCTGTTGGACATGCTACACTTAAAGAAATCCCAATCCCTCAGAGCCACATGCTCCAGGGATCTAAACCTTGTCATCACAATAAACAAAACATGCTGGGGGGATAGGTTCCTGACCCAGAGACTCCCCTGACTCTGGAATAGATTGCCCATACATGTCAAGCAGAGTGCCTCTTTGGTCCTCTTCAAAAGGAACCTTGACGAATGGATGGGAGAAAGGAAATTCACCCCGGGGATCACGTCAGTCGCCTTGCTAGACAGGGGTCCAGGGAAATAAATAGTGTGGGAAGAAATAGCCAGGGAATTGTTATGGCTAGGCTTGTATAGACCCTAGGGCTGATAGCCTAGTACCAACCTATGAACCTAAAAGGGACGATGCAGGTAAGGACACAAATAACTCCATAGCTTCCTGGATGATAGCTTCCTCCAATCAGCTGTTGCCATCTTGGTGGGGATACCTCATGCACTGGGAAAACCTGGGTTCAAGACTCTTATCAGGGGGTGATAGTTGACAGGCATGGAGGCAAAGAGCAAGCAGAACAAAAACGGATGCTTATAATAAGTGCCATATAATTTCCTGAATTTAGTTATTGTGTTTACTGTGCATACTGAACTATTTCTGATCATAACAGCAAGACATAAAATTATTCAAAAGTTGTCTGTCATAAAAGAAACAATGATCAGCTATGAGTGAAAATATATCTTTTTAGCTGATTAACTAGAGCAGTCTAGGTTTATATAAGGTGAGTGTCACAAGTTTAATTTTTTAGCTACACATACCCTAAACAATGCAAACACATTAGAAATGCCTTATTATCCTATAGTTTTCAAATAAGAAAAGCTCATTTTGCTGAAAGGATGTTAAGAAATGCACAGTTTTATTATCCCTTAACACATATTACCTCAGTTAATTGTTTTAACTGTGCATTGGTAAATTTGCTTGTCTACACATACCAACAGCTATAGATAAGGTTAGGTCTGTATCTCATACTAGCCTGCCACTTGTTTGATACTTTTGAAGCAATAATTTATTATATTAATTAATCATACAACTCAAATAATTTAATCTTTACCTTGATTCTTCAGCTCAGCACCTTGTTCATCTATAGTCTCTGCAGAATATTGTCCCCTTGTTAAAAAATAACAGATAAATGGCATTACTTTTAGTCTAAAACACAAATCCAGTGGCTATAATGTTATCAGCGAAACCAAATAAAAATAAAGATAACCTCGGAAGAAGTGATCACCAGACTGCATAAATCTCTAAAAAGAAAATGTATTGAGTGCTTTCGTCCTGTAATAGGACTTCCTCAGAATAAAACCATACCACCGCAACCTGTCCTTTTATACAGAACATTCCTAATTAAGATCAATTAAATGTGCTAATCACTTAAATTATTCAATAAAAACTAACAAGAACCATACCTATCAAGTAATAATAATAATAATAATGATATATAAATTTATGTAAGACAATAAAACTGTTATTCATAAACTGAAAACATCTTAACACGAACTTGTTGAAACCCCTCCTAAACTCTACAATTTCATAGCATTTAATTTTGTTAATAGTTAGATGGACAAAAACTAATTTAATCTTGGAGTGTTATTAGCATTTAGCCTAAGTTGCCAAAAAAATCTTTGTCTTCTAGCTTAGTTTGCCATTGTCTTCCTCTAAGGTTTGGTGTATTTTTTTCAAGTAGCCCAAATTGAAATCTGTCAAATTGAGTGAATGTTTATAGGTTCATAGGTTCATAGATTAGCACTAAGCTAACTGCCCTTGCGAGCCTTTTTAAGCCCTTAAATTATCCCTTGTGAGACTCAAACCCTGCACCTTGTGTTTATAAGACAAACACCTTAACCATTAGGCCACCCTCCCAACCCCTATAGTGCATTATTGTCATTTTTGTTCTTAATATCATACACATAGCCATATATTCCATTACATAACTTTTTTTGCCTTGCCCACATAAAATGCTGGGCAATTCTAGGATTTTGCTAAATACACCACCCTTTTGTTTTTTGAAATGGATATGTAGGTCTCTGTATTGTGCAACGTATTCAACATCACATTGGAATAATCTAAAGAGTTAAACAAAACTGTCCCATCTCCCTTATCAGAGAACTGGAACTATCTTTACATAAAGTAACCACTAATGAACAAAAAATGGCACACACGGAGCTGGAGAGTAGCTGATGCAGTAAAAACAAGGATGATATCACCAGTAGATTCAAAGTACAAGCAATTTATTCCACACAAAGTATATGCACAAGCTATCCAGCTCCGTGTATGCCATTTTTTATTGATCTTTACGTAAATCATTCAATAACTTCCTTTCCTGTGTGGTTAGTTACTCTGATAATGCTGATTTTTGTTAACCTTGTCTAACAAATAAATATCATCCATTACAGCTTTCTCAAAAATATTAAGTAAGGGGTGTAGTTGTGGGTTAAAGGTGCTTTTGTTTTTGGCCTGAAATTTGCCAGTTGTTCTGTTTACTGTATCTACCTTGCCACCCCTTTTCGCATGAAGAAATAATTCTAAATTTAATTTTCTAGTGAACAATTTTAACTCAGCAAGGCAATCATCAACATCAAAACCATGTGACTAAATACATTTAAAGCCCTTTTAAAAAAGGCTAAATGCTCTTTAGTAATGGGAAGATGGGTATAGTTGAAAATGTTGTAACCCTTGTAAGTAAACATGACACCATCATTAACAATATTCAATATCTCTCCTCCCTCTACCATCTCACAATATTTCTTTTCTTTGTAATGTATAAAATTCTTCCTGCTGTTGTGACCTGAGTCTGGATCCTGTTTGGATCTGTTTGCCAGCCACTCTGATCTCTGAATTGCTGGAAAATCTCCATGGGCAAGATTGTTAAAGGCCCCCAAAGCTTCAACGCCACCCCTGTGTGAATCCTACTGGAAGTTTGCAACTCTGTTATCATTAGTCTCAGATTTCTGCTCTGTACTAATGGGTATTTTGCAATTCTTTTGTACCGCATTAAACTCTACCCTTCTCAGGTTGGGGTATGCTGCTTTCTTCAGATATTGTTACTTTTCTCTAAAAATTTTTTTTTAATAAAAATGTGCTATATCTTCTGTCCACCTTATAAAACACTCTGTAATAAAAATGTTTATACTATTCAAAAATTAGATCCTGCTGGATCTTCATATTCAACCTTTCAGCTTCATTCAACAAGGACATAATATTTTTCTCATTATATTTAATTAACAATTCTAGTAATTCCAGACTATGCTGGTCAAACATTTCTATAATATAGTGTCCTGTTGGCCTTACCCATCCTATGGTTCATAATTATAATTATATTTTACCCCTAATGAAAATAATTGGGATCATACCATAGATAATTTGAGAGGACCCATGCATGGGATAAAGCATTTAGGAGTTACATTTATTCATTAGTAGTACGGGGGCAGTCTTGGGGTAAATTTTCTGATTCCCATCCAAAAATCTAAGTTGTGCTTGAAAATTCACAGGGATGAACTTTGTTTTATGTGGATAGGGAGTATGTTCCATAGATGTTGTATCCTCTGCAAAATAAATTTGTCCCTCCAAACCATTCTATTGATATTGCAGAAGAGATTTAGATCCCTAGACCTAATAACTTGTTTCACTGTTTTTAATAGTTGCCTTAAATTTTCATTTCACTGTCTGTATAATTTTAATTTGGCGTCACCCATTTTCTTATCTTTCCTTTTATCTGCTTTCTCTCAGAATAAAATAACATACAACTCCACCAACAAACATGAGAAAAAAGTGTTTTTATTAAGACAACTAAATAAGAAGTGAAATTGTGAATAGCCAGATATTTTAAATTGGGAAACATTGACTGATAATTTAGGAACAGGATAATTCAATAAAAAATCAATAAAGAACTTCAATAGAAAATTAGAAAGATCTAAAAAAATGATAAATTTAAATTAAAAATATGAAGATAGAAGTTTATACTTTGTAGACAAGGAGTAAAAAAATATTCACTGTGTCAGCTATACCAGCCATTTATAAACATATAAAATCACAATGATTTAGTTTCTTTGCTTTTAACACACACTTAAAACTGATATCAACCATCATATCAGTACATTTATAGTAGTCATCAAATTCCAGCTGTCCCCATGTGGGGGTCTTTATCACCATACCACCTTACTTATAGATCCTAACCTCACAATCACATAGTCAAGTAGAAGGTATGAAATCTGCAGAGCGTATTTAGAATAACACATCTCAATTTCAGCACAAGGGGTACTACTGTGTTTTAAGAATAAAATAGCAACTCACTTATGATACATTGCTTCTGTGGGATTTTTACAACTACCAACATTAAAACTATATGTTAACACAACATGCTTCACCTTTACCTGTAGTAAGTGCATGAATTAAGAATGGTGCACAGATGATACTAGTGCGCAATGCTGACTCATAAATTTAGGTCAGTATTCTGCTAGCGGTGTTACAAACTGTACCTCAGGGGTGTTTGGCCACTTGGTGTTACCAGTTAGCTTTCAGTCACAAATTGATAAAGCTGAGTGACCACATTGTCCACAGATTGAAAAGGTTATTTCCCTTTTGCTGAGTTACAAAATTCTCTTCATTGCTCACAGCTGGAGGTTTTGAGTTAGACTAGGTATTTTTTGTATCCTTTAATAGGTGCTTTAGAATGTGTCATTGAGGGGACAAACATTTCCCACACATTTAAATATTATTCTTAACTGACAGGTAGACATCCTTGAGTTTGTGTTTGGTGAGTTTCTTGTTTTACAATCCCACCATATCTTCTAGCTTATAGAAAAACAATGCAGAATTCACAAGACAGTGCACAGCTTCTTCATTTGTACTAAATAACCTGAGACCTGTAAGCCTGCAGACATTCAGCTTACCAGGATACAGCAATGAAGACATTATACTCTTGGATTTAAGCATTTCAGTTGGAGTCAAATATTATTTAATATGCCATATGGGAGCTGAGTAGCTATTATCTGGTATAACATGAGCCAGACTCTTTGAAGGACTTTTTGTTTTGTCCAAGGAGATTGCAAAATAAGCTGCTTGCCTCAGCATAACATACACATGCTCATGATTGTCCACGGATTTTGTGGAGGTTTACCTAGCTTGGGAAAAAGATATCTATAAGCCCTATCAGATAGGATATAGTTTCTGTACTTTTAACACATCTGGAAAGAATTTATAGAGAACTTGCATAACAGCTGCCCTTGCTAGGGTTCTCTAAATTAAAATATTATTCCTTCTGTTTCTGTTTTTTATATCATCACGTTTTTGAAGGAGATGTAGGACAGGAAAACTGTCTGGATCATGTACTCTTATGTCCTAACAGTCAACTCTGTTATACTGATTTCAAGAACTGGTGCTCACAAACAAGTGGCTTTACCAAATTAAGTTTATTAGTTGTGGCAATTATGGGACATTTCCTGAAGTGTGACATAAGTCTGAACAGCATCCACAGGAGAACAAGTTTTACTAGAATTTAAGGACAATGAAGTTTTGGTAATTTTTTTCAGTAAAGAAAAAAATATCTATGAGCCCTGTCAGTTAGATTGGGTATATTTTTTGTTTGTTAACACATCAGATACCATAAATTATGATATTGTTCCTTCCAATTCTGTTTTTATACTTTACAGCTATATTATCTAACCTGGAATTTTCTCTCTTCTTTGAAAAAAGCATGGCTTTAAAAGGTTATATAAAACTTAAAATTTCAAAATAGTACTGATAAACCCCTTACTATACAATGACCCGCCATTAATATTCAAAAACGTGCACACTGATTGGTCAGCATGCACGTTGTAAATCAGAGTTATAGTAATGGAAGAAGGTCCGGTCGCCCGGACTTTTTCCATTACTATAACTCTTTTTTTACAGCAACGGAGAACCCAAGATCTCCATTGCTTCACACTGTCTCGCTATGTTAAATGAGTTTAACGTAGCGAAACAGTTTGTAAAAAGCAACGGCATACGCATACGCAGTATATCAGAACTGCCTCAGAATACCAGACAGCTGCGGAAGGGCAGCAAGGAGGCATTATACCATGCCATTATTAAAGAAAAGTATTTTTTTTCCTTAAATAATGTCATTGTATAATAGCAATAACCCATGCCTGGGTGTGGGTAAAGCTGGATTTACCCACAGTTGGCTTTGTTTGGCCACTCGGGCTTCGCCCTCATTACCAAACCACACCAACCATGGGTAAATCCAGCATTACCCACACCCAGGCGTGGGTTATTGCTATACTATGCCACAGGTGACCCAATTCACGTAGCAGCTCAGGTGCCAATTGAAGCTGGTTAGAGAAGATGGGAATGAGTAGCCAATACCAGTTCACCCATTTCAGGGGGACAACAGTAACCCTGTTTTGTCAAAGGATGCCACCAACTGAGAGAATTGGGTATTACTTTCTTGAATTTCAGTCAGCCAA
This sequence comes from Protopterus annectens, assembly GCF_019279795.1. Taxonomy (NCBI): domain Eukaryota; kingdom Metazoa; phylum Chordata; order Ceratodontiformes; family Protopteridae; genus Protopterus; species Protopterus annectens. The sequence continues at coordinate 442,385,362 of NC_056747.1, read as the reverse complement.
TTCTGTACTGTCATGTTAACTAGTACCAGTAAACCTAAAAGGAATCAAGCATGCTTTCTTCACAAGACAGCAATGTGGGGTTGGGGGAAATGGATGTTCTCCCAGTGGGCAGTGGGTAGGCCATCTGCCAGGAACAGTAACCTGGCCCACTCCCTACCACCTGATTCTCACCAGGAAATGGGAGGACTGATCAGGACTCCCAGGCAGGAACAAATGAGCCATAGTTTTCTCATCCAACAGGGAATACCATGCTCCCAAGTCCCCAGAACAAATAAACAGATTGGGTGCTAGTAGCAGAGTAAATGGACAAGGTAATGGGAGGGTAAAAAAACAGTAGTTGCGAAATGAATGTTTTAGAAAAAAATACATATATTTAGAAATGAGATAATGTTAATGTCTATTTTGTCACTTCTTACACATTCATATTATATTCTTTACTAACGTTTCTGTAACAACATATTTAATTTGTATCTGTATTTCTTTATAAAAGCTACACAATTTATCAAATACTACAGATCAAATTTACTTTTAATCTATCATAAAATAAATGTAATCACAAGAAACCTATCTGATGTTCAGCAAAATAATAAAAAAAAAATCCATGAAATGTATATGTCCATATATTCTGGAACCAGACTAGATCAAATCCTTCCAGAAATCTTTGACATATTAACAATAAAAAAATAGGTCTAAATCCCCAATACTGCACATTTTGCCTTAGATAAAACATACATTTCTGACTTTATTTTCTAATTCCATCCATCACCTAACCTTTCAGATCCTGATAAATAAAAACATGTGAAGAGATCATACACAATCATACTTTTAATATAAAAGATATGTGACTATTCCCTGTACTTCCAAATATTATATATTATAGTACCATATAACTGCACAGCTCTTAAATGTTTTACACCCTAAAGATTAACATAATTTCTTCAAGGATTTGATTAAATGTAACTCACTGAAAATGTGATCAAACTGTGGCATATCCCATAATGCTCTGTACATACTGGATCTCTCACATTTCCATTGCAGTCTTATTCTATTTTTATCTCTGCTGTCACATAAAAGAGTGGTATAAAAATACCCCTACAATAATGTTGGCCCTGTCCCTATGCCTTTCTAAAAAACAGTATTCCTCTTAAAGGTATAAAACAACAGCTAACTCTCCACAACCATAATCAGAATTTCATTTAACCATCAAATGTTTCTGCACATATATAAAATAAGTACAAAGTAAATATTTTAAAAACAGCTACTGTTTTAACTTAACCTCTGTTTCTTCCATATATATATTTTCTTACTTTTTTCTTATTTTGTTCCATCAGTTATTCCATCACCCTCCACTCCAAGTGCCAAACCACACGCTTAAAATTAAACTGTTATCACTAAGCATGCCCAAACACATTTCTTTCCTCATCTTCCTATCTAAGTGCAACAATCTCACATTTATTAATACCAATCTGTCCTAATGAAAACCTCAGGACAGATTTAACACCTTAACCACATCTTTCTAATGCTTCCACTATAATTCAAGTTACATCTGGGTAAGGTTACAACTGGATAAAAATGACGTAACCCTGTCCAATCAATCAATCATGAAATATACATATACATACATAAATAAATACAGAAATAACGATATTTTTGCATGAAGGCAAGCCCCCATGCACTCCCACATGCTCACACCCCAAAACTTATACATACCAACTCCATGTTCACAGAAACATAAAGTAGAGAAAAATGTCCCAAAAAAGAAATGCCGTCAGTCTAATTGTAGGTGCATAATAAGAAACCACACTAGCAGTTAGTTCAAAGAGTTTGACTTTTCTAAGCTGAATTTGAGAAAATGTCATCTCATCCAGTTTAAGCACAATGGAGTATAGTAAAACCCTTTCTAAGTTGTCACAAGTATAATCAGCTTATTCCATTTCCTTAAAAAATTCCACACCTTCTACGCTAAACTTTTACATTTCTTGTTCCTAATAAGAACCTCAAATAAATAAATAGAAAACTAAAATATCCATAAGACATGCCTGCATAAGGCTGTATTGTATTATTCTCAATCGTATTAAACATTATAATATTATGATGCATGGTGCTGTACCCTGACCCCAAGTAAAAATGGGTTGATGATGATGATGACTCTGATATGCACACACAAATTATTAAATAAATAATCTGTTTGCCTTATCAAATGCTTTATCCTAAGTGGCAGTCATTTTGTTACCTGGTTAGACTATGCATTACTTTACATAGCCATCACTTTGACCAGTCCTTCTGTCATACACAGACTGTTTTCTATCCTTCTCCTCCGAGTCTTGCCCAATGTTGTTTTTGTCTTTGACCTATTCACCTGTTCATTCCTGTCTTGTCATAGAAGCCAGGCACCTCCAGCCCAAATGAGACACCTGGGGCTCAGTTGTTTCCTGAAGAAGTGAGAAGCAGGAAATAGGGAACAAATCAGTCTGCTAGATCATGGGGTCTCCCCTCTCATCCCATCCCATCTCCTGGAGCTCCTAACTCCAACAGCAGATATGTTTAGCTCCACGATAGCTACCTGCCACAGGGACCATGTATTTTCCCACACATTTTCCTCTAGCCTAGTACAACGCATTGTTGTTCTTCTGTGCTCACAGACCCATCCTCAGTGGCTGCAACACCCAGTGTAGTGTTTAAGTATGACTCCAGTAGCAAGCCAGATCCACCTTCCTCCCCAGAATGGATAAGATGGCCAAAGCGGATCACTCCCATCCTCTCTGGCCCATCTTTTCCAGTTCCCATATTGCTAATCAAACATAGATACATTTTTTATCCCAAAACTTTGGCTACCATTTAGTCTACCTGCCACAGGGACCATGTATTTTCCCACACATTTTCCTCTAGCCTAGTACAACGCATTGTTGTTCTTCTGTGCTCACAGACCCATTCTCAGTGGCTGCAACACCCAGTGTAGTGTTTAAGTATGACTCCAGTAGCAAGCCAGATCCACCTTCCTCCCCAGAATGGATAAGATGGCCAAAGCGGATCACTCCCATCCTGTCTGGCCCATCTTTTCCAGTTCCCATATTGCTAATCAAACATAGATACATTTTTTATCTCAAAAATCTGGCTACCATTTAGTCTTTTTCTCCTACTTTAAAAATATTTCCAAAAATTTAAACCAAGAATTTAAAAACACTGTTTGATACTTATTTGTCTCTTTTTATTATGTGTAATAATCTCTGTTAAAATAGAAATACTATTTTCCAATTTTAGAATTAAATTCTTTAAGATTGGGTATAAAATGAAGATTACCTGGAAAAAGGAATTCTGGATATAAACTTTATACTTTAGGATTCCATTTAACTCTGCTGTCTTCTGTTATAGATATGCCTCAAAAATCTGCAAAATAAAATATCTGTCAAACACTGCCTTCAGAAATTCAGTACCTACCTTCTAGGCCTCACAACTTTCATATAAATGCTCATGTATTAATTAACTTAAATGCTCTCAGTTATTTACTGCACTTCTCAGCTCACCCCTCAGCTTAGGCATGGAATTTTCCATACATTGTTCCTCCACACTCCACTATAACTCCCAAACCAAAGCCCCAGATTAAAATATTTATCAATATACACAACTAGACACATTTCTTTCCTCACCTCCATTTTCTGTGAAAGAATTTCATATTTACTTCTACTAATAACTTGCATCTATCCTAAGGAAAAACTCATGCAAATAGCAAACACCTTCAGCACATCTTTCTAGTGCTTTGAGTTATATCAGGGTGAAGTTAGAAGTTACAACTGGATGAAAACCCTGTCCAGACAAAAAATAGAAATAAAGCATGTTCCCCTAAAAGCTGTCAAATAAATCCACCAAAAATGTTTAATTATATCCCACTTTTAAAAGGATCCCTATTTGTCTGTGCCCTGCTATTCGCATATCAAATGAACATCCATTTATCTCTGAAAAAAACACCACCATTATTTTAGTTATATTACTTCTGTAACATATTTTAAAACATATATTTCTTATATTCAGAAATACATTTCTTCTCTAAATAGCTAGCAGAAGTAAATAATTGGTTCAGACGTAAAATCTTCAAAATTCAAACCCTAACTTAACATTACTAAAATCATCCATAAGATACCAAATAGTAACACAAAGTAAACTAAACTTCTTAATAAAATTCCTATCAGACAATAAATGTTTAGGGATTCATTATCCTTTGTTATTTTATTTACTTATTTACATTTGTTTATCCCGTGGTGTTGCAGAGGTTAGTATTATCACCTCACAGCAAGATGATCTCCAGTTTGATTCTTGGTTGGGGTACCTTCTGTGTGGAGTATGCACATCCTCCTTGTAGTTGTGTAGGTTTCCTCTGGGTGCTCCAGTTTCCTCCCACACTCCAAAGACATGCAGTAGGTGGAATGGACACTCTAAATTGGCCATAGTCACGAGTATGTGTGCAAGTGAGTGGTAAGGATGAACTACCCTGGCAGGGCTAGGCACACGGTGGTGTAAACCTTGGCTCAAGATGATTGTCACTGTTGAAGTGACACCCCAACCCCATGTGCAAAATGGGAAAAGGGGTTGAAGATAGATGTATGGATGGATGGATGGATTTGTTTACCAGGAAAGTCTGACTGGGCACGTGTATCATTTTTCAGCTGAGACCAGGGGTGAAAAGCTCCAAGGTATCATATTTAATGCAATCAGTATTTACAATACCACATTTATAATGCAGTCGAAATAAACACATAGCATAATAGTTGGTATAATAAAATTTGTAATGATAATTCACAAATATTAAATTTATGAGCTTTGTACTGAGATTTCACAGATAGAAGAGTGGTGCATAAGATAGGTATGAGTAATTTAAGATATACAACAAAGTGAGGTATTAGATGAGATAAGCAAGTCTGAGTGTTAATAGTCCAGTAGTGATAGAATAGTAATTTGGTTGTGCTAATTAAAAGTTGGTATAGTATTTTAAGTACAATAAAGTGAGGTATTAGAAGGGGATAGATAAGCAGGTTAAGTGATTTAGTGCTTTAAAGGGAAGTATAAGAAAAGTGATGAAGGTGTTAGAGTGTGATATCCCTGATGAGGAGGACGATAAGCAAAGACAAAGCTAGGAGGCAGATAGGAAGTCTTTTAGTAATGGTTTGAAAAGATGAAAGTGTGTGAGAGACCTGAATGATACAGGAATTTTATTCCAACTTCTAGCTACACTATTGGAATAGAGACTGACCCCAGCAGACATATTTGGTTTGTGGATGATAAGCAGTTGTTTATTTGACCTAGGGGGATAATTTGGAAGATAGTATTGGAGTAGGGGGTTATTTGTTGGGCCGGCAGATGAGTTATGGATGATTTTATGGGTTAAGCTACACCAAGTATAAGAAAGGTGGTGAGGAATCTTGTGCCAGTTAAGTGTTTTTACTGCTAAACAGTGGTGGGTTTGGTAAGGTTTGTTGCAAACAAATGTGGTGACTGTTATAGCACTGTTCAAGTTTAGAATTAAGTGAGATAATATAATTTAGCCTTCTCTTTTCCTACATTTCTATAATCAGATTGCCATTATATAAAAATCTCACCCTTAAAGGTATAGTTTTACTTGTCCCATTTTCACTAGCAAGAAAACAATAATCTATGACAAAACATTGGCCTATAGAATGGTACGTATGTGCTCCATTACTAAATAAATTACTTATGCTTGTCTGTCTAATAACATTTTTAATGTAACAATAGCCATACTAGGTTTAGCCTTCTTGCCATGTATATCCATATATAAATCTCTACAGAAACCTATTTTCCTGTTGAATACTAAAAAGTAGCATTCACTTCCACCACCAAATTCTGTGAGAAACCTAACACTCACTGTGTGTATTCATCAAACCTAATCTATCTTTATTGTAAGCAAATTCCACAATGTACAGAGCCCTTCTAGTAAACTCACATGCATTTCTGTCAATATAGCAACCCCATCTGTCTCATCAAGCTGCCAAGACTAAAAGTATCCACTACCAGCCCAAGCTCTTGTAGCCCTCTGACACTATAATGGAACCATACGTTGTGTATATGAAAATAAGATCAGCACTTTTTATGCAACTTGTGAAAGAATATACCCTCCCTTATACAGTTTTAATGCAACTAACAATGGCATCTAGGTTCAAGAAAGTCATTAATCCAATGTATTCAGCATTCCTACATTCCTAACTGGGCATATCCAACAACTGGAATGTCCAGAGAGGTTCATCATTAAAAGAATACAGGGCATAAGTAATGTGTCCTATGCAGACCACCTCAAGGCTATATCCTTATATTCAGTCCCCTACAGGCTGTTGAGGGGAGATCTATGTCTGGCATACAAGGCATTGTCAGACCCCACTTTGATGGTCCTCCTGCATATCCACAAAACAAACAGCACCAGAAGTACCCATTCCAAAGACTCTAACTGTGACTGTCATATAACTAGGACCTGCTGGAGAAACACGTATGTATCTAAGAGACTACCCTTTCTCTGGAACTGGCTTCCCATCCATATGAAGCAGAATTTCTCCCTAAACCAATTCAAGTGTAACTTGGACAATTGGAAAGGGAATAGGAAATTCATCCCTGGTTTGACACCTATGTCTCTAATGGACACAGGCAGCCTGTAAATGGTTCATCTCCCAGGCCTCTGCTTATAAATGTATCACTTCCCAAGATCCTGGTTACACTTATCAAGGCTACCACTACTTGTCAGAGATATAAGATGCATGACTTGGTGTAAAAAGGCCCTTGTGGTTGTTAGTCTAGTATACACCTATGAACCTAAGAAATGTCCCTTACTACATGTTGGTTAGTTATAAAAATCCTTCTATGGCCCCAAAAATGTCACAGTGCCTATCTACAAGGAGTAGTGTCCCCCAGTATTAAACCTAATACCATTTCATGGGTTAAATAAACTATCCAGCTGTATTCCTTTGTGTCAATTACCACTGTCTGTGCTCCTTGGTACACATTAGTATTGACTGCATACCATGATATCCACTACCACTGCCTGTGCTCCTTGGCACACATTAGTACTGCCTGCATACCATGATATCCACTACCACTGCCTGTGCTCCTTGGTGCACATTAGTACTGCCTGCATACCATGATATCCACTACCACTGCCTGTGCTCCTTGGTGCACATTAGTACTGCCTGCATACCATGATATCCACTACCACTGCCTGTGCTCATTCATACACATTAGTTCTGCCTGCATACCATGATATCCACTACCACTGCCTGTGCTCCTTGCTACACATTAGTTCTGCCTGCATACCATGATATCCACTACCACTGCCTGTTCTCCTTGGTGCACATTAGTACTGCCCACTTACCATGATATCCGCTACTGCCTGCGCTTCTTTGTACTCATTAGTACTGCCTGCATACCATGATATCCACTACCACTGCCTGTGCTCCTTCATACACATTAGTACTGCCTGCATACCATGATATCCACTACCACTGTCTGTGCTCCTTTGTACACATTAGTACTGCTTGCATACCATGATATCCACTACCACTGCCTGTGCTCCTTGGTATACATTAGTACTGCCTGCATACCATGATATCCACTACTACCGTCTGTGTTCCCTGGTACTCATTAGTAATACCCGCATACCATGATATCCACTACCACTGTCTGTGCTCCTTGGTACACATTATTGCTGTCTACATACCATGATATCCACTACTACTGTCTGTGCTCCTTTGTACACATTAGTACTGCCTGCATACCATGATATCCACTACTACTGTCTGTGCTCCTTGGAACTCATTAGTACTGCCTGCATACCATGATATCCACTACTACTGTCTGTGCTCCTTGGTACTCATTAGTACTGCCTGCATACCATGATATCCACTATGACTGCCTGTGCTCCTTGGTACAAATTAGTACTGCCTGCATACCATGATATCCACTATGACTGCCTGTTCTCCTTCATACACATTAGAACTGCCTGCATACCAAGATATCCACTACCACTGCCTGTGCTGCTTTTTACAAATTAGAACTGCCTGCATGCATTGGTATCCATTACTTCAACACGTATATCATGGTCTCCAAAGCACTGTAAATGCCAATAACTATTAGTACTGTCAAAATACCTTGGTGCACATTGACATTCCCTGCACCTTTTGTTGTATACTATCCTTGCCTGCAGACTTTGAATTCCTTAATATTGCCTGTATAAAAATATGGTGCAAAGTAGATTTGATAAACATTTATTAACTACATAAGGTGAAAGGAAAGCTAAACAGCAAGGTCTACTGATACTCCATGTGTTTTTTTTTTTGCTACTTTGTTTCATATGCATTACAGTTGTACTTATGATGTTATGATACAGTGTTATGTATAAAAGCGCAATTCATTTTATAGCATGTAATTATCAAAAGTCAAAAAGTAAATACAATCAATAAAACCAATATCTAGGCAGAGAGGAGTTTAGCATCACATTGATTAACATTTGTGGTTCTGTAAGGGTTTGTTTTAACTGTTTAGCTTAGTGTATTATTTTAGATCACATTCTACTGCTTTACTAATAATTTCGGATGCTGTTTATACCATCAGAATGATGTGTGTATCACACTGAGAGTATGTGTGATTGTGTAGTGTAACTATACCACAAAACCATAGTTTTGATAAGCAACCAAAAAAACATAGCAGTACTTGGATTCTAACTTACAAAGCACATTACTGGTTTCAGAAGTGGGATCTGGTTGATAATGAATACACAACTGTGCTAAAGACAAGATTGTTTTTAGGTACTGTTACTCATGCTTGCTGTGTGAAGAGTTTAAGTACTGCAGTTAGGAATATTATTTTATTGGCAGAGATGGTACAGAAAATGACATAACATAAAAAGTCATGAATAAAGATATAGTAAAAGGAAAAAGGAAGAGAACACTTGCATAGACAAACACATACATACCTGCATGCTGAAGACATGATAATATGCTTACAAATAAGGTAATAAGCCACTCTGAAAATTAAAGAAATGTTGTTACTTTGTGTTCTTATCTGTCCTGCTTCTATTGATCTTACTTGCAGTGGTTTATACCTCTATCAGTGCAGCTGGAAAATGCTAACTATATGATATGTTTACAGAAGTTATGTATAAAAATCCAGTGTTACTCTGGCTTTTGTTGATGGATCAAACTTAACTAAAATGTTCAGCATAAAAATAAATGTTTCTATTTTGTTCTAATAGTTTGAAAAGTTCTATGATCTTCTCTACAGATATAATATGTAAATATGAGTTAGATTCCAGTAACTAGTTATTGCTCCAAAATATGAATCTGTATATATCATTAACAACTGCAAGAGATGACAAAACAAGATAAGGAAATTTATACATATTTTTTGGAATATACTGACTCCATTTTATTGGATAAGATAAATTCCAAATCCTGCATATCAAAACTATATAAAATAGTTGTGTCAAACACAGTGAATATAGATTATTTATGTTAGAGCTACAATTGTCAAATGACTTATTCAGATTTCTCAAATAATGATAAATTATGCTACTAAAGTCTCCAAGAGTGACAACTTCTTTATTTTGGAATTTTTTCTCTTGGAAAATTTTACAAAGAGTCTTCCTTATCCCACATAAAATTGCAAGGGTTTAAAAAGTATGAATCTAAGTGCCAGAGATTTATAATGTATTTCTATGACTGTTTAGTCCTAAAGGTTTGGACGAAATTCAAATTACTTACACTGGTATTGTGGTCAAATAATTTAATATCATCTAATTGTTTGATATTGTTCACTGTTCTTATCCCTTATTGTACATACACATTTCAGTATCCTCTCATTTAGTATTAGTTAGGGGTAACTAGAAAAGTAAAAACAAAATTTGGAAGAAAAATATTACACCCCATTTGTAGAATTCCTAAATGTAGCCTCTACCATTTGCAAAGTGAAATTAATACTGTTAAATGAAGATCAAAATCACGTTCTATTAATCTCAAATATTCACCAAAATTGGAAATGTTATTAGAAACACAGGAGAATAATTCACTTTAATTAAATTCAAAGAAATAGGCTCTACTACTTAACCTTAATTTATTAATTTACAGTTATTGAGAATTATAAATCAAAGAGAACATATTTTCACTTGCAAATTTTCTTGATGGAAGATATCTGTTGTTAGCTGTGTGACTTTTATTATTAATGCATCTTTTATTTAAACAGATTTTTGATAAATTGTTATATGATTACTGTGTATTAACATAAATTGTAAAAACAAAGAAGACTGGTGTATAGAAGGCAAAAAAGTAATTTAATACAGAAAGTTTTACTCCTTTTTCTAGTTAGAACACACTTCTGTACAAAAGATGTCTTTCTTTAACAAAGTAAAATCTTGGGACAAAAAGTAACAAATATTCCACCATTTGATGAGAGGGTTAGTTCAAATACGGGTTAACCAAAATGTTGGCCAAATGTCTGAAAGACAGGGCTTCAGTCTATGATTTCAGTGATCCAGGTTGACTAGAATCCCAAGGAATAGGTTTGAGTGCCCATAAGTGAGTTAGGCAAGCTAACATCCCAGCTGCCAGACAGCTGAGGGGAGAGATTTGGGTGGCCAAAAGCCATCTTGGTTATCGTGGTGTGAAGGGCAGGAATGACCTCCTACTGAATCACTTCATTGTGTAAGTAATATCGAGCAGAATTCCAAAGGGATAGGAATGGTCATCCAGCACAGCTCACAGATAATACTGGACATTGACTTCCTTGGGAGTTACAGCTAAATAAACAAAAACTGTCAGAGCTGCAGGCCATGTATATCATCAGTTCTTTACAAAAACAGGTGGCAATGTCCTGACACCTTTAATTCTTTCTTACATGAAAAGAACTACATACACACAATTGTGCAAGCAATTGCATACTAATCTGCAGTGAATTTCATAACAATGTGAGTTACAGTTTGACAAATGTAATTCTTATCTATACTATGTTTTTTAATATAGTATCTCTATGTAAACAATATTTTGCACTATTACTGTATGCTTTATTATGTACTATTAAGTATTTTTAATCAAGTATGCTGTTACCCTTAAAGTGGCCCAGGCCATGTCTGAAAAGAATCTATGGACCAGCCCATCACCTGGTTAATAAAGAAAATAAATAATCAAGTAAATTAATAGTTAATTGATCTGGTGATGGCTCATAGGCACCGAAAGCTGTTAAAGACTGGGGGGGGGGGGGCGGAGGGTGACAGGGACACTTAGTGAACTAAAAAGGGTAATTTTTTTATAACTATTTGCTACCACAACATAGGTTCACTTGGAGGACATTTTAAGCTTAGTCAATTCCCTTTTGGTGCATGAATTAACATTTTCTGATTGGTCTTAACTATCCCCATGGCTGTTAACTGTATATTAGCCCTAGTGAGAACAACTGTGATCATACCATAGATAATTTGAGGGGGCCATGTAAGGGATGCAGCATCTAGAAACTGCCTTTATCCATTAGTGGCATGAGGGGAAATCCTGGAGTACATTTTCTATTACCCATCCTTAGATCCAAGTTGCATTTAAATATTTGAATATGGATGGATGAGCTTTGCTTTATTTTTATTGATAGTCTGTTCCGGAACAGTGGTAGCCTCTGTGATATATATCCATCTCCCCACAACATTCAGTTTAGATACCTGGACTGAGTATTTCTGATGCCATTTGACTTGCTGATGTTCAATAGGTCCATCTGTATTATGTCAGAGGATGCTTTGTATGCCAGACATGTCACCTCTAAGCACTCTGTAGGATACTAAGTATAGTAATAAATCTTTGAGGTGGTCCATGCAAGACCTATTTTTAGGACTTGTATCCTTTTAGTAAGGTATCTCTGAAGGTATTTCCAATTGTTGCATGGGGCTGGACAGTTACATGCCAAAGTGGTCATTATACAAAATGACATAATGAGAGCTTTGTAAAGGGGGAAAACAGCATCTCTAGATCTAGTCACAATCGATTTGTTTACAGGCTGTGCAATATAGAAAGGCTTTCTTATGACTCTGGGCACATGTTGGTCAAAAGTTAGGTCACTGTACACAAGTTCCCAAATGCCAAACAATTGGATCTGTTCCCAGAGGGCATTGTCATGATTTTGACACCAGTTATTTGGGACAAACCTTCCTACATGATGGTTAGGTTATTTGGGGATTCAATAACTTCTCCAAGCTTGCAGTCATCTCAAACTTAGCTGGCCAAAGCTCTTTGGTATTTTCTTTTACTTTTGAGATGTATATGCCAAACAGAAAAAGTCTCAGCACCAAACCCAGGGGGACTCTATTGGTGACTGGTGTCTTCCCCTATTTGAATCTCCTGCATCCTGTAAGCCAAGTTGGCAATGCAGCTGGTGATGTAAGTGTTTGCTCCTACATTATTCATTTTTTGTACTACACCCGAGTAGGGGGTTGTGTCAAAAAGCTTGGCCAGGTCAAGGTAATGTGGTGCGACTGTTTTACCTTCATCCATTGCTTTGGTAACAAGAGTGAAGCTTAAAATTTGCTCATCATTTTGAGCCTTTCACACTTTCCTCTGGGCTGTTTTCAAAAACATTTTTAGGGCCATGCATACACATATGCATTCCTTGATTCACCTTCCTGATAGTATTAAATTATATTCCTTGTATAATACAGCACACTTGTTAGACTTACGTTAGAGCGCATTTTAAATTTATTGTTTAAACATTTTCCCAGTAGGCAATGAAACAAAAATGCATTAACCAATAATCACAAAACTACCCTATTCAGAACATTTACATCATAAAGGTCTACTTCCACACACAACTGCATTTTAAATTTATTGTTTGAACATTTTTCCAGTAGGCAATGAAGCAAAATGCATGCACCAATAATGACAAAACTGCCCTATTCTGAATATTTCCATGATAACAGTCTACTTCCACACACAATTGTATTTTAAATGTATTGTTTGAACATTTTTCCAGTAGGCAATGAAGCAAAATGCATGCACCAATAATGACAAAACTGCCCTATTCAGAACATTTCCATGATAACAGTGTACTTCTACTCACAATATGTAAATACAGAATCACAGTAGTATAAGCCATAGGCATGTTGCACAGCTTCTTGAACTTATTTTCCATTGGGGGGGCAAAAGACCAAAAACCAGGGACACATTTTAAACATTGCTTGTATAATTTTGGAAAGTTACTTGCATAAAATGTTGTGTTACCACCATGCATTTCACTGCCAAGTCTTGAACCCAGAACTCTGTGCACTACAGTCAGAGCAACATACCACTAAGCTAAACCAGCAGTTTCTTGAAAACGAGGAAGACAAACTTAAATGGCTATCATATCATTTAGTGAATTCAGTTCTCACTTCTCACTATAGCTCTCAACCTCTTAGCACAAAAATACAGAACAAAGCCAATAATGGGGGAATACAGCCCCAAAATAGGGACACATTTCAAATATTGATTTTATACCCTTAGAAAATTGCTAGAATAAAAGGTTTAGTTTTCCCACTGAGGCATACATTCACAAGTGATGGTGGCTAGGGACTTTAGGCTCTTTTTATCTGTACCCAAGGTACAGGGTTTGAGCCTGTGTACCTCTAGCCACCAGACGTTGGGGGCATTACACACACACACACACACACACACACACACACACACACACACACACACACACACACACACACACACACAGTCTGTTCCTGCTCACATTCACACACACACACACACACACACACACACACACACACACACACACACACACACACACACACACACACACACACACACACACACACACACACACACAGTCTGTTCCCGCTTGCATTCACACACACACACACACACACACACACACACACACACACACACACACACACACACACACACACACACACACACAGTCTGTTCCCGCTTGCATTCACACACACACACACACACACACACACACACACACACACACACACACGTCTTTTCCCACTCGCATTCAAACTCAAACCAGCTGGAAACCTGGAAATACGTGTGCCGAGCTGATGTCATCGCACACGCGATGACATCAGCTACTAAAGCACAACAATGACAATAATTCAAAAATAAAGAACGGGACAAAAATGAAAATAATTAGAACGGGACAGTTGGGAGGTGATCTGCAAAAGTGGGGGGCTCCCCTTCCCCCTCGCTCTATGGTTCCGGCTCCCATGTGATGGCTTACAACATGGCATTACCCAAGAAGAAAATGATCAATGAAAAATAAAATAATCAAAGACAGGTAGGATCAAGATGGTTGTGACAGATGCTGACAAAAAAGTAAGATGAGCCAAAGAAGGGGAATAATGGAATATATTTCAGGTGAAATAAAACTGCATAATGTATAACATATTTTAATGCAATTTACATCCTGAATCTCAAATGCTGGAAAAGACCTCTGTGCTGTTATATCACTTTCTTGACTGAAACAGAGACATAGATTTACTATGGCCTATTTTCTACTCTTAAAGATAATTCATGTTTTTCAATCCGATTAAGTTACTATTTTGCCTCTCTTTTATCTTACTCTAACAGAGTGAAAACTTGTGTATGAGTGGTCAGACTGCATCCTCTGCAATGAAGCAACTCCTGATTTTGGTGAGTTTGATTATTCCAATCTGGGCCTCTGCTTGCAAGAAGATAAATAAAGCAGACATAGAAGGTAAGAAATGATTTCCCTCTCTAAAAGAAGAAACTTACTAACAGTTCAACCTCGATATTTTCCTTAAATGAAGTTTTAACTTATGGACAGTGCCTCCCCCCAGTAAATAAGTAATACATTTTGCTTCAAACATTAAGAGTTATTTTCTCTTAAAGCAAGGGCTATCAGGAGAGCTTTCCTGCTATCATTTTCCATCTGCTGGAATACTGTGCACTAGTCAAGCTCCAAACACACTTTATGCTTTCATTTATAGGGTCGTACTACAAGCTCCAATAAGGGAACACTAGTTTCTGTTTTACAGAAGACTAACATGGCAGCACTGTAAGCTAGAACAGATTACATAACCATGTTTCTACTCAGGCATCTTCCCACTCCTTGTCAGAGCATTATGCAGATAGAGATGGGCAGTGTGGTTTCCAGGATCTGGTAAACTCTCTCATTTCATTTTGTAATTTCTTTTTTTAACAAATTGCATGCAAAAGACTGCATTTCTTATGGCTAATATTCAAAGTGTGGTATTCCCTACCCAAAGCAGTAACAGAATATGAATTATAAATCCTTAAGTTAGCAAACTTTCAGCTTTATTAATGATGAGAAAAACTAAGCCTCCAATGGCCATAGTCCTTATAGAATGTTAATCATAAAGCTCTGTTCTCAGCCCATGGTTGTATGGGGATGGACTGATCAAATGCACATGTAACTATAACAGAATGTTATGTATATAATGCTAATGCTTATATTTGTATATATTGTCTTATACAGTTTGTTATTAATAAGTTTATATTTACAGTTATCTGGCCCTAGTTGTGGGGGGGGGGTGATCACTTGTGGGCTCATAGATGTAGAGTTAAATTGTCAGCTGGCATCCACCAGTGACCCTGGTTTGACTTATGATCTGAGGTGCTGGAGGGTCACCTGAGGAAAGAATACCACTTGGACACTGCCTTGCATGACCGTATCAAAGGGAAGGAGGCAGAGAAGGAGTAGGGATTTGCTACTGTGCTTCTGACCCCAGGAAAGTGTGGGAGAAACAGTAAACAAAATATCATCAATGAGAGAGACAGGCCCATATCTTCCACATCTTAAGAATACAAAATGATGCATTTCCAGAAGTTAAGGGACCATGCATGACTGTTATTGCTACATGAAGGGAATATAAATAAGAATTAAAGAAATAACCCCAAGCCACTAGATACAGGGATCACAAGCATCAGTCCTACCACCCCCCAAAAATGAACGTGAGTGGGAGATCACCAGCTTGCCAACTATGGCTGAACATTTACAGAATTAGAAATATGATAGTGGAGGTCATAAAAACTGAAATGGCTCCTTAAGTTAAGCACAAGGGGAAATAAAAGATTAATTTAATTTTTCACCTTCATTCTGTTATTGTGTTTGTTTTCTCTTCATATATTTAACCCTTTACACACTTATGTTATTTTTTTTTTTTGTTAATGACATGCAATTTACTGTCTTCATAAGTTGTTAAAGCCTTTCGTCTAAAATGACTTAGTCAAGTCTAATGCATAAGTCTGCTCTACAGCTTATGGGGAATGAGCCCTAATTTTGACACCTGTGAACCATGTTCAGGTAGTCAACCTGGAGCTTCTGGGAGCCATCTAGGGAAGGAGCGAGTGAGTAACTGACGTGGGATTACCCACACTGGGGAGATAGAACATAAGGGAAATAAGAATGTTTTCCAGCAAAGACCGTGGTATGTGGCTTCAAGAATTAAGGGGTCTGAAAACATCACACTTCATTTGCAGGCAATACCGACATGAATAGAAATGTAGCTAGGTTATCTTGTACCCCTCGAAAGTTCCTTAAACTAGAGTCCCTTCAACTCAATGCTGAGGAGCAAAAAAGGGACTTCTGCACTTCATGCTGTAACATTAATTGCAATATCAGTAATCATTTTTGAAGCCACACCCAGGACAACCTGTCCCATTGCCCTGCCCTGGTTATGGCTCTGGACATGACCATAGAAGCATGTATGCATGGCACATCAAACTAACAAAAAAGAAAATCCTCAGCACCCTTATACAATGGCCACCTGTCAACCAACTCTCACTTTTACTGTCAGGAGGTAAGAATGAGTTACCAATGAGGTGTTTCCTCAGGAGCAAGTGATCACAGGGACCATAAAAGACCTAGCCACATACACCTTCAAGTAGACACACTTAAAAGTTCTCACCATCCTTTATGAGTATGTAATAGTGCCTGTCTCACAAATTAAGAAAGGTCATACATAATAACGCTGGTGCAGATTTATGTCTACCAATACAATCATCAAGACTATCCTTAAGGGTAAACAAAGTAGTGCTTTACTTAATCAGTAGTGGCAACATTTTCCACCAGCTGGGAATACCTTTGTTAGGAACTTATCCCTCCAGGGAGTCTGGTTTATTTGTGAAGAAATGGGAGGTCAAACAGTCTTTCTTGGCTAGCAAAACAAGATGCAGGTCACCCTGGAGCAGCCAATACGCTACCGAGTTTCAGGAGAGTTGTGTTACTTTATCAGAATAGTTGAAAGATGTAAAGCCTTTATTTTTTTTTTGGGGGGGGGCAAAATCCACTGGGGCCTTTCCAGATGAGTGATATGCTTGGATTTGTACATATCAAAGGGGGCACTATACTTGATGATGGCTCTGATATGGGAAGAGTACAATGGTAAGATGACTTATCTGGATCTTGAAGATCACATCCTTGTGAATTAATTGGGCAAGATAAAAGGATTTCCTGATGATGGTGTAAACATGATGATAAAATAAAAGAGAGTTGTCCACATAAGTACCCAGGTCTCTTATGACCACATCTATTTAAAGAAGAATGCTGCTTATAACATATGAGATGGAAACAGCTTTTTTGCCAACTGCCACTGTGCTGAACTTTTTTTACATTTAGTTTGAGCTTGTTTTTAGTGCACCATGTATGTTCATATTCTGGCACTTTCTGGAGCAATTTAGTATTAGTGAATGAGCAGATAATAGTTCTCAGTTTTCATCATCAGCAAACTTGATCAATCACACTTCAGGAATATTGGCATGGATGTCTGTAAAATAAATGCCAAACAGGAGAGGGCCCAGCATCAAACCCAGTGGAATGTCACTATTTGCCATTTTACATTCAGAGAGGGTACCAGCAACTTTCACTACATGGGATCTGTTGGATAGGAAATTTGCAATCCAGTAGACAATGTAGGGAGTTGCATTAAGTTTGTCCAACTTTTCAATAGTACCAGCATGGGGGATATTGTCAAAAACCTTGGCAAGGTCAAGATAAGCAGTCTGTATAGAGTGACCACTGTCCTTAGCCTCTGTAACCTTTTCCAAGAAGCTTACTTTGTTCTGGAGATGGGACCTGCCCTTCACAAAATTAAACTGAGTCTAGATAAGTTACGTTACCTAAGTCTGCATAAATGTGTACTGCTATGATACTTTCCATGGCTTTGCATATAAAACTAGTGAGCCTTTTGGGTAGGTGATTACTTGTGTCTATAGAGAGGCCACCCTTGTGTAGAGGGGTCACAGAAAGTATTCTTCAAGCATCGGGGAGAAACTCTGTTGATAGGCTGATGTTGAACAGTTTAAAGATCAAGTGCAAAGTTTTTTTTACCATTTATTTTTTTTGTAATTATGCCCTCAACTTATAAAGTGGGCATTCTTATTCTAAAATGTGTTGTTTCTACTCTGGATTTTTTCCACTTTGACATTTTGCAGTTGACAATAATGTGAAGATTATCTTACTAAGTTTCTCATGGATTTGAGGGAGTTGATGCTCCAAAACAACTTTATATTTTTTGAAGGAGAATACTTTAGACAGATATGGAGGGTGGCTATGGGTGTGGTGTGTGTACCAATCTTTGGCAATTTGGTAATGTATAGCTGGGAGAAGATTTGTATTCTCAGCTTTGGACATTTGGAATGCTGGAAAACTTACATAGTTACCTTGATGATATTTTTATTTTTGGATGGCTTCTTTTGATAGAATTGATTTCATTACTTATATTAACAACACTATGACATTTTTAAAGTTTATTCACCAACACTCGACAGATACAATTCACTATTTAGATGTAACTGTTCTTAAGGACACAATCAACAACCATTTCGAATCTCCTATATACAGGAAACTAGCTTTTTCTAATATTTATTTACATTTCAACAGTTGTCATTCCCCATTGTGTAAGATGAACATTTTTAAGGGACAACAGATTGGACTGGCCAGAATGCGTTCCAATTTTAAACTTTTTAAAGTTGAATGTGATTAATATCAATGTTTTTGGAGAGGGGATACCCATGTGATTTGTTAATGAAAATCTGGGAGGAAGTATTGGGGGATTGGGGTAC
Organism: Protopterus annectens; assembly: GCF_019279795.1. Taxonomy (NCBI): domain Eukaryota; kingdom Metazoa; phylum Chordata; order Ceratodontiformes; family Protopteridae; genus Protopterus; species Protopterus annectens. The sequence goes on along the minus strand of NC_056747.1, from coordinate 442,366,304 downwards.
TAATATTGTCCCCTGTTAGATTCAGATTATCATGATGGTCTTAAAGGGACCCCTACAAGTACACAAACTGACAAGGAGAGGTATATCAACTCCTTGGTCATCAGTTATAGTTCTGATTCCATGTTGATAAATGAGATTCTAAACAATAAGTGGAATATTTTCAAAGTTGAAGATGATTTATATAATTTGCTAGGTGATGCTCCAAATATTGTATATAAGACAGGTAGAAATTTTAAGCATTTGTTTGAACAAAAAATATTGTCCCTATTAATAAACATTTTAAAGGTATGAGTAAGTATGGATCTTGTAACCAATATTTCTATATTTTAGAACAAGAATCCATTTATCTGAACAATTATTATGGTTTCAAGTTAAATCTTGCTAGTTGCAATTGTGCTACCAAGGGGGGCGATTTATATTGCTATGTGCTCGAGTTGTCCCAGTTTTTATATTGGAAAGACTAAGAGACAACTTCAGAAAATAATTTACAAGCACAATTATGATATTTTGAAATGTGATTATAATAATTCATTATAAAAACACTGTACTAATTTTTCCAAGTTCAAGTTTGGAGTATTGGAAGTGGTGCCACCCAATGACTGTGGAGCTACTGGCAAACATGGGTAGACTATAGGGAGTTAATGTGGCAATTCAGGTTGAATGCCTCTGTTAATCCTTGACTAAAAGAGCAGCTTCCTGTTCTTCCGGTCTTAAAATTGAGAGCTGACAAGTTATAAACTAAAAATTAAGTAAGTTTTGATTTGTTACTACTTTAGATTTTTTACATTGTATTTTTTGATTTATTTTAATTAATTTTCAATGTAATTGCAAGGTATTTAAGTTTTAGTTAAAATTGAGGATATACTAATTTGTTTATAATGGTCTTGGAAACTAATTTTTTTGGAATATGTATTGTTTCTTTAAATCACGGTGCTGCTTGATTATCTATTTATATAGGGTTAGTAATTAAGTGCTTGATTCTGATGAAGTCCTGTTTTTTGTAAGGATGAAAATATTTAACCAGGCTTTGTAATTTTTTACTTTGTTAAACATTTGCATTTTATCATTGGATGACCTCATTTTTGTTTCCCTTTGAGGCAAGAAGTTTGAAGTATTATCTCTAAATGGCACCGGAGACTATGTGAGCATTTTTTTTCTTTTTTTCTGGTTTGCAATTGTGGCTGATGGTCACATGCTCTTTATTTGTATTTTTATATATTTCTCACACGAATTGGAATTTCACCACAGTATCTCTCTGTCAAAGTATTTGCAATCTAATGGACAGGTTGAAAGAATCATATAAACTGTAAAGAAAATCCAAAAACTTAATATATAGCACTGGAGATGCAATAATGGAATACAAAGGCATATTCAAACTGTAAAAAATATCATGAAAAGTACGTTGACACCATTGAGGCTCAAAGAGATAGTGAATATTCAGAAATCAGCTGACAAACATTCGGAATAAGCAGCAGCTGCTGCTGTGATTACTCATGCAAATACACCAACATTCCATGTTGTAGAGACTAAGGACAGTCTGAGGCTGAGATGTAACTGAAGCCATTTATACAGGACTGATCTGTTTTAATCTCAGAATAATGATATGTATAAAATATTGTCATAAGGGACATTTCTACTCAAGAAGTATCACAATTGAAACACAGAGATACTGCTCCTGAAATGGTCACCACTGTGATCATGAGACTACAGCAGGCAGCACATTTACATGAATGGAGGGACCAGAACCTGATGATGACATTCTACCTGAAGTGACTAGTGTACTTATTATGACTTCAATTTCTTCCAGTGGCTCTAAAATATGTAGAGTTGTTAGACTACTAAGAAGCCATCCAAATGAAATTACTTTGTGTTATAATAGCAAGCACTGACTTACATAGCTGCTTCTAGTTATTGCACATTCTACTTGCATATTATCTACTGGATTGACTTTTCAATGTATCTACCCATCTTTTGTTGCTCATACATGTGTGATATCAATACTATAATGTAAAGTATTAAATATTCTCATCATAAGAAAGAATAGCTTAAGGAGAGGAAGGCATTACAAAATGCAGCACATATTTAAGATTACTAATAAGACTAAGCATGCATGCAGGATATCGTGGTTCTATCTTCTTTTTCAGTTGTTGCTATGATAGTGAATAATGTGATTGTTCATCTGCTGTCTCTGGAAGTCTACATCTGGCAAATTGGTCTGTGATGCTGTGTACTAAAACTGAACCCAATAATACTTCAGAGTGCAACGACAGATCTTGTCTTACCACTACTCAAGGTACCAATGTGGTCACATCTGGAATATTAGCAGATGGACATCAGTCTGGTTAGGAATACACAAAGGAGGGATCATAAATCATTACAGTAAAGGGAATGAAAGATGTGGTGTAAGAGTAAAGGATATCCATTACATCTGGCTGCTGAAGAGCTGAGGTAGATGTACAAGGTTGTTCATGTGTTGTGTAGGGATTACTGTACTGGGAATGTGCACACACACTGAGAAAGAAGAGAAGTCAGGGAGACATGAAATGGAATCAGCACATTATCAGGCTGCATGCAAATGATGCAGAGCTAAAGTGGAAAAATGGGAAGAGAAGGTGAAAGTATGGATGGGAGCTGAGGCCTCTGCCGACAGGCATTTCCTCGACTGCCAACAGATTAAAGAAATTATACTGAAACATCCCACACTGTATTGCCCACATACCCCACAAAATTATATGCACCTACTCTGAAGTTGCACATCAGTGGAGAAAAGGGAAAACTCTGCTGTCAACAAAAGATGCTTGCACAGAATTTCTTTGATCTATTGGCATTTGAAGAAATTGCTGTCAGTTGATTGACTGCATCTTGGCTATAGAAGGGGGAGTCCATTTAAGACCAAAAATAAACAACTATTATTTAATTGAGAAGTTGGTTGGGACTTGGAATGCACAGCATTTACAGGCTGCAATACAGGTGAAGAAGAGAATGAGGAACAGGAGGTGTAGCTGTAAAGACTGGATTTTAACACTCAGATAAACTTGATGGACCTAAAGCTTTCTTTTGGTTGGTATAATGCATGCTCAAATACACAAAACTTTAAATGCTTTTTAAATGTTTGGAATATGTATTCCAGTGTAATCATAATAAGCCAACTAGGATGTGAGTTTCTGGATCTGCCCACCTCTCATTTGGTAGAACATTCGGGTCACACTGCATAACTCATGGCATTTGTTATACTTCAATTTTGCATTTGTTTATATCTTTTCATACTTTGTTGCTTATATATCGCCAGAGGGGATTCTGGTTGTTCTAGGGTTTTCCTACATCCAGTCCAGCTTTATTATATATATACTAGGACCATTAATCCTTATCTGCTACTAGATTTTATGTTTCTGTCATTGCCTACACAACACATGGACAACCCTGTACATCTACTTCAGCTCTTCTGCATTGTCAGTACAACAGCTCCTCCTATTAATTCTGTTGTTGACCTTATTGACTGCCCATGTATCTCTCTTGGGCCCACATACTGAAGATAAGAGTTGAACCTCTTGCACACCAGTTTAGCTAGAGATTCTCACTATAAAGTTCAGTTCATGTATCTGTCCATCCACCCTGAATACTCAAGTCATCTAATTCAGTGTTGTTGGGAAATGGAGCCAGTCCCTATATGCAGCCAGGTATAATGTAGAAACAAGTTCATCATGGACTTCTAAAGCTGTACCCTACTACATCATTTAAAGAGGTTGCAGTGTACATTATACAATCAAACAGATTTACCTCAAAGTTAAAATCTGAAGCTATCACCTTTAGCATGAGGTGTACACCAATGCCACTATGAATGTTCAAACATAAAACTGTACTCTATTTTGGGCTTTCCAAGATGGCTGCACACTGATCAACAGCTTAATTAATGAAAAAAAGCTTAATGAAAAAATAAACTAAAGGTAAGGGCCAGTAATTCTGCCAGTTTTTAGTAAATTCAATTACCAGCTATTAAGTACACTGTCTAGATGCCAGCAAAGAAGAAATTTAGGGAGCCTGAAAGAAAATCAGCTAGAAAAAGTGAAGAGAAAACACTGACTGAGAAGAATCCTGAAGTTGTTCAGCAAAAAACAGTTCAAGCTACAGCTTTGGTACAGGAGATGGCTTACAGTAATTTAGATGGAAAAATAAATAAAACGTGCTCAGAACTGATTAAAATGAAACAGTAAAGGAGTATATCAGCTCAAATAACACAAGGCTGGGAAAAAATGGACGATGCTTTAAACAGCTATACAGATGAAATGATAAAACTACAAAAATCAGAGGTTGAATTAAAGAAAAGCTTGTCTGAGTATGAGACTGCTCAAGAAGAGCAACTCAAAACATGGTAGAGTTAGAAAACAGAGCAGGGAGAGAAAATCTAAGATTTTCCAAATGTACCCGATAAACTATGAGAAGCAGACTATATTAACTTTATGAAAGCACAAATAAGTAACTGGACTGGTATTTCACAACAAGATTTGTTAATTGAAAGGGCACATTGTGTGTATGTGCCAAACCTGGCCATGAGAAAGCAGCCAAGACCTGTATTAGTAAAGATGCAATCATACCAGCAGAAAGAGTTGATCCTGACAAAACTGTGGCAGAAAGGCAAAGTATTTAAAATTGGAGAAAATGGAGGGTTTGTGGAAAATGATTATTCACTGCACACCTGGTAGAAGAAAAACAAATTTATCCCAGTAATCAGGGAATGTTGAGAGGCAGGTGTGAGATTCAAGCTGCTACACCCAGCTGTCTTCAAAATATGTTTTTTGATCCAGAACAGGCTAAGGAGGAAATACAAAAGTTTATTCAGCAAAAAGTGAGCCATCAAACAGAAGGAGAATGCATCTCATTCTTCTGCTCATAAAGCCCATAGAAAGATTTTTCAGTGAAACTTTTTCCAAAGAAGTTCCAAAGGAAAATGCTTGAGAGAGAGAGAGAGAGAGAGAAAAGCATAGGAGTTGACTAGAAGAATCAGGATTACCTTGGACTTGAACTGAAGTTTGGGTTTGGGAGATGGGGATGAACAGGAAGAAGACCACCAACACTGAAATTAGTGAATAAGCATGAAACTATAAAGCATCACTTACATTTGTGAAATATGGCTTTACAAGAAAAAGTGTCTGAGAAAAATTGGACTTTTGATGACTTTGTTAAAGTTGTCGGGGGATTGAAAGACATATACCCTACTTTGTGTCATTAATGTTTGGAAAGACGTTAAAAGAAAAAAGAAAAAAGTAACTGCAAGTAAAACAATTTTTGCTCAACACTGTTTGTATAAAATATTTCATGGTATAAACTGCATGCTATATCATAAAACATTTTTAGTGGTTGTATGTAATAAAGATACTAAAGCAAACAAATACTTTTTTTCTTTGTTAGTTTTAAGAAATATAGGCATTACAGTGTAAAAAGAGAAGAAATGCTGGACAAGAGCATGTTTAAGTTAATAGGCTGTAATCTTGGGCTACTGGAGTGAGGGATGGGATGGGATGTAAAAGTGCACTGATTATAATATATGTACATTTGAGATTTTTTTTTTTACTTTTGCAAAGGTGAATGTCTGGATTAATGAACTGGGTTTAATCTAATAATGTTTTTGTGTAAGTGAGTGGGCTTTAGATACAAGATACCACTGTGAACGTAATGAATAATTTTCCTTTAGCAAATAAATGTTCAGTGTGAGTTGAGAATTCTGCAGCTGAGGACAACTGTGCTTTCTGTTCTTATGTTTCCACAGAAACAAATTGACTGCAGGTGAAGGCAGTACATTTCAAGAGGTCTAGACATTGTTTCTTCAGAGAAATGTAAAATTGAAAGACACATGGGCAAGCTGCTTAGTAAAAAATAAAGTTTGAAATTATTGAGCATGAATAAGAGATAACAGCTTTTCTGGTCTATAAATTCTTCAATGCATTTATTAGAGTACTATATAACTTAGTTTTATTTAAATATAGCCAATGCACAGTTTCTTAAGGATAAAAGATAATGTTTTCTGAAAGCATACAAGCTGTTTTTCATATCTGGGAGGGGATAAAAATGTAAGACAAGAATATATAGCAATAAGTGTAAGTAGGAATATCGGCTGTAACAGGCATCTTAGCATGGATAACCTTAATTTTAAGTAAGTTAATGTGTGTGGATGCTGTCAATATGGGACAATTGCAACTATCAGGAGGGTTAAACCTCATTGTTTGAAAATGTACGTAGTTTTTTCCTGTTTGTTTTAAGTTAATAGGTTATGTGGGTGTTCTGGGGTGTGCATTTTTTATTTGGGGGTTTTCATTAAAACAAAAAGTCTTGTAAAGTGTGACATAGAATGAAATGGAGATGACAAGAAATAACTATATAAGGGATCCACCTGCCAAACATTAGTGGGTGTATGTAACACAAAATCTGGAAATAAACATTAAAAAAGCTGCCATATATAATAGGTGGGGATAATAACTTCTTATCATAATGGCTACACTATACTTATTATCCTGGAATGTGAATAGCCTCACAGATATAGACAAAAGAGTAAGAGTTTTGAATTATATTAAGAAATGCAGAGTGGAAATAGCAATGCTACAAGAAACACATTTGGAAAGAAGTGAGCATGTACATTTGAAAAAGAGCAGATTTCAGGATGGATATTCATCAGAATATCAGGGTCAAAGGAAAATAAGAGTACTTATACTAATTGCTAGAGGAGCTCCAATAGTAACAGAAGCAGAAAAAAAGATAATAATGGCAGATTTGTAGTAGTAAGGGGCTTCTGGCAAAGGAGGAGGATTACACTGGCATGTATTTATATCCCCCAAAAAACTGCTATTACAGAGTTTAAGAAAATTCTGGGAGAAATAATCAGCTTTCAGCAGGGAATATTACTTATAGGTGGGGAATGGAACTTGATTTGCAACAGTGAGGATGTATCTGGGGATCTAGAAGGGAAAATATAACAAAAGAGGGTAGATTTTGAAGAAATTTATGAAAATATTTGGTATGGAAGACATGAAGTCAGTAGTAAAAATTTGAAGAAAATGTACATATCATTCCCTGTGGTACAATAACTTGGCTAGACTAGACAGAAATGATATTTCACAGGAGCATGTGCATTTAATTGAAAATTTCAACACACATCCAGTAACTATTTCAGATCATGTACCAATGACAACCAATATAAAAATGCAGGGTAATGAAGTAAAAATGACACTGGTGCTTCCCCACCTACTTATTAAAAATAGAGGAATTTAAGAAATGGGCAGTGGAAATTATTCTAGCATTATTAGGGAAGGTAATATTTCTTCAGAAGGTATAGCTTGGGAGTGGGATGAATTGAAAGTGGAGTTTAAAAATAGAATATAAATTAAAGAAAATGAGATATGGATAAGAAGTAACACAAATTATTTATAGGGTCTGACAAAGACTAAAGTATTGCAGAATAAGGAGAATGTCATTGAACAAGAAGAGGCTCGAATGCAGAGTGCTAAAGAGAAAATAAGGAAGCATCCGAATAATATGCATGCATAAGCAACTATTTTTTGATAATAACTCCAGAGAACAAACGCTTTTAGCACAATGACTTAGGCTACAGAAAGTAGAAAGGGTTGTTGACAATCCTAGGGAGCTTATCACACACACAAAAAAATAACAAGAGATCCTGTAGATGTGTTACAGATATTTCAGAAATGTTACTAAAATTTGTATAAAGTAGAGAAATGTGGAGATCAAGAAAAAGCACAAATGGAAATATTTATGGGAGACTTAAATATGCCAAGGTTAGAGGTAGATGAGACTCAGCAATTAATTAATATAGGAGATGAGATAAAAACAGTGACATATAATCAATCTGCAGGAAAGTCTTCAGGAACAGATAGTATTCCTGTGGAAGTTTGAAAGGTAGGAGGGAAGAAAGTGATAAAGATCTGAAAGGTTTTGTTTAACAGTAATTTAAAAGGAGGGGAAACACCAGCATCCGGGAAGAAAGCTGTGGTGGCTTATATAGTAAAGGCTAATCAGACCCAACTTCATATAGGCCCATTTCAATTTTAAACCATGATTATAAAATGTTTGTGTCTATAATAGCTAAAAGAGTGGCAAGGTTGTTGCCAAAATTGATAGATATTGATCAAAGTGGTCTTGTCTAGGGGAGGCAAACATTTGACAACATTAATAGAACAATGATGAGCCAAAGGGAAGCAGAATGTAAGAAATACCACTGTTGTTGGTGGGTCTTGATACACAGTAAGCATTTGACAGAGTAAGGAGATTTTACGAGTAGGGTAATGGAAGCATTTGCATTCCTTGATACAATAATAAGGTTAAGTAGGAGGCTATATTAGGGTTCCAAGGTAAAAATTAAAGTGGAAGGGTTCCTCTCTGATAAGTTGTGTCTGAACACAAGAACCAGACAAGGGTGTCCTCCTTCCCTTTTGTTATTTTAATTATATTTAGAGCCATTGGCTAAGATAATTAGGAACTCAGAAATTCAAGGATATAATTGGTATGGTAACCAAGAAAAATTGGCTTTATTTTCAGGTGATATTATTTTGTACCTGATAAAACCAGAAAAAGACATCTCAGTATTGTGGAACATTCTGAGACAGTTTCAAGTCTTTTGGGGTTATACAATTAATGAAGATAAAATAAAGGCTATAGCTGTAAACTATTTACCCACACATGAATTGGTTCAGCAATACTCATATTTATGGGGACATGATAAAATAAAGTATTTAGGAGTATGGGATAAAAATGATTTTTTCTAAGGATATTTGTGAAGAGATTAAACAAAAGATAATACAAAAAAAGAAAAACTGGAAGCTCTTGTTTATGGATATGGATAACAAGATACATGCAGTGAAAATGTTTTTAATTCCTTTAGTTTTATACACTGGTCAGGCTTATTTTTATTAACCAGAGGAGAAGTTGTGGATAGTAACTAATAGAGCTGAAGTTTTTTTTTTCTTGGAGGGGAAGAGGGCAAGGATCAAATGGGATAAGCTGATCCTGCCAAAAGAACAGGGTAGTTTAGAATTTCCTGATTTGAAGGGATATTTTACAGTTACATAGTTAATGCTTATATACAGAATAACATGAGCAGAAAGCTATAATTCAAAATGGAAAGGGATGGTGATTAAACAGGGTAGAAATTCAAGGAATAAGGAGAGAGTGGGACTTTGAATGCAGATCCTGAAAGAGAATAAATCAGTGCTATATTCTGTATTACCTAATATTGCAGTCCTGCATAAGTGTGTGTTGTGTTGTGCTGAAATGTGTTCTAACCAGTTATTGCCTACTGCACTGTTATTTTGAGAAATGATGACTGCATACGTATGTATTTTACTGTGACTATTATATGATTTCTGCCTGTTATCTAATCCACTACAAGAAGTAACAGCAGTCCACACATTATGGTCTATTGAACTTCTCTCTGCTCACTCTACAGAAACCACAGGTTCCCTTACAGCCTCTCTGGGCTCCTTTGCACCTCTCCTAGCAACACACATCCACACTCAGTCAGCTCACCCACACTCCTCTTACTTTACTGCTCACTGAGGTGTTGTGCACTTTGTAATAACTAGCCATATTCCTAACATCAGTTATCTCTTTTACAGCACACTTGGTCTACCTGTATCAGCACAGCTTGGGTCCCCTCCCCAGCAACTGCAACACTGGCAAATAGAACCAATGCTACGGTACAGTTATTGCAAGCCAAGAGTAACACCTTTTAATAAGGATAGCCACCAGATAAGTCTGCATAGGTGACTGGATGTTTACAGTTTCTTGTTATTAGCAGATTTGGTCCTTAATAGTTATGTTTTAAACATTATGACTGGTTGTTTGAATTTCTTTTTATAGCATATTTGTTACTTTTACTAGTTATTTTTAAACATTGCTTTGGCCAGCATGCACACCTTCAAGGGCTCCCCACCTCCACCCCAGGCAACTATAGCTTTGTATCTTGCCATTAAGTGCCACAACTAACAATATAAAACAAGGAAAGGACACCAAACTCAAAAAAATATACAAACGAACCAATGGCAGTCTGGAAAATGAAGGAGCGAACACAAATCCTTAGTGCTTTTGTCCAAATTTATTGTTCACGAACTTCTTCAAAAAATGTTAACCTCCCAAAACACACCCCTTAAATACACACAAATCATCACATGACAAAAAGTTTTATATCTTAGTTAAAGGCATAAAAGCATATCATAAGATATGTCACAATATAGATAACTGTGCACATACTTTTAAAACAATACATATGTATACAATACAAATATATTAACACAGATACATGTCTTATCGAAATATTGTTCAAATTAAAATTATCTTAGTGCTAAAAAGCACTTAATATTAATACTCTCATTCAAACCAGGAGCTCTGTCAGCTACCAAACTAATTTGCCACAGAGACTCCTTACATTCTAAAATCAACTTAGTGTTCCCTATAAAATCCATCTGGGGAACAAAATATATTACTGAAAAAGTAAACTTCTTGAAATTTGTACATTAGCTGGCATGTTTGGCTAAGGCATTGGTAAAATCTCTCTTCCTATTGGCTAGTGTGTGTTCATACATCTTATGTTTTAAACATCTAATGGTTTTCCCAATATAATAACAGAAACAGGAATTGCATGTAGCCACATATAATATATTGGAACTCTCACAGTTGAAGTGATTACTCACCCACATGGTTATATTCCAATGTTTAAAATGTGTGCAAGAAGTGTTACTAATGTACCAACATTGTTTATACTTCATACAAGAGAAAGTCCCTTTGACATTATTGTCATTAACCAATGCATGTTTGTTGTCAACTGGGTATTCCAAAATGGTCTTTATATTCTTAGTTTTCTTATACATGAACCTAGGTTGTGTACCAGTAATCTGTATAAGCTCTCTATTGCCCATCAAGACTTTCCAGTTGTCCTCAATAATGTGTTTAATGACACCCATCTCATTCACAATGGGTATATGGAATGAAATGGTAAAGGTAGTGTTATATTTTTCTCTCCTCATACAACTTAAATCAACTACCCCCATAATAATTGGTTTAGCAACAGACTTTCTTAAGATGCTGACTTCATTCTGTATACCTGTAAGCCAAGCCTGACTGTACCCTCTTTGTTCAAAAAAATGTTTCAGGGTGATCACCTCCTGAAAAAAAGCTTGATCATCTAATGTAAGTCTGCTAAGGTGAATAAATTGACCCTTGATTACCCCTTTCTTCATGTGTCTAGGGTGTAAGCTATCTCTATGTAAATATTGATTGGCAAATATATCTTTCCTGAAAATTTTACTAACAAAAGTGTTAGTGGATAGATCAAAGGCCAAATGTATATCTAGAAAGTTAATAGTTTTTTCTATAACTTCCCAAAGTAAATTTTAAGAATTCAGTGGTCTGATTTAGATCTTTTACAAAAGATTCAAATTCTTTCTCATCACCAGTCCATAAAAAATCAAATCATCTATGTATCTCTGGTACAAGATGATGTGAGACCACTGTAGATGTGAATAGAGATACTTCTCCCACATGGCCATAACGAGGTTAGCAAAGGCTGGAGCAACCCTAGCCCCCATAGCCACCCCTGATGTCTGTTTGTAATAATGTTGGTTAAATTCAAAGAAATTATTGCCCAAAACTATACCCATAAGTTTACAAATCATCTCAACCTTAACATGTATAAAATCAGAAAATTCATTGAGGTAGTCTCTCAAATATTCCAAGCCTATATCCTGATTAATGCATGATGAATCTACATCCAAAGATGCAAAATGGAAATCACCATGTGCAAGATTAATGTCTCTCAGGATTTCCAAAAGATGCAAAGAATCCCTTAAATAGGATTTCACATGTTGCACAATCAGATTAAGCAAATGATCCAACCACAGAGAAATATTCTCTGTTTAGACTTCTTGGCTGAAATAATTGGCCTGAAAGGTGGATTTACTCGTGATTTGTGTACCTTGGGTATACCAAAGAAATGTCCCATACACGGATGTTCAACCAATAGAAATTCATAGGTGTTGTGATCTATACTACCTTGGCAAAACATGTCAAAAAGATCTGTATTAACTCTCAAACAAATGTTGTTAATCATGCTGTTATCCACAGACATATAAGTTGTATCATTCTTTAACATGTTTTCAATATTTTTGACATATTCTTCAGTACACATAATCACTACCATACCACCTTTATCAACTCTCATTACTCTGAGGTTTTTATTCTTACTTAAAGTACACAGTGCCTGATATTCTTCCACAGTCAAATTATACATATGAGTATCTTTTATAATGTGCCTCATGTCTAATTCACACATATCACTTGCAAGGTGTTACACAATGGAGAATTGTATGTACTGTTTCTTTTGAATTTGTTGTAGTTGTTACAAACATCTTGTCTATCAACATTTACATTATGTAAGATATAACAACGATTCAATTTTCTCAAAAAGAGTTTAAAGTCAACTATCAATTTAGTAATGTTGACCGAACAACTAGGTATATAAGAAATGCCTTTTTTCAATACTGAAATCACATCTTTAGATAAAACACTGTCAGACAAATTTAAAATATGAATTTCAAAATCAGAAACAGTTCTTCTTCCTGTTGTTCCTTCCCCTTGTTTTTTTTTTGTTCTAAGCCTGATTCAACCACTTGGGAGTCTGTTTGTTGCCTCCCTGGTCCATCAAAAAAGGACCCAACCCTCGAGAGTTTCCTGAGGTGGAGGCAACCTTAACATATGATGCATTGTTATTATCAGAATTTGTTGAAACTTGCTGAGCAGCAGTATTATTAGGGGCAGTGTTATCCTGGTTGTTCTTAGCCTGGATAACGTTGTTATCATTAGCAGTTGTAATAGTGTTGTTCTCCTGAAATACCCACAGACATTGCAACGAGCAGGCCTCTTTATTAGCATAGGCTGATAAGTCTCTCCGCAATTTAGATTGCTTTCTTGTGACAACAGATGCTCTATGTCTATTAGGTTTTGCCCCAATACTGCTGTATAAATCAGAAAGTACATTAAAACAGTAATGTCCCTTGATTTTATTGTCCAAAGTTTCCATGTTTCCTTTAACTGTGTCAGTCTCTTTCACATAACGTGTAACCAACATCCGCATCATGTTAATACCCGTTTCATTAAATAAATTGACTAACTCAATGTAAAACGGGTCACCAACATTCACACAGTTTGGAAATTTGGATAGTCTAAGCCCCTGTGGAACACATTTACTTTTAATACATTCATTAAGGTATAAAACCTCCACCTCCAATGAAACAAAACGGACCGTAAGTTTTTCCAGTTCGAAAATGTCCCTCGTACAACTGCCGACATCATCGTAGTTGTTTGAAAAGTTATTATTTGAAACAGTGCTTACATTTTCACCATTTTGTACATAAGTAATGTCCAAGAAAGGAGTATTTGCTTCCTTGAAAACATAATCCAAAACGCTACCGTCAAAGTGAACAATGCTGTTCCCACTCAGACAGATCCTGTTGCTCTCGTTTCTATTAATGGCGTTGTTACCATCCTGTTGCTGCTCGTGGTTGTTCACAGTGGCCAAATGCGACTGAGAAAAAGATCCCAACATAGCTGGAAACTGTTGTTGAGACCCACATAGTTTCGAAAAACCATCTTGTATAGCTCCAGTCACAGTCCTAGCAAGTTGTTCGGTGAAAGCAATGACCTGTTCAGGCACCGAATGTACTGAGAGGTTAAGCAGCGTGTCCTGTGTACTCTCTTCAGAGGTGATCCCACTGCAGTTTGAAAGTCAAAGATGTAAAATGTGGAAAGCACACCAAACTCAAAAAAATACACAAATGAACCAAAGGCAGTCTGGAAAATGAAGGAGCGAATACAAATCCTTAGCGCTTTCACATAAATTTATTCTTCATGAACTTCTTCAGAAAATGTTAACCTCCCAAAACGCACTCCTTAAATGCACTCAAATCATCACAACAAAAAGTTTTACATCTTAGTTAAAGGCATAAAAGCATACCATAACAGATGTCACAATATAGATAAATGTGCACATACTTTTTAAACAATACATATGCAAATGATATAAATATATTAACAATATACTTGCTGTATCTTGTCTCAACTACATCTGCTTCCCCATTAGAATTCTGTAAAGTAAGGCTAGTACAATTTACTTGGTATATTTTGTCCCCAGATAGATTTTCCTTCCTTTGTTTTACTTACACACTAAGGCCATAAAAGTAGTATGTCTGCAACTATCTGCTTACACTCCTATCTTTCTGCCTCTACCTTTTCCTTGCTTTCACTTACCTTATAGCTCCAAGGCTTCTACTTCGCATACTGATTGTTTTTCTTTGCACTCTTCTGTGAGGAGAGCCAGCCCACTCTCTTCACCCTTAGTATGCTCGGACTCACTCTGCTCACCTACCCTACCCACATTCCCACCCATCCCTGTATCACCTAGACTTATACAACTCTAACCACTCCCCTAACATCTCCCAATCAAGAATCAGCCTTCATCTGCCAGTCACACCTCAGTTAACCAATCACACTATTTGTAACACTCCTCCCTCTCCTAACACAACTTAATTGCAACAGTCCTTAATCAAGCTACTCCCACCACACTACACCAATACCCCTCTTTCCTTATATCTTCATCACACCATCCAGGTAACCTACATTTCAAAAAGAATACACACCATGCTCTTTCTCCTGCCCACACTCTATACCCTACTGCTATCTGCATACTATCTAACATTCTACAGTCACCTACAGATACAACGTCCATAGCCCCACACTATATTATATTAATACTGCCACTCGTCACTCTCCTACCTTGCCATCTCCTCCCAACTCTACAATTACACACCTACTGCATACTTCCACTTCAAACATGTAGTTGTCAGTAGTACCACTAACCCCTTCAGCAAACACCTTCACATACTCTCCAAATTATCACACAAACATACTTGTATATTATCACAGATTCTCCATAGTGGTGATATACACCCCAATCCTGGGCCACAAACTGCACAACATACCATCATGGCTACCATTCCACCCCTTCTTCACATTAAATTTGCAGACCTTCTCATTCTTAACATGAACCTTAGAAGCCTAGTTAACAAGATTACAGACTTTCATGCAGTCATTGCACAATACTCTCCAGACATTCTTATAGCAACAGAAACTTGGCCAAAACCCCATATAAGAGACCCAGACATACTCCCACAAGGTTATAGCATTCACAGGTTAGACAGGATCAGGAATAAGGGTGTCAGGGTTGTTATCTATGAAGATAATCTAAGCATAGACTACCTACCCATCATATACCCTTATGATAACAACTTTGAAGTTCTAGTAACACAGCTCAGAATCAACCCAAAGAAAAATATTACTATAATAGCCACTTACATACCTTCCAATAATACTCCCACTGCCATTCAGGAACTCATAGCCTGAACAGCCTCAACCTACACCCATGAAACCATTATTACAGGTGACTTCAACTTAGACTGGAACACTTGCACTGGTGATAACCCCTCTACCTTCATAAATCTACCTGGTTTCTCCCAAACAATCCAGTTTCCCACTCAAATAGATAAACATAGCAAAAGGGAATATCTCAGACTGGTCACTTATCAACAGTACCACCCACAACTATCTCTCTGGATGCCTTCCAAATGACCATAGATCTGCCTACTTAATCCGTCATCAGCTCAGCTCACCCAGAACCATAGTTTACAAAGTCATGCAAAATACCAAAATCTTCTACAATGAACCATTCGTAGACATGCTCAATAAATGCAACTGGACACCACTACATCATCTCCAACTTGACCATGCCATAACATACTTCAATGACACATTTCTAGCTATTCTAAATAGCTTAGCACCAACTCGTACATGTGTTAAAAATAAGAGATTGCCCTGGATATTAAAAGAAACCATTAAACTTCAAAAACTAAGGGACAAAACCTGGTATCAATACCAAAAAAACAAAAGACAATAAAACTCTGCTAGCATACCAGCAGCTCCTCAATCAAACAAAAAAAAAAAAAAACAACTCAAACTAGACAAAAAACATATTATACAACTATGCAAAACAAATATGGAAACAATCCCAAAAACTTCTGGCACGCAATTAACTTACTCCTCACCCAGGTAAAGCTACAATCCCAGAACCAACAACCAATAACCAAGGCATGAGTATTGCCTCAGAAATCAACACCTACTTTATAAACACCATCCTCTCCTTAGTTACAGGGAACAATTCCACCTAATGTGGAAACTGACAACAACTTTTTTGACCTCAAACCTGTCCCAACTAACACCATAAGAACAATTCTGAAAAAACTGAAACCTTCTTCCTTAGCAGCTGACCAACTCCCCAATGAGTACCTCAAACTGCCAGCTGATGCTACAGCTCTGCCTATCTCTATTCTGCTAAATAGGTCTATAGCAGAACAATATGTCCCAAAATTATGCAAAATTTCCTATATCACCCCTCTACATAAAGGAGGAACATCAACAGAATTAAACAATTACAGACCCATAGACATCCTTCCCCCTGTGTCAAAATTCTGGAAAAATGTATCAACACTCAATTAATTCAATGCCTGTTATCTCACAACCTTATCTCTCCCTCCCAACATGGTTTCAGACCAAAACACAGCAGCACCACCACAGCCCTAATTAATTTCTCTAACACCAACAACCAACTGAGAAATTCAAACCAGCAAGTAGCATCAATCTTCTTAGATATGTCAAAAACATTCAACACTGTCTCCCATCAGAAACTCCTTAGTACTCTTGCCTCGCTAAACCTATCAAATACTTCCTTCTCCTGGTTCCTAAGCTATCTTTCTGACAGACAACAAGCAGTACGATGGAAATCCAAACTCTCACCACTTTTGCCTGTCTCAGTTGGAGTCCCCCAAGGGTCCATACTACTTCTTTTCACCATCTTCTCTAATGATCTAGCTTCATCCACAACACAAGCTGAAGTAGTTCAGTATATGGATGATTCAGCTTTAATCTGCTCAGCAGATACCTTACCAGACCTCCAAATAGTAGCACAACAAGCTTTTAATGATATAGAAACATATCTAAGTAAATCACAACTAATCCTCAACCCCAAAAAGAAACAGTTAATGCTATTTACCAGTAGAAAACAATAACCAACCACCTCTCCTTTCACCATTGTCTCAGCAAACAACACAGTCATCCAACCAGTTGAGCATACAAAACTCCTTGGAGTGACAACTGACAACAAACTCAGATTTGACCAACCCATAGCCACCACAATTAAGAAAGTTCACATCAAACTTGGCTCACTGTACAGAAGCAAGCCATTCCTCACTGACAATATCAGACTAGCCATATCTAGAACCTTCCTCCTCTCTACACTCCTATATGCTTTTCCCCTCTTTACCAACTTAAAAAAATCAGACCTAACCAAATTGGAAACTTGCTGCAAAATAACCCGTTTCACAGCCAACCTTCCCCACCAAACCTACCATTGTGTTGCTCTACAAAAATTAAATTGGCATGAGCTACCTAACCTTCTTCATCTCTACCAACTTAAATTCACACACAATATCATCTTCCATCCTGACAGTTGCCCATCCCCTCAAGGAACTTGTTCTTACCTACTCATGCCCACGAAGTCTAAGATCTGCAGACAGAAACATTCTCACAGTAAACAAAGCTAACAACACTCATGGTAAAGCATTATTCTCAAATCAAATAGCCAAATTATGGAACTCTCTACCCCACACCCTCCAAAACACACCTGAATTTACCAGTTTCAAACAACTACTATTTGAACATCTATCCAAGAACTGGCATTGTTCCTGCACCAGACCTGACTGACAAGATATCTATAACTCTCTCAACACACTGTCTACTCCTTACCTCATTTTTCCCCATCCTCAGTGTTTATTACTATTCAAAAAAAAAAAAAAATATATATATATATATATATATATATATATATATATATATATATAAAGGAAATCTCATTTGATCATAAGTATTATTTAACATGTACACACAACTAACTTTATTTTTTCTCACAGTGATCTTCACTGAAATGCTTGTGTTTTTCTTTTTGAACCTGTATCTACTAGAAAACTGTATTGAATACTACTTTTGTGCAGACTAACTAGAAGATGTGTATTCTGCATCTTACTGTATGTATACTACTGTACTATCTATTATTGTTTAGTGATTATATTTCTGTGGAGCTTATCTCCCTGGACCTCCGCTGAAAATGGACTTCTGGCCCAGTCAGACTTTCCTGGTAAATAAATAAATAAATAACCAGAGCCATACAGAATATTATATTCATAAAATAGCAATAAGTATTCTAAGAACTAAGTCAATACAAGAATGGAGAAAGGAGAATCTGCAGATAGGGATGAATGCAATTAGGGGTACAGAGAATAGGCAAGAGGGGACTGGAATTTACTGGAGAAAGCTGGAAAAGGAACCAAGGTACTGGCAACAAATAATTAGAGTGAGAAAGGTGACAGAAAGGGAAGAGGACAAGAAGACATTTGGCCTGCAGATTAGAAACTGCCTTCCTTATCAGGGATTGTTATCAGAGTATAGACAATGAGAAAGCAGTAGGGGAATCCTAAGGGAAAGATCTGCTCTAGTAGAGTTTTTAATTAAATCTAGAACAGAAACTGCTGATAAAAAAGAGATAATTAGTAGGGCATATAAAATATTGCATGATAACTACAGGAATCGATCAGAGATTAGAAAAGACTGGGAAAAGAGACTGCTTAAGCAATTCACAAGGCAGCAGTGGGAGTCTGTGTATATGTGTATATATGTATGTATCTATGTATATATATATATATATATATATATATATATATATATATATATATATATATATATATAAATGCTCAACAAAATCTAGAATATTTAGGATTTTTGCTTAGAAATGCTTGCATAGGTATTTTATACCCTATGCAGACTTCAAATAATGTTTCCTCAGGTAGATGGCAAATGTTGGAGGTGTGATGGGGAAGAAGGAGGTAACTGGAAACCTATGTTTTGGGAGTGTAATGAGTTGGCAGACTTTAAAAATTCCCTACAGAGTACTCTGTCAGAAATATTCAGTGAGCAAATGTGTGTAAGGAAGAAAAAACATTTCTGAGCTAGAATACAGGATCTGAATTATCTAGTTATAGTCTGGCCTTATTAAGTTTAATTTTGGTGGCTGCCAAAAAAGCAATTACTATAAAATGAAAATCAAACTCTAAATCAACCATATTGTAAAAGATATAAAAGAACTGGAAATGGGATCTTTAGAAAAGGGTAGGCGCAAATTACATACAAAAATGGAAATTGTGGAAACAATACATGCAGAAATGTTTTGTATAAGGAGAGAGGTTTAAGAAAAGGCAGGAATTGAGCAATTTATGCAATGTTGGATTGATGATAATTGTACAGAATAATATATGTGATGTATAATGTCTATAACTGTTAATGTGGCTTGTTTTCTTTTATACAAATGTATTTTGCCTATTTCATAAGTGATAATTCAATACAGGTGCTTAAACACTGTACTCCATTTTATACACATGACATTTAGTATGCTGTTGCAGTTTATTTTGTTTTATACAGCAAAGGCAGTGCTTATTGCCTATTTGATGCAGTGAAGACAGTGTTTATTGCCAGAAAGAAAATGTGTTTTCATCATAGAAGATTTACAAAATATGTTTCAGCTGGAAACAACACAATATGCTATATTAACATATGTGTACATAGCTTATTAAGGAAAGCAGATTCATCTGAAATGAGTGGCACTCTAAAATATAATTAAATGAATCAAAAAAAAGTGGGCAATGAAAAAAAAGCCAGTTTTCACAAAAGAATATAAAAATATTGCTTTGTATCCACACCCCCACATCTCAAAGTACACTGAGCTCAAAACTGCAATTCACTTGGAATAAAAGGAAACCTCCTTCTCCCAGAGCTCTATGATCTCATTAAAAATACTGGTTGAATTCTGATATAACCAGGAGTTGCTTAAATTTCTTTGAAATCCTTGTTTGATGAAACATAGATTGAAACCCATATGTGGGAAAAATTGTAATAAGCTTAAATTTTTCTTAAATTTTTTACTGCTCCTTCAAAAGGAAATTATATAACCAGGAGTCACTTAAATTTCTTTGAAATCCTTGTTTGATGAAACATAGATTAAAACCCATATGTGAGAAAAATTGTAATAAGCTTAAATTTTTCTTAAATTTTTTACTGCTCCTTCAAAAGGAAATACATGAGACCTGAATTAAGCTATATTAAAACTGTACCAAGTTAAAAATGTGAACAGTTGTTTAAAATATAAATGTATTGTATTTGCCTTTTCAGTAAATTGTGATATGACATAACTGTATTTTCCATTCTGAAAAAAAATGTTTTTACAGTTTAAAAAGAAAACTGATACTTGCATCACAAACTTTTATATCTTCCAAAGTTAATATTTCTTGGAGATGCTGAGTAAGATAAACACTTTTTATTGTGGCTTGTTAAATTTTATCTATATTCAGTAAACAACTAATTGTGCAAGCAAGAAAGCATCTCCCTAAATTGGAATCAAAGCCAAAAAAAAATGTTAATTGGGAGAGTTACTACAATTCAGTTAGTGCATCTGCCTCCTGGAGTAAAAGTCTTTTGTTTCGGCTTTTCCCGGTTAGAGGTCGCCACAGTGGAACTCCGGTCCACTCATGATTGGCAGTGGATTTTACTGTGCCGAGTTGCCAGCCCGACGCCCAACCTTCAACGAAGGCATGCCCATTCATGCATAAAATTTAAATAGATGACTAAAACTCCAAAACATCTTATTTTTATGGAGTTTTAGTCATCTATTTAAATTTTATTTTCCATTTGTTATGAAGTAGGTGATTGGATGTCATTAATTTAAACCTGTATAAATAAGGACTGGTGCAAGACCAGACAAATCTGACAAAGTTTTAAAACGAAAACGTATTAGGTAGATTGAGCATTACATTGTGGTAAAGTGAAGTGAATACTTTATGTTTTATTTGTGTGGAGTGAATACTCGGAATAAATTAAATTTTAATGCATGTCTGACAGCTTTATTGTGATCCTTCTGGGGTCTGTTTATTTTTTATTTATTTATATATTTATTACTTATTATTTATTTATTATTTATTATTTTTTATTAGTGATTGTTCGGGCTCTTTTTGGCAACTTTTTGTGGATTTACTGTTTGTAAAGACGTTTACAATTTGTTCTAATTTGGAAAGCAATATATTAAGTACAATATCTCATTAGCTCCAGCAGTCCGTAGCTATTTAGTTAATAGCTAACAATTTTGAGTATGTTTTGTCTGTTTTGCTGTTTATTTTCAATTCCTTACGAAGTTCTGCCCTGTTTGCCAATATATTTTTAAAGGAATGCTTGAACTTGTTCATTTCCATGAAACACTTTTATTATTCAACTCTTAAGTGTTTGTGGCTAATAGTTTATTTATTGGATTAAGGATTTTTGCATTTATTTGTCTGTTTTCAACAATGTGACATCCAGCCTTTGAAAGGTGACTTGCCAGAGCTGATTGTTACCACAACTGCACCCAAATGATGAATGAAAAAAAAACATGTTTTTTAGCATTTCTTGAATTCTCAAGCACTTTGAATGTCTCTGTTTCAGTGTAAGTGGTTATTATTATCTTATTTTTTATTCAAAAATGGCTCAAAAAGGGGCTGTCATGTTGATTGATTTTGTTTTCCAATCTAGGATTTTATTCCCTGTTATTGTTTGTTAAAGGACAGAGAGAGAGGGAGGAATGGATCATTTACAATAGAATACAGGGAAGGAAAATTACTTTTTGGAAAGAAAAACATGACATTTGGGTAGAGTTCTTTAAAGATTAGTTTATTACAAGTGTTAATAGTAAGGTGTGTTCTTGCTTTGTTAGTTGTGACTAATTGATGACAGCAATACTGTTAGCTTGGAAAGTGGGTTTTGGTGCTGGGCAGTTGCCATTTAGCCCTCTTTCTGGAATATATTTATTTATTTATTTAGATAGTTACCAGGAAAGTCTATCTGGGCCATGATATGCTTGTTTTCAATGGGAAGCCTAGGGATAAAAGACCCACAGTTAACAAAGCTAACGATGTCATACAATACAAGGCAAAACAGTTAATGATACCTATCATGTGTAAGATACAAAAATTACTATAGAAAGAAACACAAAAGAGTTGGATCTTAGAAATCCTTATATTCCACAGTTACATTACAGTTTTACTAAATAGCAATGATAATGTTAAGAAAGTACAGTTGTGTAAGTAAACTTACCATAGCAGTAGATGCTTGAATGAGCACTACTGCATTAGCCTTAGCTATATGGGTTATATCCTACTAAAGCTTTCAAAGCTTCAAGGCACCCAAAGTGACAGGCAGGTTGAGCTAAGTTGACTAAAAGACAAGTTTTGGTACCAAGCCCTTCAGCTATTTCTTTCCAACAGAAACAGGAGTTTGAGTCTTGACTAGACAATGCTAGAAACAACAAAAAATAAATGCACACACCCTTGCATAAAAAACACACCAAAAACAGTGGAGATGGAAGGAGGGAGGGAGGGAGTGGCTATTGCAGCAGTGATCATTCGATCATCTACTGTTATGGCAAGTTTACTTACACAAATGTACTATGCTCATCCTTTTGGTCACTGTTGCAGTAGTCTTAGCTATATGGGTAGATTGCTTTAGCTTACTACATTTATGAAGTGGAAGGAGAATAATCCAGGAGCCCTTAGAGAATGGTCCTAGCAAAGCATGACCTGGACCTACAGATGGAATCAAGCCTATAGTTCTTTGTAAAAGTATGGACAGAGGGACAAGTAGCAGCTTCCAGTATACTTCTAAAATACAACCCTTTTCAAAAAGCCATAGATGAAGTCAAGCCCCTGGCAGAATGGGCCTTCACCCTGCCTGGAATAGTTTAGTTATGGTGAGTATAACAAAAGGTTAATAGCCTTAGACAACCAGTTGGAAACAGTATGTTTTGACACAGACTGTCCCTTCTTACCATCACAAGAAATTAACAATTGATCCGGACATCTGAAAGATTTAGTTCTGTCAAGATAGTACCTGAGTTTTCAATGGACATCCAAGGTGTGGAGTATCCTTTCTCCCTTATTTTTAGATTCAGGAAAGAAAACAGGGAGATGAATAGTTTGGCTCAAAGTAAACACAGATACCACTTTAAGCATACGATTGACTCGCCATAAGAGCTTGAAACTCAGATACTCTTCCTGCAGAGGTTAGAGCAATCAGTAAAATTATTTTCCATGCTAAGACCCTCATGTTAGCAAGGGTAGCTGGTTCAAGTGGAGCAAATGTTAGCTTCTGTAACACAAAATTAAGATTCCAAGAAGGGCCACCTGTTTACTTGGAGGCCTATTATTTAAAACCACTTTCAAAAACATTTTGACATGAGGCTGCATGGAAAAAGGAGCATCCATGGGCAGACATTTTGAAATGGCCGATAAATGCTGTTACAGATGCACCACCACAACTGTCAGACTCTCATTAGTTAAATCTGACCACAACTCAGTCAACTTTGAAGTGGTACTAACACCATAACTCACAGTGAAGCCAGACTAAAAAACTTCACCAAAGCAAACTTTACCCTCCTAGAGGAAGGTATAAATGCATTCCAAGCTCCACCCCCCAGCGAGAAGGGGTAACTACACCAAAGTTTACACTAAAGCCCTGTACAAATACTTGTATAAGTACATAGACTTGGCTGTTCCAGAGAGAATCAAAGTCAGAGCCCCAAGTAAAAAATAGCCACTCTGGTGGACATCCAGCATCAACAAACTTTACAACAAAAGCAAAAAGTTGCTGTCCAATAAAACAAAGGCGAGGCCCCAACAATGGAAAAGCACCCTCCTCAGCCTCAACAGGCAAATAAGACAACATGTCAAATCCTGTAAGGCTAACTTTGAGAAAAACTTAGTAATCACAGCCAAGGATAATCATAAGGCCTTTTACAGCTACGTATGTTGGTTAAAAGGTAGGACCCAAGCATGTGCCAAATTAGTGACTAACGGTGTCATGCACACCGATCCCACAGAGATAGCATACCAGCTAGCAGACACATTTAAAAAAAATTTTACTCCCTATCCCCTCCAAACCTATCACAAACCTTACCCCTAACTTCCCTCCACCCCTACAAATCCAAAGAACAGGTCATTAACGTCTAATCTAAGGCAAACAATATAGCCTCTGTGGGACCAGACGGCATCCCAGGCTGTCTTCTAAACAAACTAAAACATGAATTGGCATCAACATTAAGTATCTTATTCAATCACAGCCTAACCACTGTCTTTGTTCCTGCAGAATGGAGAACAGCAACAGTTATTCCCCTCCACAAAGGTGGCTTAACAAGAGACCCAGGGAATTATAGACCCATAAGTCTGGCCAGCCTCATCTGTAAAACCATGAAACATATCATCATGGACCTCATAAATAAAGACATAAGCAATCTCCAAACCCTGGATCTGACCCAATTCAGCTTCATCAAGGACAGATCTTGCCTTTAAACCTGGTGGATTCCTTCAGAAATATGACCAGGGCCACTGACAAGGGCAAATCTGTGCACATAGCATACCTCGACTTGGCAAAGGGCTTTGACACAATCCCACACTCAGGCATTACCGATAAACTTAGCAAACTGAATGTAAACCCCTTTGTTGTAAGATGGGTTGCCAACTGGCTCACAAACCAGTCACACACAATCAAAGTGGTGGACTCTACATCAACCAGCAGACCTGTCACCAGTGGGGTGCCACAAGGGTCAGTGTTTTGCCCACCACTGTTTGGTATATACTTCTCAGAATTTCAGGCCAAAACTAAGGGTCTGTGGCTTGCCACATTTGTGGACGACTGCAAACTGGATGCAATTATTGAATTCCCAAATGATGTCAGTATACTTCAGGAGGGTCTTACACAGCCCAACGACTTTTGTCTTAGTCATATTCTCAAACTGAATGGTGAGAAATGCATAATCATTCCCTTTGGTGAAAACAAAGTCCCTTCACACCATCAAATAACAACAATACCCTATGAACCTATGAAGTGGTAATAGATCTGGGATCACAGGTAGACTGTGACCTTAACTTTAACCACCATGTGTCTACTGTAGTAAGGAGGGCTTTCTATGCAGCACACTTGATTAGCAAAGGCATCACCGCCAGAGCAAAGGAGGCTATAACTCCTCTTATACTCGTTACCAATCAGGCCCATAATTGAGTATAACGCCTCTTTTGGCATGTAAAGCACAGAGCACCTGAAGCAAATGAAGAGACCTCAGAGGTTTCTAACAAAACAGATCAAGAGACTCCAGCACATGTCTTACACAGACCGACTAAAGTCCCTGTCACTATACTCAGTAATGTGTAGACTTCTGAGGGGAGACTTATGCCTGGCTTACAGAGCAATCTCCGACCCAAATGTGATGAATTTGCTGCACATCCGTAAATGAAACAGGACTAGAGCTACCCTTTCCAGGGACCTAAATATGGTCTGCAACTTGAATAAGACGGATTTGTCTCCCAATGACTACGACATCTTTGGAATAGGCTGCCAATTCATGTGAAGCAGAGCACCTGTATGACTCTTTTCAAAATGAACCTGGATGAGTGGATGGGGCATCGTAAATTCTTACTGAGGATAGTGCCCACAATCCACCTAGACATGGCCAATCATTAATAAATACAGTCATGAGTACTGACTAGAGTATCTATGATATTACATTGGGATGAAATGGCTAAGCTTTAAATGACCTCCAGGTCGATGGCCTAGTAACCTCCTATGATCCTTAATGAACCTCGATAGAGGAATAAGAAAGGTCATGGACTAACAAATCACACAAATATTGCAAAACCAGAGAACAACTAGCTCTAAATGGCTGCTGGTTATTCTGTTGGCACCAACTAGTAAACCTTTTACATTTTCTAATATAAGATTTTCTACTTTTTTTTTACTGTTAATATATATGTACACACATACACATATATGAGAAATTTCCTGAAATATTTCTGTTCTTTAAAAAGAGATGGACAAGAAAAAAGGGCAGCTTTCACTGTAACGTATTCTCAGTGTAATACAAATTTTAACCTCAAAGTTGTTGCCAGTTTTCTTGTTCATAGGTTGGTACTAGGCTATCGGCCCTAGGGCCTATACAAACCTAGCCATAACAATTCCCTGGCTATTTCTTCCCCCAATATTAACCCCCCCCCCTTTTTTTTTCTCTTTTTTGTGTCTTGGTTTTGTTGATGGCCTTTTGCAAAGGGATTTTTACTGGACATGTCACGGATTCTTTTGCGCTACAAAGGTTACAGCATTTCATTTTCTGGTTTTCTGGAGTTTGATTCTGCTTGTTAAAACTGCTGTTAGTGTGCTTTTATGGATCTCAGAGTTGGAAAACTGATTGCTTTTCTAGTGTTTATGTCTCTGACATTGTAGGCAGCACATCCTTTAAGGTGCTGAGATTCCATGGCTCTATCTGTGGAGGCCACCTCCTCAAGTAAGTGAACTGCATATGTCAGTGTCTATATTGGTAGAGATGCAACATTAAGTCCAGAAAGCTAATCTTCAGCTCTTGGTTAGGAACGTCCTTATACTATGTTTGTGGAAGGGAGTTTACTACTGCACAAGCTAGGTGAATTACACATTTGAAATGATCAGTGCATATGTAATGAGTGATTCTCCAAGGTTTAACTACGCTTCACTGCTGACTACTTTGTTGGTGATCTTTACTTAGAAAATTTAATGTCACGGTATGTTTTACCACAATGTGCTTTAGTTAACTTCTACTGCACGTTTGAAGGGTTGAATATTAAACTTAATAAGCTTCTGTTTTATTTTTCTTTTGATAAAATGCTTTGTTGCTTCTTTTTTGAAGAAATGCTTAATTTTTCCAATATTTCTCTGGAAGAAATTATTTTGTTTTGGTTGAGTGTTATGCCTTACCATGCAGTATTAAAGTTGTTGATGTTGTCCTAAACCACACTGGTTCATACTCATGATCATTTAACAAACTTATTTATTTTACCCATGGATGGCATAGATGTTTGTCATTTAAGTTATATTTTGCCTGCTTGTCTATTTTTCAGGGGGGGGACAGGGTTTGACAGGATAGTTTTGTAATGAGGAGATGCTTGGATTCTGACTCCATTACTTGGCTTTTTCAGCCATGATTATCCATCTCAGCTCTCTGTCATCTCAGGAGGCATGTTAGCCTCCTACTTGGAAGGGGGTATCTTTGTTTTTGACAGTGAGTAGGTTGCTGTTGTTTAGTGTATCCTAAGCTTAACATTAATTACCTGTATTATCTAAAGCATCCTACTCATCTTGTACCCCCTTTATTTATCCTAGCTATGTGATGTCTCACCCTCAGAGGGAAACGGTAACAACAATGATATTATTTGTCCTAGCTATGTGATGTCTGACCCTCAGAGGGAAATGGGAATGACAATGATATCATTTGTCCTAGCTATGTGATGTCTCACCCTCAGAGGGAAACGGTAAGAACAATGATATTATTTGTCCTAGCTATGTGATGTCTCACCCTCAGAGGGAAACGGTAAGAACAATGATATTATTTGTCGTAGCTATGTGATGTCTGATCCTCAAAGGGAAACGGTAATGACAATGATATTATTTGTCCTAGCTATGTGATGTCTGATCCTCAAAGGGAAACGGTAATGACAATGATATTATTTGTCCTAGCTATGTGAAGTCAGACCCTCAGAGGGAAATGGTAATGACAATGATATTATTTGTCCTAGCTATGTGATGTCTGACCCTCAGAGGGAAACGGTAATGACAATGATATTATTTGTCCTAGCTATGTGATGTCTGACCCTTAGAGTGAAACGGTAACAACAATGATATTATTTGTCCTAGCTATGTGATGTCTGACCCTTAGAGTGAAATGGTAGTGACAATGATAGTATTTGTCCTAGTTATGTGATGTCTGACCCTTAGAGTGAAATGGTAATGACAATGATATAATTTGTCCTAGCTATGTGATGTCTGACCCTCAGAGGGAAACGGTAACAACAATGATATTATTTGTCCTAGCTATGTGATGTCTGACCCTCAGAGGGAAACGGTAACGACAATGATATTATTTGTCCTAGCTATGTGATGTCTGACCCTCAGAGTGAAATGGTAACGACAATGATATTATTTGTCCTAGCTATGTGATGTCTGACCCTCAGAGTGAAATGGTAACGACAATGATATTATTTGTCCTAGCTATGTGATGTCTGACCCTTAGAGTGAAATGTTAATGACAATGATATTATTTGTCCTAGCTATGTGATGTCTGACCCTCAGAGGGAAACGGTAACGACAATGATATTATTTGTCCTAGCTATGTGATGTCTGACCCTTAGAGTGAAATGGTAATGACAATGATATTATTTGTCCTAGCTATGTGATGTCTGACCCTTAGAGTGAAATGGTAATGACAATGATATTATTTGTCCTAGCTATGTGATGTCTGACCCTCAGAGGGAAACGGTAAAGACAATGATATTATTTGTCCTAGCTATGTGATGTCTGACCATTAGAGTGAAATGGTAACGACAATGATATTATTTGTCCTAGCTATGTGATGTCTGACCCTTAGAGTGAAACATTAATGACAATGATATTATTTGTCCTAGCTATGTGATGTCTGACCCTTAGAGGGAAACGGTAACGACGTCCTAGCTATGTGATGTCTGACCCTCAGAGGGAAACGGTAACAACAATGATATTATTTGTCCTAGCTATGTGATGTCTGACCCTCAGAGTGAAATGGTAATGACAATGATATTATTTGTCCTAGCTATGTGATGTCTGACCCTCAGAGGGAAACGGTAATGACAATGATATTATTTGTCCTAGCTATGTGATGTCTGACCCTTAGAGTGAAATGGTAATGACAATGATATTATTTGTCCTAGCTATGTGATGTCTGACCCTCAGAGGGAAACAGTAACAACAATGATATTATTTGTCCTAGCTATGTGATGTCTGACCCTTAGAGTGAAATGGTAACGACAATGATATTATTTGTCCTAGCTATGTGATGTCTGACCCTTAGAGGGAAATGGTAACGACAATATTATTTGTCCTAGCTATGTGATGTCTGACCCTCAGAGGGAAATGGTAACGACAATGATATTATTTGTCCTAGCTATGTGATGTCTGACCCTTAGAGTGAAATGGTAGTGACAATGATATTATTTGTCCTAGCTATGTGATGTCTGACCCTCAGAGTGAAATGGTAATGACAATGATATTATTTGTCCTAGCTATGTGATGTCTGACCCTTAGAGTGAAATGGTAATGACAATGATATTATTTGTCCTAGCTATGTGATGTCTGACCCTCAGAGGAAATGGTAACGACAATGATATTATTTGTCCTAGTATGTGATGTCTGACCCTTAGAGTGAAATGGTAATGACAATGATATTATTTGTCCTAGCTATGTGATGTCTGACCCTCAGAGGGAAACGGTAATGACAATGATATTATTTGTCCTAGCTATGTGATGTCTGACCCTCAGAGGGAAATGGTAATGACAATGATATTATTTGTCCTAGCTATGTGATGTCTGTCCCTCAGAGTGAAATGGTAGCGACTATGATATTATTTGTCCTAGTATGTGATGTCTGACCCTTAGAGTGTAATGGTAATGACAATGATATTGTTTGTCCTAGCTATGTGAAGTCTGACCCTCAGAGGGAAACGGTAACGACAGTGATATTATTTGTCCTAGGTATGTGATGTCTGACCTTTAGAGTGAAATGGTAACGACAATGATATTATTTGTCCTAGCTATGTGATGTCTGACCCTTAGAGTGAAATGGTAATGACAATGATATTATTTGTCCTAGAATGTGATGTCTGACCCTTAGAGTGAAATGGTAATGACAATGATATTATTTGTCCTAGCTATGTGATGTCTGACCCTCAGAGGGAAATGGTAACAACAATGATATTATTTGTCCTAGCTATGTGATGTCTGACCCTTAGAGTGAAATGGTAACGACAATGATATTATTTGTCCTAGTATGTGATGTCTGACCCTCAGAAGGAAACGGTGACAGTAATGATATTATTTGTCCTAGCTATGTGATGTCTGCCCATTAGAGTGAAATGGTAGTGACAATGATATTATTTGTCCTAGCTATGTGATGTCTGACCCTCGGAGGGAAACAGTAACGACAATGATATTATTTGTCCTAGCTATGTGATGTCTGTCCCTTAGAGTGAAATTGTAACGACATTGCTATTATTTGTCCTAGCTATGTGATGTCTGACCCTTAGAGTGAAATGGCAATGACAATGATATTAATAAAATTGTGTAGAAGCTAAATATTCTTTGCATTAGTTTGTGTTTTGTCTTATACTTAGGCAAGCTAACTAGTGAAGCAAGGTATAAAGTTAAGAAGTTGATTTGTGATAAATGTTGATATGCGTGGTTTAATTTAATGGAATGTAATAGTTTTTCAAATCATTTAAAGCATAACAGTATATTCACATATATTAAAAAGTGTAAGGCACAGTCTGTGCTAATGAAAGAGACATTCGTAACTAAGCTTGAGCAATTAAAGCTCTCATACTTGAGTTAATCTTGGATGAGTTTCTCCTCATATCCTGGGACTGAAGAGATAGAGGCATAGTGATTCTTATTACGAAGGAAACACTTTTTCGTATAACAGTATAAGCAGGATTAGGAAGATAGGTACTCTACTTGTAAGGGGGAAAAATATACTTTACTTCATTTATATATCTTTAGAGATATGACTCAAAAAGATATAAAAGTACAGAGATAACAGGTTGTTTGCAAAAGGGGATTAGTCCTTTGGAAGTGTAGAATGCAGTCTTCAGTGAAGGGAAGGTATACAGTGGTCTCGGTATTGTTAATGCTCCTCTATTAGAAATGTTTAGTAATCAATATTTCTGTACTTTGGGGTTAGTAAATATCCATAAAGTAACAACAAAAAAGGAGTATGGCTGGTGTAAAGGCAACAAAAAACAACACAAACCAGTCACCATGTGCAGCAAACCACAGCTAAGTTCCAAACAAACCAAGAAACTGCCACGACACGTTTCCTGTGAATAATAAACTGGGAACGAAGCTTCCAGTTAAAACCAAGTTTTAATGTAGAAAACTGCCACAACACGTTTTCACTGTTAATATAACAGTGAAAACGTGTTGTGGCAGTTTTCTACATTAAAACTTGGTTTTAACTGGAAGCTTCGTTCCCAGTTTATTATTCACAGGAAACGTGTCGTGAAAATATCCATAAAGTCTTACAATTACCCCTGAGCTATTTTACCTATTTTTCATTTAGAATTAATTATTTCTTGCATACTGATACAGTGTTAATAGCTAAAGTGTATACCTGTTTACTAGCTATTTCAGAGGTGCAACCAGTACTACATTTCAGACCTTGCTGTCTTAGAAACTAAAATTTAATTTGCATGCAGACCCCATTGAAAGATATTAAACACTTAACCTGTTCTTTTGTAAGAGAGATTATTTTGAGGGAAAACTGTG
This sequence comes from Protopterus annectens, assembly GCF_019279795.1. Taxonomy (NCBI): domain Eukaryota; kingdom Metazoa; phylum Chordata; order Ceratodontiformes; family Protopteridae; genus Protopterus; species Protopterus annectens. The sequence goes on along the minus strand of NC_056747.1, from coordinate 442,334,699 downwards.
GAGGTTCTTTAATGATCAGAAGGAAATGGTGTTACAGGATAGGTCTATTTTCCCATAGCTGTGGGGCTTGTTCAAAATTACTTTAACCTATGAGTTAAGAAAACTGTGCAAATAATAGACATATGACAGTAACAACAACAATGATAAAATATTAAGAATATAATTAGTAGTATGTTACACTATAAATTGGATCAGGCTAGGCAAACCTTACTTCTGTGAAATTTTGAAATTACTACTGCTAATTAAAATATTTCACTTTAAGACATGCACAACATGTTTCTGACAATCCAATAAAATTAGCAATAGTATTTTAGGCTCAATGATATGCACACCAGCTATTATGGTAATTTTATATGCAGGCCCCCAGTATTACATTGCATGAACTGGATCTGAATTGCTATCCGAGAAAAATGAATTTAGTCAAACTCACAAAAGAGTTTTTCATTATTAGCTGAGGTCACCACAGAACAGATGGAGAATGTATTGAAAGATCAGAAAATTTTTAAATTCCCTGGTCTGGATGACTTCTTAGTGCCTATATATTTGCAACAGAATGAAATCTTTATGCAAAAGTTTGTAGCTTCAACCATTCAAGTGCTAGCTACTGGTTGTGCCCTCCCCTTGGAAACAGGCAATTGCAGCAGTCATACTTATGCAATGGATGGACCCCACTCATACATGCATATAGATCTATATACACTTTAAGCCAAGACTACATATTTTCTACTGCTGTCCTGGCAAGAAGACTGGCAACATTTCTCCCTTCTTTTTTTTGAGATATCTCCCTTCTTTGATACATTTGGATGAAGTATGTTACATCCTTGGGTACATGGCAACTGATACTTTAGTTAAAAACCTCTGTTTTTGATTGATGACACCTCTGGAAAGGGTCACCCCTTTTAAAATATTGCTGCATATTACGTTTGTAGAGGTGATCCAATCAATTTGCAAGCATGCACCTGCAAGAATCAAAATGGGCTAGACTGTTTTCTTTCTTTTCAGAGTAAATGAGCTGCTCTGTCTTTACTTTTGTTACCAGTACATTCAGAAGCGTTAGCAAAAAGATTCAAAGCTTAACTGTCTACTTAGCCACCTTAATGTGGTTTTGTGCAGGGGAGGCAAACATTTGACAATATTAATAGAACAAGGATGACCCAGAGGAAAGGGAAATATAAGGAAATACCACTGTTGTGGGTGGGTCTTGAATGCAGAGAAAGCATTCAACACAGTAAGCTGGGATTTTATGAGTAGGGTAATGGAAGCATTTGCATTCCCCAATAAAATAATAAAGCTATTAGGGAGATATATAAAGCATTGGAGAAAAGAATTAAGGTGAAAGAACTCTGATAAACTGTGCCTGAAGAGAGGAACCAAGCAGAGGTGTCCTCTTTCCTTTTTGTTGTTTGCTTTACATTTGGAGCCATTGGCAAAGAAAATAAGGGACTCAGAAATTCAAGGATATATATTGGTATGGTAATCAAGGAAAGTTGGATTTATTTGCAGATATCATCTTACATGTGATAAATCCAGAAAAGAGTGATTTCTGTGTTATGGAACATTTTGAGATCGTTTCAAGTCTTTTCAGGATATAAAATTAATGAAGATAAAGCAAAGGCTACAGTGGTAAATTACGCACCCACACATGAATTGGTTCAGCTGTACCCATATTTATGGGGACAGGATATGTAGGAATAAACTAAACAAAATATATACAAAAAGAAACTAAGAAAATGGAAGCTCCTTTTTATGAATATGGATAGTAAGGTACAAGTGTTGAAAATGTTTTAGTCCTTTTAGTTTTATATACAAGTCAGACATGTTTTATCAAGCAAAGGAGAAGATGTGTACAATAGCAGAGTTAAGGAATTTAATTGTGAGGGGAAGAAGGCAGGAGTTAATTGGGATAAGTTGATTTTCCCAGTAAAACAAGGTAGAATAGGATTACCTGATTTGTATGGATATTTTAGAGCTGCACAGTTATGGATTATACACAAGCAGAGGGTTATAAATCAAAGTGAAAAGGGATGATGATGAAATGGGGGGTTCTAGAAATAATGAAAGCAAGTAGGGTTTTGGATGCAGATCCTTAAGGAGGATGCAAATAAACATGCAGTGTACTATATTTATATAGTTGCAGAAAGTATTCTAAGAACTAAGTCAACATGGGAATGGAAAAAGGAGATCTTGCCAATAGGAAATACTACAAGTAATGTTACAGAAAATAGGCAAGATAGAGATGGAATTTACTAGAGAAAATTGGCAATGGAATTAATTTACTTGGAGCAAATAGCTACAGAGGGAAAGGTGAGATGAGGCTTAGCAGAAGTTTGCACTGCTGGTTAAACATTGCCTTCCCTACCAGGAATTGGTATCAGAGTACAGGCAAACAGAAAGGGATAGTGAAGTCCTAACTGAAAGACCAGATCTAGAGAGAATGGTGGAAACAAGAATGAACAAATGTATTTTGTTAGCACATATAACATTCAAAGTGAAGAAGTTAGTAGTATTGTAAGATATTATTGGAATGTTTTCCACAAAGATGGGGATTTGAGTAACATTTTGAGTAAGCAGCACCTTATGATGTCATACAAACGGGGAAGAAGTTTAAAGGACATGCTTTTTCATGGAAATTTTGTCTTACCAAAAAATAACTTGTGTTTGTCCAACATCAATGGGCACTTATAAATGCAACAGTCGTTCCATTTGCAAATATATAATATGTTCCTTTGAATATATGAATAAAATGTACCAAGGAGATGTTTTTCATGTAACAGCAAGGGGGTTATTTATGCCTTAAGATGCCCGTGTGGTTTCTTTTATATTGGTGAAACAAAAAGAAGTTTTAAAGTGAGGTTAATGAAACATATCAGGGACATAAAAAATCAAAAGGAAGACAAGATTTTGGCAGATCATTTCAGAGATGTACGTGGTACTGATTTTTCTATGCTTCAAGGATGTATTTTAGAGCAAGTATTTGTTGACAATGATGATGAAATTCTTTTGAAAGAAAAACTGTTATATAAAGAGTCTGTCTCTATTCTTAAATATGATACTTTGGCCCCTATGGGACTGAATGGAGAGGTTAATTGGAAGTATTTTATTTAATTGTTTGATTGTATTATTGATTGATTGAGTTTGTGTTTTTTCTATAAAAGGTAGCACATTTTTAGCTGAATTTTGTTACTCCTGGAAGGTTTTGTACCGAGGGGCTAGAGAATAAAATACTTTTGGGTCTGAACCAGTGGTCTTGATTTTCTCATTGTTGCTAGTTGTATGAACTAGTAGTGGCTTTAGTTGAACCTAATAGAGAAGCTGCTGTCATAAATCCCAACCATACCGAATTACTCTGATTTTTCCCGAGTTTTGGGGTCCAAATGAAGGGGTGCCACGATTCCTGAGTGGCACCCCTTCATTTCCGATTTTTTTGCTTTATAATTTTAACTTTTTCAAAAATCGCGCTGTCGGAGCTGATGTCATCATGTGCGAGACGACGTCAGCTCCATCAGGGCTACCAGCCAGTCAGAATTGAGCTCAAGGAGCTCACGTTGTCATTTCGGACTGAAAATGCGAGCGGGAATGGCAGCAGTGAGACGAATGGATCAATGCAATGGGAGGCAGCTCGTTTTGTTCAGGGCAATACAAAGACTGAGCAGAATGGATTAATGGCAAATTGGCAATAGGAGGCAGCTTGTTTTGTTCAGGGGACTCAAGTAATGAAGGGAGATAGCTCATTTTGTTCGGGGGAATACAAAGACTCAAGTAAGGAAGTGTGTGTGCCTGTAACATATTCTGTTATAATCATGCTAAACTCCAATCATTTTTATGTGCACATGATTTGTATGATTCCTACCTAAATTTCACTGACTGAACTGATATATCCCCTAAGATGCATTTACCATAAGAAAATGGTGACTATAGCCTTGTTACTTACTTGTTAAAGCAATGCATAGTTTACTAGATAAAAGATACAAAAAAAAACTTTGAATTACTATCATACTTCATCAGACAGAGCTGCCTTACTGCAAAATAATGTTTTCTATTATGTACAGTATCGAAGAAAACAACTGCAGAAAAATGTTTTTAATACTAAACTGAAAGGATGACTCGGCAGATAAGCTACAAAATGAGCACAATTTGCAGTCATGTAAGCTTGGAAGCTGAAATCATTTATCCTTTTAAATATGTCATTTAGGCAGTACCTCATTCAAACATGTTTCATATTAAATATGCAGAGTAACTGAAAGTACCAGGAAGTAAAGCGCCCAACAAATTAAAGTTAATTGTTAAGTCTGACAGAACAATTTTGTGACTTAAAATACATTGTAAATGACAGTACATGATACATAGTGAAGCTGCCTATTGAATACATTGGAATTATGTATGACAACAAGTGGGCTTAAAGATAAGCTGTGCAAAATGGAACAAGAAACCACCACAAGCTTTATGCATTCTCATACCATTTTACCAGAGTATGTAGATACAGTTAATTAACTACTGCTAAAGTACAAGTTTTCATGACTAAAAGCTTGGAAGGTGAGATATGATTTAACTGCAGTTTTAAATCAAATTATTCATAGTAATAAAGCTATGCTTCTCACCTAAAACTACCTTTAGCAGATGGTACTGTTTATAAATGTAACAAAAGCAAAATCTGTTCCTGAATTTCTAATTTATGTGCAGTGTGATTTTTTTTTGGATCAATGAAATGCTTCTTTCATGAAATTCTGCAACAGAAAGTACTGCTGTATTTTTGGGTACATTTCATGAAATTTTATTGCATTTTTCTTTTTGTAAACAGTAATATATGTACCAGAGATGAGACATACAATGAATCTGCATTTCAAATTAATTAAAGCTGGTTTGCAAGAGAGGGTTTTAATTAGCAGGTATTGATAGCATTGTAACACCTTATGTCTGAACACTCCCTTTCTTGATTCATCTTATACTTCTGAATCACTGTCAAAGGGATTGAAGTGGACTATAACAATATCCTCATGAAGGTGCGAGTTTCAAGGGCAGAGAAGTTTTAATGCCAAGTAGTCCATTTTCATTGTGAGATAGTATTGCTTTGTTTATCAGATGTCTGTCAGTTTGTGTATTGATGTGCTACAAAATGATAAAATAAAATTGAAATAATCATTGTAGATTGTAGACGTAAAGCAATATCCACACATTAGTGTTTATGGTAAATGGGGTGAAATAGCCAGGTAATGGGACATTGGAATGGCTGCAGGGGGACTTTAGTAGCATATTTTGGTTGTCTGTCCTTCAGTTTGCATTTGAAAGTTGGTATCCCACAATTCTTTTGGAGTGGGTGGAGTTATGTCATTATGTATGCAAATTATATGTTAATCAGCGTACAGATTTGTACCTATTTTTCATGGGCCTTGTCCAGATTTTTGATGTTTCCAAGTTGAGAGGTATGGCTGCTGTTAAAAAGGGATAACTACTAGGACATATAAAATACTGTATGATAACTGCAAGAATCAGTCAAGAGGTTAGAAAAAACTGGGAAGAGAGAATGGAAAAGCAATTTACAAAAGGACATATGTGTAACTCCCAAGTTTGCAACAAAGTTAGAAGGTTTAGGATTTTTGCTTGAAAGTATTTGCATAGTTTTTTTATACCCCCAAGTAGACTTTGAAGAAATGTTCCTCAGGTAGATAGCAAATGCTAGAGATGTGATGGGAAAGAGAGTGATAACTGAAAACATGTTTTTTAGGAGTGTGATGACGTGGTAGATTTTAAAACTACACTACAGAATGCTTAATCAGAAATATTGTGGGAGCAAATTGCTGTAACTAAGGAAATCATTTGTTTGAGCGGGACACAGGATCTGAACTGCCTAGAAATTGCAAGGCCTAATTAAGTTTAATGTTATTGCCTGCCAAAAAAAGCAGTTACTAGAAAATGGACATCAACATCTAAACCATCTATAACTGATTTATTGAATATTGTTAAGATGTAAAAGAACTGAAAATGAGATCTTTGTGATAGGTAAAGATGACATCACATATAAATAAATAGAAGCTGTGGAAACAATACATGCAGAATAACATTAAGTAGGTGGAGTGAGGTTTAAGACAGGAACTGTGCACATATGTAATGGAGTGTATGACAGTAGTTATAAAGAAAGAAAGCATGTATGCAATGTGTCATGCATAAAAAATTGTTGCTGTGGTTTGTTTTCTTTTCCATTAATGTATGTGTGCCTATATCTAAAATGAAAATTTAATAATGGTGTAGTCCTCTGCCGAAAGAAATGCAAACTGAAGTATTGGCCTATTAAGAAGAAGAAGAAACTCTATTTTTGCAGTCAGCAGTTAAACTTTAGAAATGAGATATGGTAATTAAGGTGGAAAAGATTGCTGTGAATAGATCTCCTACCCTGTTTGGGATGGATTAAGGACTCAGCTTGTGTAGTTCCTGGTATAGACCAAACTGTTGTAACACGCCTCACTCTTTACATAATTCAGAAGGTTCCACTTCCTAATGAACTGGAGGAACCACAAGCAAAAAGTTACATTCAGACTGCAGAGTAATGAATTATGGAGGCTACTTAGATTACTCAGTGGTTACAGAGACGGGCCTGTTGTACACAGTGGATATTAGTGAGTTATGGAGGTATGATTCTTATACAGGGAGGAGGGTTGTGGGGTTTAGATGAGAGCATAACAAAACATGCAAAAAATAAATAGACAGTGTTATGGAATCTGGTGTCAGTATTTACATAAAGTAACGAGTCAGCTCAGCCTGAAATGGGGAAGCAATGTATACCACTAGATCTTTCAAACTTATCCAAAAGCACAACAATAATCAGTTATGTAATGCAATTCACAGGTGTTGCTTGTTACAGGTATTATTGATCACAGGGTATTAATCAATACCTGAAATACAAAAACTGATAGCCAGGAAGTAATTCAAGCCTTCAAGGTGCTAATCCTTAGCAAAATGTCATTAAGAACCTCTTCTCAGATTTCCAGGCTTTTCCATCTGCAGCACTGAAAAGACAGAGTGTAGGAGTGTGGGGCACACTGACAGTAGATCTAAATTAAATTATTAGGAATAATTTGGGAAAGTAAGCCTGGAATTGGGGGTGCTCACAGGTATTTTAATCACAAATGCTTCAAATGTAATATCACAGGGCATCAACAATGTCATTTTTTTAGAGTAAGCTGTAATAATGCTGTAAGAAGAATGGTATATTGACACCACTGTCAGAGTCTTTAGTAAAGAGAGTCAAGACATAAAAAAATGATGTTTGGAAGGATTTCTTTAATGTTACCTTGATTTTGTTTTATTTCAGGAAACTGCATTGAGCAGTTTGCCATGGCAGATACTGACGTCATACTCAAATGCAATGGTTCAGAAGATTCAGCCTTAGTGACTTGGAAAGTAAATAATACAGATCTTGCTCCAAGAAATGAGATAGTGCTGACCAGTGGGACCCTCATGCTGCTGAATGCTAGTGTGAGTCTGGATGGAGAGTACACATGCCACCGAGACAAGACAGGAGAAATCATGAGCAATATCCACCTTCGTATGGGATGTAAGTGAACATTTCTGACATATGTGAGAGCAACAAAAGAAGAAATTTACATAAATGTAAACAGTGCAGCATGACACAGTATAAACTTTTCTCCAAACAATCATTCGTACCCATGTGTATGAAAGTAATCTGCCCATCTGTCTGTATGAATGTGTGTGTGTGTGTGTACACACACACACACACACACACACACACACACACACACACACACACACACACACACTAAATGCATGAAAAGCCAAATATCTATACCACTCCTAGAACAATAAATTTTATTCCACATAGATTTACTGTCATAAATCCAACAAATAGTCAACCTGGTTTCATTGCTGTTAAGTCTTAATCTACTTTAAAAGTATTTTCTAGGAATGTGTTACACCATCAGGACTTAATTTAAGTATCACATCATGTCCATTTCATTTTTATATTTCTGTTCAACAACATGCACATTTTTTGAAACACTTGATTTTGAGTTTACACATTTTAGAGATTTTGTTTCTAGCACAGATTCTACAAGTTTTATTAACAGCCGGGCAATGCTACCTGTCACGATTATAACTACACCTACAGCAAAGTTGTTTAATTTCAACAGTGCAGTGGCTTCTCTCTCCATCTTTGTTACAGCATTGTCTCATGTCTCCCATTTCCATATCCATTACTTCTGCAACATATTCCACCTTTAATTTTCTTTCTTTTTTTTTTTTGCTTTTCTTGACACATATTACATATACTTTTTCCACCATTATTTCTTTTATCCCTATGCTACTAATTTCACTTGCTCTGCACACATCCATAATTTTTGCTGTGGTCATTTCTATACTCTTAATAGCCTACCCTTACTTCATCATTTCTTATAAAGTAATTATTTCTTTATTATACGATCACACAGCTCAGTAAAATCGAAATCTTTGGTTCTATTCCTTAGTTCAATAACATATGCAGCTACTGTCTTTGTAGGATCTTGAGCTCTCATACTCTTTCTGGGCTCATCACCGTTGCTAACGTTATCTCTGTGTACGGCTGTTTTGTGTATCTCATAAGTAAGTAAAGTAAAAGAGTTACATGCCAGTATAGCTTACCCCAGCAACATGCAGGAATGCTGCACACACAACTTCAGATTTTTTAGCTAATCCACTTAAAGAGAGAATAAATTAAAATTTCTGGATAAAAAAATTACAGTTTTCAGCTAAATGTTCTTCAAATGAAAGTAATCCTGCTAGTTGCAACTGAACCATATGCCCACTGAGACTTATACTTCCATAGTTCCAAATACACAAACTAAACAAGGTCTATAGGTTCATAGGTTAGTACTAGGCTAACTGCCCTTACGAGCCATTGTAAGCCTAGCCCATTATCCCTTGTGAGACTCAAACCCTGCACCTTATGTTTTTAAGGCAAACACCTTAACCATTAGGCCACCCTCCCAACCCGTGCATTACTGAACAATACTGAGCATCTATGCACCACATGATATGCTAATCGCTGTAGCTAATTTACTACAATTTAGAGGTATATGCCCCATTTCTAAGATATAAATACTTCTATCTTCCAAGCCAATATAAATCTCAGGTCCCTAAGATCATCTGGCAAACTACTAAAGGTAATCAGATCCCACAGCTACTACAGGGACTCCCTATACGCCAATAAAATATCCAAAACCTGGAACTCTATAACCCAACACATCCTGCAAAACTCTGATAGTCAAAAATTCAAACTACTCCTTAAAGACTATTTCACTAATCACTGGCTATGCTCTTGCACAGCACCAGGCTAATTTCACCCAGCCTATGTCACAGTTCTCATCAAACCCTTTTATCCCTTTTTAACAACAGCTCAGCTTCTCTTCTAAACTCAACTAAAAACTCTACCAGAGCAGGTCTTTCACTTAGGATTCCTCTCCCTTTTTATTTTGCCTGTACTCTGATATCTGTCCCTGATAGGGATGGCAATCTCTAGCCTGCAGTCCAAATGTCTTCTTGGACTCTTCCAGTTCTCTTACCTTTCCCTCTTCAGGTATTTGCTCCCATTACCTGGGTTCCTTTGGCAGTTTTCTCCAGTAAATGCTAGCCCCCCCCCCTTGCCTATTCTCTGTATCCCTAATTGCAGTCATCCCTACTAACAGACTCTCCTTTCTCCATTCTCACATTGGCTTAGTTCTTAGAATACTTTCTGCTGCTTTATGAATATAATATTCTGTTTGGATGTTGTTATTGTCCTTAAGGGTGTGCGACCAAAATCCCATTCTCTCCTTATTTGTTGAATTTCCCCTCCCAGCTTCATCATTATCATCCCTTTTCCACTTTGAATTATAGCTTCCTGCTTGTGTTATGTATGGGAGCCTTAACTTTGTAACTCTTAAATATCCCTTCAAATCAGGTAATTCTAAACTACCTTACTCTATTGGAAGATCAACTTATCCCACTTGACCCATGCCATCTTCCCCTCCCAGATAAAATCCTTCAATTATAATTAATTAATGTCCACAATTTCTTCTCTAGTTGATAAAAATATGCCTGACCTGTACATAAAACTAAAGGGACTAAAAACATTTTCACTGCTTGTTTCTTGCTATCCATATTCATAAACAAGAGCTTCCATTTTCTCATTTTTTTATTATTTTTTGTTTAGTCTCTTCCCACATGTCCTTAGCTGCCATAAGAGAATCCTTTCTAATCCATACTTGTAAACACTTCATTTTATCATTTAGACAACTTTTCATCTTATCATATCAGGTAAACACAGTGATATTGCAGTGAAACATTTTTTACAACATTTGCACCCACAATTTTTCAGTCAGTGTTCACATCTTCTAATGATAAGTGAGGATAAGGACACAGTGTGATCAGTAAAACACAAACCGTCTACAAACTCAACTCATGATCATTCTCCAGAGGTCAGTTCAGCGTCCAGACAACGTCATGTGCTGCCAGGCTGCTTATCATTCTCATATTCTGTTACCTTTATTTATGAACAAGTCTCGTGGGTACTTCAGCTGCTAAAATATGTGCAGGTTTTCCTCCCACTATACACTGATCAGGTTAGAGTACTCTACTACTCTACTCATTTCAAGAAAGTATTATGGCCCCAAAACTGAAAGTACTGTTCTCATACCACCTTCTACAAACTCACCAGCAAATATTTCCAGTGCAAAGTCAAGTCAAATACACTTGAAAAGACATCCTCACCTCCAAACACCAGATGCACCACCTCTAGATCCAAAGTTAAACTAGCTGCCAGTCTGACTCTCAGCTGCACAGTGATATCCTGTCTATGAAAATCATGAGCAGGAGTGGTGATAAATGAACCTTTGGCAGAACATCCTAAAATCTGATTTAATACCAAAAATGTAACTGTAGCTCTTAGTACGAATATTCATACAAAGACCAGAAATTGCAAAACAGTGACCCTGGTATCCTATATTTCCACAGGACAGCCCACATGAGGGATTCTGGCATGTAGCAATAAGTCCTCTTCAAGTTCACAAAACAATTATAAACTGAAATAAATTGTAATACAGTGAAGATATAGCAAACTTACTAGTACTACTACTACTGTCTTTCGGCTTTTTCCAGTTAGGGGTCGCCACAGCAGAACTCCGGTCCGCTAATGATTGGCAGTGAGTTTTTACAGTGTCGAGTTGCCAGCCCGGCACCCAACCTTCAAGGAAGGCACACCCACACATGCACGTACCTACCTGCATGTCTTTAAATTCACTTGACCACAGGGAGGATATGGACACTCTGCATAGGAGGCACTCCAGCCGAGAATCGGACTGGAGAAACACTTGCTGTGAGGCCACAACGCTAACCGCTGCACCACTGCAGCTCTTCTATAGCAAACTTACTGGCTGTTAAATTTAGCTCTAACTTTACCCTTCTCTCCCCTCCTTCTGTCCCTCAAGTTATACCTGAACCAACTTGTGTCCAGCTTTCACACAAAGTCAAATCCTAAAAATGCTAGCAAAAGCTAAAAATACTGCATTGATTGGTCCTGACAATATCCCTGAATGTATCTTAAATAACATGAAGCATGATTTAGCCACACCCCTGACAACACTGTTTACACTCTATACAGGTTTTATACCAAGTAAATGGAGAACAGCTACAGTCATTCCCCTGCATAAGGGTGGACCTTCCACAGACCCAGGCAATTACAGACCCATAAGTCTGACCAGCCTCATATGCAAAGCCATGGAAAGACTCTCCAAACAGTGGAACTGTTGAAGTTTGGATTTGTCAAGCTCATTTCATACTTAACCTTGTGGATTTTTTTGAAAATGTAACCAAACAAATGGACAAAGTCAAAATGGTCTACATAACATAACTTGACCTGGCCAAAGCTTCTGACATAATTCCTCACTCAGGTGTAGTAGAAAAGCTAAATAAACTGGGAATAAATCCCTATGTCACCCCTGGATTGCCTACTAGATTGCCTACTGGCTCACTGATAGGATGCAGATAATTAAAATAGGGGACGTTACCTCCACAAAGAGACCAGCCAGCAGTGGAGTCCTCTATGGGACCTCTCCTGTTTGGCATCTACTTTTTTGAAGTAAAAGCCAACATCAAGGAGCTCCAGCTGAACAAGTTCACATAAACAAGTTCACAGATGACTGCAAGCTAAGAGCAGTCACTGAATTCCCAAATGACTTAGCCATCCTTCAGGAAGGTTTGTACCAAATACATAACTGGTGCCAAAATCACAAACTGAAACTAAATGACAAAAAATGCCTTAGTGTATCCTTTGGGAAGTCATCTGCTCCAAGGAGCTACCACACTGACAACATGCCCCTAAGAGCTGACACAGTTGTTCAGGATTTGGGAACTTATATGGACAGTGACCTAACTTTTGACCAACATGTGTCCATAGTTGTAAGAAAGTCCTTCTATACTACACAGATATATAAGCAAAGAAATTGTGTCTAGATATAGGGATGTCATTGCCTCCTTTACTTAGCCCTCACTAGGGCAAACATTGAATTCAGTGCCCCCTTTGGCATGTATCTGTCCAGACACATGCAACAACTGGAATGCCCACAGAGATACTTTTCTAAAGGATACAAGGCATAGACAACATGTCCTATATGGACCAACTCAAAGCCCTGTCACTATACCCAGTGTCCTATAAACTGCTAATAGGTGACCTGTGTCTTTCTAGGCATCCTCTGACCCAATACTAATGGATTTTCTGCACATCAGCAAGTCAAATGGCATCAGAAATACTCAGTCTCGGAATCTAAACTTCTTCTGCAATATCAACAGGATGGTTTGGAGAGACAGGTATATCTTGTAGAGGATGCCACTTCTCTGTGAATCAGACTTCCCATCCATATAAAACAAAGTTCATCCCAGTCAATATTCAAGCTCAACTTGGATCTATGAATGGGAAACAGAAATTTACCTCAGGACTACTCCTGTACTACCAATGGACAGAGGCAATTCATAAATGCTTTATCTCATGCATGGGTCCCCTCAAATTATTTATGGTATGATCCCAGTCATTCTCATTAGGGATAGTGTATAATTATCGATCATAGGATGAGTAAGGCCAATCTATAAATAAATGGGATAAATTATTTCAAGCACAAAAAGGGAAATTGTCTAGATTTAAAATGGCCCACAAGGGTAGCTAGCCTAGTACTTACCTATGAACCTACATTAGTTTGAAGGGTTATCTCACTCTGTCCAGTGGTCTATAAAGTGAACTGTGCTGTTCCTCTTGAATCTGTGGTTCACTTGTTGAGTGGAAGCTGTTTTCTAGCACACTTGCACAAATTCTACGGGGATGCTGAGTAGTGTGGAAAGTATCTAAAACTCACAAACTGGTGTTTTCTGATAGAGGGGAACCACTGCCCCAGTTTTCCAACCTACAGATACGGTTTATTTTTTCTCTGCAACATTGAAGAGATACATTAGCTTTATGCTGCAGCCCTACCCAGAGTCACCAAAAACATCATTAACATCAGATCATTACCAGCAGCCTTGCCAGAACAGATAGCTGTAAGTACTATAGCAACTTTTGTTATGGTGATGAACACAGTCCAGCACAGATTTCAGGTAATACCACCTTACTGAAGACATCTCCACCAGGTAATAGAGTTCCTCAAAATGTTGCTCCTACCTCCCAACAATTGTACCAAGAATAGTTTGCAATTTTCTGTGCTTTTCTTACCCCATCCTGGCTGAGAGATCTCCATCTCTTTCTAAACCATGGAATATTTTGTCAAGGTATTTCTGAAGCCATCCAGTAGTTCTTTTCCATGGCCTTTCCAAATTCCTCCTGTGTCCTATTTTTGCTTTGTTGACCACTGTTGCTGAGGCTCTCCTGGCCTGACAGTGCCTTTCAGAAGAATAATGAGAGCCCATCATAAACATTAGCTTGAAGGCCACTTCTTCAGACTGACAACACCCCTTCATTGTCTGTATTCACCACTGAGTCCAATGTTTATCACTGTGAGAAGCACCAGCCACCCTCCAGCCGTAGTTTATTGTTGGCACAGACTGAGGTTTTTGAACATGGCCCACTTGAGCTCAATGCCTCTGTCCTGTCTTGAAACACAAAGCCCTTTTGGAGGAAGGAGATGAACTTGTGGCATATGGAAGCTTCAGACAGATGTTATGAAGAGAACATCACAACTCATTTGGGTCTGTCATGTCTGTCTGACTGGCAACTTGCTTGCAAATCCAACTAATGACCTAGTAAAGATCATTAGACAGCTCTGTTCCTATCTTCATCTGAGCATTCAGAGGGGATGGCTTGAAACTTGACACAGTAAAAAGACAATCGGCACAAGGTGCTCTGGTACCAATTCCACTTGTATGCCTATGTTTGTTTGTCAGGGACAATTCTGACTTGCGCAGAAGTACAATAACAGCTTACCTTTGATGTTTAGATTTGGGTGATAATTCCTCCAAATCATGCCCATTGAGCATCTCTGTCATCAAGGGCACCCGCAGACAGGTGCAAGGTGGTGCACTTGCACCCTCCTGGATTTTCTTACTTTATCTGTGATGATTTGTTGAAATCGAAACATGTACTGGCAAACCTGTACATTTTTTTTACTTCAACTTACTCCTTTTTTTTTGTGTAAGCTGCATCATTCATTGGTTTGGAGCCTGGTAATGCTATTGGAGGTTGCAATCACACGATGAGCCTCAGCCCTCAGCTCCCATTTCAGACCGTTGACAGTTGAAGAGAGTTATCCAGATTAACAGTGGTAGTATGGAGATTGAAGGAAAGATTTTTGTGACCAGAAAGACGTCTTTTAGCTCACATTATTGGATTCATGGGTGTTGGTGTTTACAGCATTTAAGGTACGTTAACTTGATCATAGTCACACAAGAAAGAAGCTCCTGGTATTTTTTTTTTTTTAATAAATATCAGCTTTAAGCTTGGTGCCAAACATGAAAGCAGCGCACTTGAGACAAGTGTCAGTAGCTTCCCACCTTGGCCCTAGTGTCTTGTAGTATGCAGCCGTGTCAGTGTCAAGCCAAGTTACTGTCAGATTTCTGCTATCTCTGGCTCCTTAAGCAAGGAAGGGTGGGCACTGTTCACGTTTATTTGGTTGAACTTGTCAGGGTAATCAAGCGAGCTATCAGGAAGCTGGGATCAGGCAACAATATATGTTCTACAGTTGCGTTTAAAAAATGGGGAACAATTGAAGCAGTATTTTTATTTTTTATTTTTCATTTTTACATTTGGAATGTTGAAAGGTATTTTTCTGTGTTTTTGGTGGTGGGGAATGTATGCACGGATCGCTGTTAGAGATCCACACTGGTTTGTCAGACTGTACGAGGATGTTCCCGGTTTAATTCTTCTTTTCGTCTGCTTGGCCCGCGAACAAACAGTTTCTTTTTTTTTCTTCAGGTAAGCTATTGGATGCCATTTCAGCCGTAGGCACTGTTTTAACACTTTTCTGTTTCCTGACATATGTATTTTCTTGAAGGAGTTTGCAGGCATTCTGCCTATTGTCAAGCATCTTCTTAGATTATGGCTTCAGGTGCACGTTAAGTGCTTCAGCTTACTTCAAGTAATGCTTTTGCTTTGGGTATCATTGTAGTAGTGCTCTCAGTGATCAGATTGTTTTTCTGTAAATTGGGGGAGTTCAGCCAGCAAAGAAAAGAACACTGCCATTTTCAGTTTCCAAAGTAAATAGCAATGGAATGGGGTGTGCTGCAATAGTCGGACATTAGTTTTCTGCACCTGTTTTAATTAGTTGGTTCTTGGAATAAGTTGCAAATGCAGAGCTGTCCCCTTCATTATTTGAACTTCTGTTGATTGCCTTAGGCTACCAAACTGTACCATTTTGCTGGTCAGAGCTGTTTTTACAGTCCTTGCTATATTTTATTTGTTTTAGCTGACCATTTAGTCTTCTGCTTAAAGGACCCTAAGATTATTTATTCTGCTGTAAATTGTTGCTGGATTATTTTAGTGTTGTGAGTGCTTGTAACTTTTTGTTTGTGAGTAAATGAATGAGAGAATGAGAGAGAGAAAGGGAGAAAATGAAAGAGAGAGGGAGAAAAAGGATACATGAATGAATGAGGGAAGGATAGGATACAGGAGAGAGAGAGAATGATTTAGAGAGAGAGGATACCAGAGATAAAGTGAGAATGAATGAGAGAGGGAGAAAATGAATGAGAGAGGGAGAGGATGGATGAGAGAGAAGATATGAGAGACAGAGAGGAAGACAATGAATGAGAGAAGAAGAGAGAATGAATAAGAGAGGAAAGAGAGAGAGAGAGAGAGAGAGAGGATAAAAGGAACAGAGGGTACAAGAATGAATGAGAGCGGGAGAGGATGGATGAGGAAGAAGATATGAGAGACAGAGAGGAAGACAATGAATGAGAGAAGAAGAGAGAATGAATAAGGGAGAGAGAGGATAAAAGGAACAGAGGGTGCAAGAATGAATGAGAGAGGGACAACATACAAGAGAGAGAATGAATGACAGAGGTAGACAGAGAGGATTCGAGAGAGGGGAGAATAAGGAGGAGAGAGCGGATATGAAAGAGAATAAGAGAATAAATGAAAGAGAATGCTATGATTATGATATGCTGCTGGATAATCATCTTATTTCTAGATACATTTTTCTTTGTGTGTGTTTTTTTGGGTGGTTGTTGATGTTATTACAGAAAAAGTTAATGCTTTTATCTTTTGGAATCACAGTACAAAATTATATCTGAAGGAGTTGACAAGTAATGTACATATATCTTAACAGTTGTATTAAAATTATATATATTTTTTTTAAAAACTCAATATTATTTCTGTCTCTGTCTTGCAGATTGTATTAATTTACTGATTTTCACCAGTGAGTGCTATGGTAAATTTAATTATATACGTGTGTCTCACTGGTATGCATGTTTATTTCAAAGTACCTACAGCTACATGATGTACTGTACATATCCTCTGCATTGCATTACGTTATAGCAACTGAGAAGTGAAAAAGAAAACACTAACCCTTGTCTATAAAATAACCTAAGTGTTATCTGTTGGATTCTTCCTACTATCAGACGATTGCACAGAATTC
This sequence comes from Protopterus annectens, assembly GCF_019279795.1. Lineage (NCBI taxonomy): Eukaryota > Metazoa > Chordata > Ceratodontiformes > Protopteridae > Protopterus > Protopterus annectens. The sequence continues at coordinate 442,317,627 of NC_056747.1, read as the reverse complement.
AGGTGAGCCAGGTTTCAATTCCCAGATGAGGGTCAGTGTTTTCCCATCATGTTTCAGTTGCTAAAAAAACAATGCCACACAGAGGCTTTGCACTGCTGTGTTTGTGTGTGTGTGTGTGTGTGTGTGTGTGTGTGTGTGTGTGTGTGTGTGTGTGTGTGTGTGTGTGTGAGAGAGAGAGAGAGAGTGAAATGACCTAGAGTTAGCTGGTAGAATTTATTTTCAAGTGCATTTTCAATTAATTGTGAGCTTCAAGGGAAGAGAAGTTTACAGCTGCTCATGCTAAGTCTGTTTAAAATGTGCAACTGTTTTGTTTAGCAAATGTTAACACTATTGTGATATAGAATTTTAAAGCATTGTTAGTAGCACTAGTAGTCTACTCCCACAGCATGTAAATTTGTATTTTAAAGGGGTAGGGTACTGCAGTCCTTAGTATCTCCTCCGTTGGATGAGACCCCTAGTATGTTTTGTTTCACTGCTTACTGGAAAAATGTTCAAAAATATAAATTTTAAAACACACTCTAACCAGTGCAGTCCTTAGTATGTTCATCTTTGGATGAGACACCTAATAACTATGAACCTGTTTTTCAGCTTGCCACTCATTCTCTATTGCAATATACCAGCTTATCATTTCTTTTAATGTAACATAGGCAAATTATTCTTCAAGGGCAACAGGCACTGAATTTGTAAATGAAACACTGAAATATAAAGTTGTTTTCCAGCAATGACCTCTTCATTGGTTTCAGATCTCTTTAATGTGGAATTATTCAGATGAGTTTTACTTCTGCAGAGATTTTGCATATTGATTGATATTGTTGGATTGTATGACAGAAGTTTGAGTGGCCCTTTATGGTTGAAATGTTCTGAATCGGACAGGTTGTCATTATTGGTTCATATGATTTGTTTCATTGCTTAAAGGAAAAATGTTCAGAACTATAAATTTAAAACACACTGTAACAAGTGGTGCTGTATTATACAAGGGATATAATTCAATTATTATATAGTATAATTAATACAGTCAGGAAGGTGAATCAAAGAACTTTTGCATGGTTCTAAAAATGTGTGCAAGGAGCCTATGATTTGAAAACAGCCCAAAGGTAAACTTATCCTGCCACTGGCCAGATGCATTTTCTTTGAATGTGGGTTTCAATGCTGTTTCAGTGAATGTGGGTTTCAAAGGTACAGACGTTTTAATGCTAAGTCTGTTTTCACTGTAAGACTATTGCTTTTTTTAGGTTTAGTAAATGTCTATCGGTGTTTGTGCTGTAAAATTTGAAATAAAAGTTGTAAATGAAATCCAAATATCTGTAATCATTGTAGAAGTAAAGCATAAAACAGTATGCACACTGAGAGATTTGAACAGTGTCTATGGCAAATGGGGAGAAATAGCCAAGTAATGGGACATTGGAATGGCTGAGTGGGTGGGGCTGTGTGGGCAGGGGGAGCTGGGTGGGCGGGGCTCTGGGTTTGCACCCCCCCCCTGCAAAACATCCTGTGGGCTCCCTTGTCTGTCATTACCTCACATGAACACTGAAGTCCTCAAATAGGTGGTACCCATGATGGACAACTTATCCACCTTCTCCAAGAAGCATTAATACTCTGTATAGCCATTTGATGCATAAGAACAAAGTTTCAGAATATTCCCCATTACTTCAAACATAAACGGGAACTGAATTTCAAACCACATAAACAAACAGGAACAAAAACAGGAACACCACTGCAGGACAAGCTTCTATAATAGTACAAAGTTCTGGTACCTCGGCTTCTTGCCTTCTGCTGGAACATTTTTACATTACAAGTATGTCCCTATATATACCATTCAGCTTTCAAATAATTCAATTAATCAACATCATTCCATTAAATAATTAAACAATTATATTGCTAATAAGCCAGTTGCTAAGCATTTCCTTCAAACAGACTAGTAAATTAAATTTAAATACACATTCAAAAGTCCATATATTGAGTATGCTACATGCATTTTATAACTTTTAAATCATTTTTAAATAATTTTAAATATTTATAAATATTTTTAAATGCTTTTTAAATGCTTTTTAAACACTGTTAAATACTTCTATAGTGCAAAGTTGATTCATTCCGTATATTACAAAATTTAAAGTGACGTGATTAAATAAGTCACATATATTCAATGGGGTACTTATAAGCGCAAAGTGCACTGTTCTTTATTTAGCATCAACTAGTTTATATATATAAAGCGATTTATATCCTCATCGTGCACCTCTTTATCTCCCCACCTCTAATATTAATCAACCCTTAACTATATGCCCATTCATTTTTCACCCATATTAACTGCAATACATCCTAAAAAGTTCTTACATTATTATATTATATTTCCATTTTTTATGACTATAATAGCCTTAGCTATCATGTACTCATTTTATGAGAGTACAATGATTTAAATGTTCAAGTTATTTTCTAAATTCATACCCCGAGGACATAGTGTATGAAAATTGATGATCATTCCACTCTCTAGTCTGTTCAATTGACTTTTAAAATTCCCATAATTAGCCACCGTTCGTGCTGGAATACTAAAAAATAAACTTTTTTCCAAACCTTGATGTTTTGACAAAAAGTGCATGGCAACGGGACTCTCAGGCTTCCATCTTCTCACATCCCCCAAATGCTCCATAATTCTTACTTTGGCCTTCCTGGTAGTTTGACCAATATACCATGAAGTCGGATGACAGTTACAACCTATTATATACACAACTCCACAGCTGTCACAATTATAATATTCTCTGGCCCTATACAACTTGCCATTAATCTTTTTCCCATCTAAATTTTTAACACGATTGCATATAGAACATTTTCCACAGCAGTAAGTCCCAACATTTTTACCTGTTTTATCCAAATAATTTGATTTTAAACCTTTTTTATTTAACAGCTCTTTTAAATTACTATACCTGCTGTAAGAAAATACTATATGTTTAGGAAACAATGCACCAGTGGAAATGTCTTCACAGACAATTGGGCTTGCCTGACAATTTTCTCCATAATGGAAGAAAAATCTGAGTATCTAGTAACAAAGGACAATTTTACATCTTCACCCTTACTTTCTTCTAAATTATCTCTGACTGTTTTTCCATAATGGTTGGGACAAATTTTCTCTTTCACTCCTCCAATATCTATGACCTTGTTCTTTGCTTCTGTAATACATAATCATCAAAACCTCTGTTCTTTAACCTCATGTATACTTCATCCAAGTTGGTTCCCTTTAAATCAACTTCAGAAGTGTTCATGAAAATTCTTTTAAACTCACCATAAGGTAATGATTCAATCAAATGGGGAGGGTGCATGCTGGTAGCATGCAAAAATTGTTGACTGCTGTGGGTTTTCTGTTATGTTTGTGCTGTACCTTTTTATCATTGTTTATATAAAACATGATATCCAAAAATGGTAAATTGTCTCTACCAATGTCCCAAGTAAACCTCAATCCATGCACATTATTATTTAAAGTTTCCATAAATTCTGCAAATTCAGCCTTATCACCTTTACTAATAAACAGTAAGTCATCTATGTATCTCTTATAGTATCAAAAACCAAAAAATAAGAGTAGAACCAGCACCGAATCAACTAATAATCCCAAAAAGTGCTAAGAAAATGGAGTGGAGATCTCTTATAGTATACTACATTTTTCACATAATAATCTTGTAATGTCATAAACTGGTTTTCAGAATCACCCCTATAGATGATAGCATACGATGGGCAAAGGCTGCCCTGATCGCTGTTGTCCTTGTTTGCAGAAAAAAAATAATTTTTCCATGTGAAATAGTTGTGGGTAAGACTAACTTCTAGTAAACTCAACAAGAAAGTGGAACGTGGTCCTTCCTGTAGTTTTCTAGCCATTGCTTCCATACCCCATCTCCTGTTAATATTAGAACACAAAGCAGTGACATCTACTATTGCCCAGAAGTAATCATCTTTCCATTCCAAATTCAACATTTTCTAAGAAAGACCCTGTTCCTGAAATAATAGGCCTCCCTGGAGGGTTAAACAAATTCTTATGAATTTTGGGAATGGCATACATAAATGGATGTCTAGGAGTTTTCACAATCAATTTTTTAACATCCTTGTATTTCAAAAAACCAAATCTTTCTCCATGTTCCAATATTTCCTCTAACTCTGTTGAAAATCTATGCAAAAGATTATATTGTAATTTAACATAATAACCCTCTTCAGATAGTATATTTGAAACCATTCCATCATATTGTGTTGTACTCATAACTACCCAATTACTTCCTTTGTCAGACGTTTGTGTACCATCCCATTCATATTTGATCTAAGCTCCTGTAAGGCCATCCATTCTGCCTTACTCAAATTATAAGATTCAAATTTCTATACAAACTGACCATAACTATTCTCCACTTTTTTACACACTAAATTTTCAAAAACATTTAATAGCTTGACTGCTGCTAGGGGGCATAAACTTGCTATCTAAATTCAATTTGGGCATTTCCAGACATCCATATCCTGTGGCAAATGGTTCAGATGAAATGTTACTTTCTATAACATCATTTTGATCCCCTTCACCCAAACCAACATATATTTCATACATTTCATTTTCATAGATGCTTACATTAAGTAAATCATCTTCATGAGAAAATTCACTCATTTCTTCTACATCTACAGAAGACATTTCTTTTCTATTATGAAAAAATACTTTGAGGTTTAACTTGCGATAAAATTTCTTAACATCAATAATCATGTCTGCCAAAGATGGAATTCTAGTGGGCACAAATTTTGTGCCTCTGAGCAAAACTTGTTCAGCAACATCAGAGATATTAACATTTGTAAGATTAATAATTTTCATGGCACTACTTTCAATTTCATCAACCCGAGCATTTGTGAACAAATCAGTATTCATATTATATTCAACTCTGTTCAAATTATTTTCACTACCATCCCTGCTATAAGAAATGTGTAACTCATCTGGACATTTAACGTTCACATTTTCATTTAAATTAAGCTGTCCCTCTTCCCCAGCAGTATTACATACTTCATACAATTCAACATTCAAATTGTTCTGAGCTCTGTTTAAGTTATTTTCATCATCTTCTGTGTTATTGGAGATATGCAGCTCATCTGAACATCTATCATTCACATTTTCATTTAAACTAAGCTCTCCCTTTTCTCCAAAAGTATTACAGATTTCATGCAGCCCTTCAAATGTCTTAGGCATCAAATACATGATGTTTACTTCACTATTTGCTTCACTAATAATATCAAAAACATTTGTGAGCAATTCAGCATTCATATTATCTTGAGCTCTATTTAAATTATTTTCATTATCCTGTGTATTATGAGAGATGTACAGCTTATTTAAACATCTACCATCCACATTTTCATTTAAGCTAGACTGTCCCTTTTCCCCAAGATTATTACACACTTCATGCAGTTTTTCAGATTCTTCAGCATCAAATGCACATTATTTACTTCACAAGTAGTATTCCAAACATTATGAAAAGAAACAGGAACATTAGCAATATAATTGTTTAATTATTTAATGGAATGATGTTGATTAATTGAATTATTTGAAAGCTGAAAGGTATATATAGGGACATGTTTGTAATGTAAAAATGTTCCAGCAGAAGGCACAAAGCCGAGGTACCAGAATATTGTACTATTAAAGAAATTTGTCCTGCCAGTGGTGTTCCTGTTTTTGTTCCTGTTTATGTGGTTTGAAAAAATATTCCCCATTACTCACAACCACATTGAAGCAGTCATCATATCCTTCTGAAAAAATCATGCTGCATGGCCACCCTAAGAAATACATGAATATTCTTATACCCATCAGAGTCCTATCCCAGGTACCAACTTCAACATAGAACAGAGACAAAAACAGATCATCCCTGAATGAGAAATTTCCTCCCAGAGCCTATTGGTCTTTTCATAAAGAGCAATTTCAAATAGGAGAGAAAGATCAAGAGGGACCACATCTGACTGAAAAGTTAGGAAACTCTACCTATATTTAAACAGTAAGTACTTTTTCTTTCCCTTTAGTGAGTCCATATTCTTCCCCTGCCTCATGCAGCCAGTTTCCATTAGGCCTATGTCATCATCTTCGCCATCTGGATGGTGTGTCACCTGGCCCTCCCTTCTGTTTTTCAGGTATAATATTTTGTGAATTAGACATAATGATTTTAGATGAACTGTGATTAGATAAAATGAAGGCAAAATACATGTATACATAAGTGCACATGCATACACACTATTATAAAACCTCTTCCAAAACCTTCAAATCTGCATCCCAAAATGACTTCTGCCAAATATCGTCTTACCAACCCTGAGGAAAATATTTGAACAATGAATCTACTCCCAGTTTGGCAACTATCTTCAATCTTTTAGGATCCTGTTGCCTAAACAACAAAGCTTCTGGGCTGGCAGAAATGCACTATCCACATTCACAGAATATCATCTGTGAATATAAATAGTGCCCAGAATGTACTATTCATATTAACAGTTGATATTCTGTTAAATGTTGATAAGGACTAACTCACTGGCACAGACTTTATTGACTTAACAAAAGCATTCAATCTAGTGGACCACCCCTTCAGTTTAACTCACTAGTTCTGGAATAAGCAACCAGGCCCTTTCATGGCTCAGAAATTTCCCAGCAGACTATTTTCTTTGATAATAACAAACTCCAGTTCACCTTCTGTCTCTCTTACTACAGGAGTACCATGGGGGGAGTCAGTCCTTTTACCCTGCCATTCTCCTTATTAATCACTTCTCTCCCAGTTTACCCTCCTCACATTCCTATCATTCTGTACACTGATGATATGGGGATCCAAAGATCCAGCCACTCTTAACTCCTCAGTCAGGACACTTCAAGACGACCTGGCCCAACTTTTACACTAATTAACCCACAATAGGCTTATCTTGAATGCAAAAAAAAATCAGTAACATTTGATACCAAATCTAAGCTTCCCAAAGTAGTCAAACTGGAGAGAATACAGCACATTTCAGGTACATAAGGTGAGCATCTTACCTTTCAGCAGGAATGAAAGCCAAAATAACTCCCAACTATTTGGGGCCAGAAAGATCTCACTTGCTCTCCTCTTGAAGTTAAGAATGCAGCTGGCAAAGAGATACTTCTTCACAACTTGAATATGGTTTCCTTCTTGTGGCTACAGCTTCCAAGATTAATAATCCTCAGCATTTCCAGACACTCCCTACAACACTAGAAGGTTCATCTCACTGGCTCCCAAGACGGAGCGCCACTGTCAAATGCTTGCTAAAGCTCATTGGATATAGTTATCTGACAGAATAACGCTATTATTATGCTCCCTACTTCATATTTTTCATGAATCCTTTCCTTTCCTTCCCCTTTTTTTCTACCAACCAGCTGTATCATCACTCACAATTCATTACAATCCATATCTCTCACTCAACCTCTTAAAACAAGAAGCCTGAGCAAAACCAAACAACGGTAGGACAAAGGCCAAAATCAGGGACATATACTGGTATCTGTATGGATATTAATATTGGTTTTAAAAACTTAGAAAGGTGCTACAATAACAGGTTTTGCATTAGCATGCCCTGTCTGAAGGATATGAACTCTGAAACTCAGATGCTTGTCATTATTTAGCAACTACAGTACCCAATGATTTGTCAGAAAACCCCAACTTTTATGAGGAACAGACCAAAATATGAGGCAAAAAGAGCATCTTGCAAAAAGCTGGACAGTTGCAAGGTACGCTTCCACTTTGATCTCTCCTTCTCAGTATAACATCCCTGCAGACTTTAAGAGGCAAATTACACTACACTGATGCAGCTTCGCCATCCTAAGACCACATATCTGGGAATCCCTTCCTACCCACCTAAAAGAGAGAACTTCATACAGATAGTTTAGGCATGATCTAGAGAAATTCCTACTCAAAGATGCAATTTGCAAATGCTTCAAAATGATTAGCAACACCTAAAAAGGAAAATGCTACCCCCCCAAACAACATCTACATTATATCACTTCTCAGACATTTATGACAACTCCCATCTTTTCTTTGGAGATATTTTTTTATATGTTGTACCTGTGACTCAAGTTCTAGTGCCCTTTTCCTTACATGATCCCTTTTGGTGAAAGCTATTCTAAGAGTATCCTCCTGGCTATATTTTTTTCTGATTTTCTCATTGCAATTCACTGCAGAAGGCCAATGTTTGCCTTTCTTTAATTTGTTATTTTATTTTTGTATAATTAACTTTGTTTCCATTTTTACTGTTACTTGTTATATTTTTTTATACACTGTGGTTGAATTTGTAAATGGTCCATGAGATTGCTGTTCTACCCTGTTAAATTCATAATGAATGAATAAATATGTAACTATAAGCCAAGCTTTTTGTACATGGAGGATGGACATGGCCCATGCCCACAGTACGCGCTTCAGTTAAGGAAATTCATATCTGATATAATACCTTTATAGTTAATAAAAAAGAACACAGAAAACATTATTAATAACTGCATCAAGGATTTGAACTGTGGGCTATATGGCAGTATTATATATTTAATATATAATAAGCCAAACAAAAATATTGGAAAAATACTTTACAGTCATTCAATTGCATACTCACAGAACAAACTTCCATTGTCCCTTCACTGCACTACCAAAAGTGACAAATTCAAAAAGCCGCTAAAAATTAATTTCCAACATGTATGGATATGTACTTGTCATGAAATTCCCTAATGAATTTTTCTTCTTCTCTCAGTTAACATATCTGCCTGGAATCTACCTAAATTGTCTACATATATTACTCTCTCTGTAGTCAGTACCTATGCTATTAAATGCATCTTTGTTGTACTATGCCATAATATTACTCTGAATTTGTTTTATTTTAGGCATTGCTACATTCCTTGTAAATAACTTAATGCTAACCAAATTTCTCAAACATATTGTTACTGCATTCTCAAAATACTATACTTTTACCTTGTATATATTCATATTGTATATCTCTCTCTGTTTTTGTACTGTTAAGTATCTTACAACTTGAATTGTTAGTTTTTTCTTATTTTTTAATTACTTTCCTGGAGCTTTTCTCCTCGGGTCTCCACTGAAAAGGGGCTCTCTAGGCCCAGTTGGACTAATCCAGTTAACAAATGTAAAAATAAAGTAAATAAATAAATAAATATTTACATAAGTTGCTGACCCGTGTCATTGTCCATTCTTTTCTTGCACTAGCCAACATTCATGCTGCTGTCATGTACAGCAGCCACTTTCTTCACATTGGGATATACTTGAATAGACTTATAACACAATTAAAAATAACCCAGGAGGTTCTTAACTAAGAAGAATACAGACCTAAAAACTCTAACCTGCTATGAATGACTAGAAACACTGCCCCTTTATTCAGTATCTTATTGGCTACTGAAGGGTGATACAAGCTTTGCCTTTCATGCCACCAAAGACCTAGTGGTCCTACATCTCTTGTATCTCCACAAATCAAATTGCCCCAAAAATACCTGAACTTGGGATCTAAATCTTCACCAACAGGTAAATAAGCTGTGATGGAGAGACAGACTCATCTTGCAACTCTTCTCCCACTTCTAAAACAACCTCCTCCCTGCCTCTTAAGCTGTGTGACATATTACCTTTCTTCAAAGGGACATAGATTGTTGGATGAGTACTCACAAATTCACCCTAAGCTTGATCTGCCTGGCACTCCTTGAGAGGGGGGTGGGTACTCTGGAACAAACTACCCATTCATGTCAAGCAAAGCTCCTCATTGGCCCTCTTTAAGAAAAATCTTCATGACTGGATGGGAAATAGAAAATTCACCCTGGGGATCACTTCTGCGGCAATGCTTGACAGGGGCACAAGAAAATAATTTTCTTGGGTGGCGAAAGCCAGGGAACAATTTTGGCTAGGCTTATATAGGCCCCAGGGTCGATAACCTAGTACCTACCTATGAACCTAAGTCTGGGCACTGACAAACCATAAATGGCCATGAGACTCACCTGCTGCATACTTTTAATGATCCTAGGATCTCCTTATTGGCTCGGTAATGACACTCCATACTTGTAGGAATCTGTTGACTCTGGGGTACTGTCATTTTGCTAAGGCCAAGAAAAATTCCTTTTCAACTATGTCCTTGCCACTCTTATGCAAATGAGTTATGCCATGGCAAAGCTTTTACTGTTAAAGTATTGCCCAGATCAGTCATGATCTTCAGTCACTTTATGGTAACACCATTTATGTTTCTGGGTTTTACTCTCACTTGCAAATATGCTTGGATGCTTTGAGGTTTTACTGCAACTTGGAGGCAACACACACACACACACACACACACACACACACACACACACACACACACACACACACACACACACACACACACACACACACTTATGCTGAGATACTTAAAAAAAACTTACCCAAATCTCAAAAACCTCCAAAGCCACCAAATAGCAACATTGCTCCTCAATAATCATGAAAGTACACAGAAAATCAACACCAAAATCTCTCATAAGCCTACACCCAGTGGTGCCCCAAAAGCAAAGCCCTTAAAGCAAGCATATACTTCACCTAATATTCTTGCCATTGGGGACTTCATTATGTGATGCACAGATACCCTGCTCACCAAGTTAGAAAAGGAGAAGATAATGGTTAGTTCACCTATCTGGAGCCAGAATCCACACAATGTCCAACACTCACTCAGGTCACTGCACCCCAGTTATCAATATGATTCTACCATAGTCCATGTGGGTGCAAATGACCTGAGATGTACCTCACTGGACTATATGAAAAGAGACATAATAGAGCTCTCAGAATATGTGCCACAGATAGGTACAAGCCTCGCACTGAGCAACATTCTACGTTCACCAAGGATGATACTACAATGTTGTTGTTGTTGTTGTTGTTGGTCTTTCGGCTTTTTCCCGGTAAGGGGTCACCACAGCAGAACTCTGGTCCGCTAATGATTGGCAGTAGATTTTTACAAAACGCCGAGGTGCCAGCTCGATGCCCAACCTTCAACGAAGGCACGCCCATTTATGCACGCATGTCTTTCGAATGCTACCCAACCGTGGGAAGGACATGCAGACTCCACACAGAAGGAAATTGTTCATTTATCCAACCTCCTTTTATAAAAAAAAATAATAAATAATGTGTTTATTTATTGATGATTTTTTTTTTTTTTAGGGATATTTGATATTTTTTTTTGAATTTTTTGATAATTTGAATAACAATGATCATGGTTTGACCTTCTCTTTTGAATATAGTAGGGATAAAATCAATTTCTTAGATATAACTTTATATCATAAAGAAGAAAATATTGGTTTTAGAGCTTACAGAAAAGATACTTGAAAAACATGTTTACATGTTTTACATGCGTACTGTAAAAAGTGTGTGATTACTTTAAGACTTGATTGATTAATTAATTTAATTAATGTGAGAATCTTGTGTTAATCAACACCACTCTATGTATATTTAAACTGTTGGTAGCACATTGTGTTTATGATCCTTTGAAGGCCGAGGGCGGTACCAGAGAGAATATAGAAAGAAGAAGAAATACTGGTCTAAGTGTTGGTTTGTGTTTGTGAAAATACTGTTGCTCTTTTGATTGTGTTTGGATTTCCACACAGAAGGCACTCCCAAGCCAAGCCAAGAATCGAACGGGAGAACCACTTGCTGTGAGATAACAATGCTACCGCCGTACCACCGCGGTATAAGGATGATACTACAATATGAACATAAAATGATTGATTTAATAATTGGCTAAGTTTCTAGTGTCACTCCAGCTGGATTCAATATCTGTCATCATAGGAGGACATGGTCAACAGACCATGTTGTTTTGGCAATAATGGGCTGCATTTGCCCCTCCCCCCACAGGCTTTCAGATATGGGCTAAAACATTATTTACTTGGCAATGCCAAAAAGACAAAACTACTAACATAGTGAAAAAGTCTCCAAGCAACCTTAAGGTGTTACTTTTCAGTGCTAGGATCCTAAGCAAAAAACTCCATGCCCTCCAAGCCCTCCTCACTCTGGAAAATGTAGACATTTATGTCATGACTGAGACTTTAAAGCCAAAGAAGGTTCTCCAGCAGTGCAAGGCTACATAGCCTTCCACATATTTAGACCAACAATAACAACACAGACTAGGCTCAAAGGTGGAGGTGTCTTGATCTATGTTAGCAATGAACATACCTCCAGGTTGGTTAAAAAGGATGATACCATGGAGCTAATCCATGTGCAAGTCACCATACATATGGTCCATCACCATATCATGGCTAGCTACTGGTCACCATCTATGCCCATAGAGTCTCACTGCCCATAGAGTCTCACAACTCTTTACTTAAACCTACAAGAAGTACTCACATCCAACCAAACATCCTATTAATGGGTGACTTTAACTAGCCTTCTATAGATTGGGAAACTTACACTGTCTCAAACTCACAGGCACAATGTTTCATGGACCGTATTAAGACAAACACCCTGGAACAGATAGTGCCCAGTCCAAGCAGAGGATCAAACATACTGGATCTGGTACTCAACAACATGGGAGACCACTGCCCCCCCTGTGTTACATCCACATCCTCACTGGTGAGGCTGGATCACAAAGCTATCTCCTTTGAAGTGAGAATCAACCCTGAAACCCATCATAATCATTAATGGTTACAAACTATTCTAAGGCAAACTACATCCTATTAAGTGACAGTTTGTCAAAATTCAAGGCTCCCCCAAACTCCAAGACCACAGCTATATATAGAGAATTATTTACAGAATCCTTAGACAAACGTGAATGGCTGCATAGAGGCTGCCTTACCTAACAGAAGCAAACCCAAAACAAACCCCACTAATAGAATCCTCACCTAAACAGGGTATATAATAAAAGAAGAAAACACATGACCAAAATCAGGAAGAGCAAATTCCTTAAAGACAAGTGTTCTCTGTTACAACTAAATAAGAAACTAAAAGCTCTAATTAAGTCCAGCAAGGCTGAGTATGAGATCAGGATAGTCTCACAGGCTTAGAACAATCATAAGGCTTTCTTCAGCTATGTCCAGAAACTTAAAGGTAACACACAGCAGTGTATTGAACTGGTGGTGAACGGTACCACCTTCACTGATCAGGGTGACATAGAAAATCTACTGGCTGATAAATTCAACTCAGACTTCACCCCTGCTCCTCCCCAGCTCCACCTGGTAAAATCCCCTCCAAAATACTGCCCACAACTATTAGCAGGGACCAGGTACTGGTAGCACTTGTTAAAGCCAAAAACACCACTTCCATGCATCCCAACAACATTCCTCTTGCCTCCTGAACAGTCTAAAACACAACCTATCAGGACCACTTGAGGCATTCTTCAACTACAACCTTAAAACAGGCTACATTCCAAGTAAATGAAGGACAGCAACACTTATTCCCCTCCACAAGGGCAAACCATCAACTGACCCAGGGAACTACAGACCAAACAGTCTAATAAGCCTAATGTGCAAAGCCATAGACCAAATTATTATGCTAATGATGAACTAGGAGATTGGCAACCCACAGATACTGGACCAATCCCAATTTGGTTTGCTAAGGGACAGCCATGCTTACTTAACCTGGCAAACTTCTTTGATAGGGTCATCAAGGCAATGGACAAGGGTAAAACAGTGCATACTGTGTATCTTAACCTAGCCAAGGCAATCAACACAAAACCCCACTCAGGCATTGATGAGAAGCTCTCTGAGCCAGGCATAAGTCCTTTCATAACTCATTGGATTGTCATCTGTTTCACAGTCAGGATCCAACATGTCAGGATTGGTGAGTCCACCTCCACAAAGGGACCAATCACCAGTAGAGTACCCCATGGTTCTGTGCTTGGCTTGCTTCCGCTTGGCATCTACTTCTTGGAAGTCAAGGCTAATGTTTAAGGCCTCTGGTTCACCATGTTCACAGATGACTGTAAATTGTGAGCTATTATAGATTCCCTCAAGACACCAACATCTTGCAAGAGGGTTTAATATGAACAAATGGCAAGTGCTAAAGTCATGGCCTAAAACTAAATGCATTATAATGCCCTTTGGGAAACTGTCAACCCAAGTTAATTACTCCATAGATAAAACACTCCTGAATGTCGACCCAGTAGTAAGGGATCTGTGAACATATATAGACAGCAATCTGCCATTTAACCAACAAGTATCTAAGATAGTAATAAAATCATTCTATGTCGCCCAACTTATAGTTAAGGGTATGGCATCCAGCTACAAGGAAGTTATTGTACCACTTTACTCATCCCTTATCAGACTTACGATGGAACACAGTGCCCCTATTGCCATGTATCTAACCAGTCATTTGCAACAACTGGAATGCCCACAAAGAAGAATTCAGACCATGAATATCCTCTCCCACTCTGATCACCTAAAGGCTCTATCTCTCTATATTCAGTCTCCTACAGGCTGCTGAGAGGGGATCTTTGCCTCTCTTATAGGCCTTCCTCAGACTCAATCCTGATGGATCTGCTGCACATGTGCAAAACAAACAGCACCAGAAATACTAGATCCAGGGATCTGAACTTCACTTGAGACATAAACAGAACATGCTGAAGAGACAGATATGTTTCCCAAAGGATCCCTGCACTATGGAATATACTCCCCACCCATATAAAACAGAGTTCATCTCTGACCCTATTCAAATGAAACCTTGACAACTGGATTGTAAATTGTAAATTTATCCCCAGTCTGGCCTCCTTGGCCATTATGGAAAGAGGCCATAAATAAGAGAATTATTATCCAAATGAACATCCTCCCTATAAATCCTTAGTTACCTTCCTGTTAACATGCCCCAACCATATAGACACCCATGATACTGGGGACCTAAATAGTTTGGGGTGTGCAGCTAGTCTTGTAATAGCCCTAGTAGTCAAACTAGTAACAACCTATGAAACTATGAACCTTTAGTGTATATATATATATATATATATATATATATATATATCTGTCCAGAAAGAAAGACCACCTAGAAAGACCCCAGTGGGTCATGACTAAAAAGCATACTATTCTAAACAACTTAGAATACCAAGACAGAATTAAAGCCCTATCATCTGTACAAGCTGATCTGTGTCTTGCTTTTCAGTCCCTTAAAGATTCAACCCTCCTGGACCTCTTCTATCTCCATAAGAACAACAGCTTCACAAACACTAGGTCTAAAAATGTAAACTTCCACCAACATTTAAACAAAATGTGATGATATAACAAGACTAATTACCTAACATTTATCTCTTTGCTGAACTACGTAAATAAAATAACATAAAAGGAGAGTTTATTTACTATTTGGTTATTGGATAGGTGGACTGGTCCAAAGACCCTTTTCAGCCACCATCTGTGCTCAGAGGCAATAAACTTATTATACGCATCAAATGTGACAGATTGTTAGGTTTACATAGCTGAAAAACTTTAAATAGTTATTATATACCTAAAGGCTACAGTCACTGTCTTCCTTCATTGAGAAGAGCCTGCAGTCACTACATCTGACCTTGATATTTTAGGAGCTCTGCCTCAAGGCCATACACCTACAGACTTACTGAGAATTTTATCATTGTTTAATAGCCTGCAATCACTACATCTGACCTCGATATTGCAGAAGCTCTGCTACAAGGCCCTACACCTACAAACCTATTGAGAATTTTGTCATTGTTTAATGTAAGCATATTTATCATGAAGAACCTTGCTGCATGTTAACTTTAATCTGTTAAATTTAATCTGTTGAATATAGGTCCCCAACCATGTTCCAAGACTCTCACTCCATGTTCCTAAGCACCCTGGAAACTATTAGGGTCCAACCCAACACTCTCATACTAGGTGACTTCAACTACCCCTCCATCAACTGGGAAAACTGCTAATCCACCAATACACTGGCTCAATGCTTCCTGGAATTCATCAGTTCCAGTGCCCTGGACCAGCTCATTCTTACCCCCACTAGAGGAAGCAACATCCTTGACCTGGTTATTACTAACATGGGAAACTGTTGCTCTACACCAATAGTCAATTCCTCCCTGGTTAGATCTGACCATAAACTAATCACCATGGAAATCCACATCTCACCCCCCCAAAGCTGACTTTGGGCTCCTAAAAACAGAGGTGGCTAACTTCACAGCACCCATGTCAATGGAAAATAGATGCATGACTGCCGAATCATACACCACTGCACTGTACGAACACATACATAAATGCATGGAACTATCCATACCCAACAGAACCAAGATGCTCTCCTCCAAAAAAAGAAAGCCAATCTGATGGTCCCCTACCATTAATAAACTCTACAACAGAAGAACAAAACTGTTGCAAAAAAATGTGAAGTCCCAAGACTGGAAAAATTCCCTTATTAGCTTCAACAAAAAGTTGAGATTCCTCATCAATACTTCTAAAGCCAGCTATGAATGCAGAATTGTGGCAGACACTAAAAACAACCACAAAGCCTTCTACAGTTATATCAGGAATCTCCATGGTAATACCCAGGTTTTCTTTGAGTTACTGCCCAGTGGTACCTTTTATACTGAGCCAACAGATATTTCCAACATACTGGCCGACAGATTCAGTGCCAACTTTACCCCTCTCTCCTCCCCAAAGGACCAATTACAATGCCGGAGGAATGCCAGGCACCCAGCATTACTGCAGCACAGGTTAAAGCTGCATTGTCCAAGGCCAATAATACAGCTTCCATGGGACCCAACAATATCCCTGGATGTGTTCTACATGAACTACAACGTGAACTGGCACCACATCTGTGTGCCCTGTTCAGTCACAGCCTCATCTCAGGCCTCACCTCAGGCTTTGTTCCTACTGAATGGCACTTCCTCCCTGGTTAGATCCCTCTCCATAAAGGGGGAGTAACTATGGACCCTGGGAATTATTGCTCCATTAGCCTGATGAGTCTGATATGTAAGGCTATGGAGTGCATCATCATGGCCCTAATTAACAAGGATATAGGGAATCTCCAAACTCTAGATCCCACACAATTTGGTTTTGTGAAAGGTAGATCATGCCTGCTCAAACTGGTTAACTTCTTTGAGTAGTCCCCAGAGCTGTAGATGAGGGCAAGGCAGTTCATACAGCCTACTTCGATCTGGCCAAGGCCTTTGATACCATTCCCCACTCAGGAATTATTGATAAATTCACCAAACTAGGCATCAACCCCTATATCACTAGGTGGGTTGCAAATTGGCTGACAGGTAGAACCCACAGTGTAAAAGTAGCTGACTCCAAGACAGACTGCTGACCAGTCACGAGTGGAGTCCCACAAGGATAGGTCCTGGGTCCTCTCCTGTTTGGTATCTACTTCTCAGAAGTCCAGACCAACATGGAGGGACTCTGGCTGACCAGGTTCGCAGACGACTGCAAGCTGGGAGCCATTATTAACTCTCCAAGTGATGTAGACATCCTACAGAATGGCCTCACTGAGATCAATGACTGGTATCGACACCATGGCCTTAAGCTTAATGCCAAAAAATGCGCCGTCATCCTCTTTGGGAAAAACTCAGTTCCCACTAATTACCACATCGATGGGAGCCCACTGAACACTGAAGGCGTTATAAAAGATCTGGGGACACAGGTTGGCAGCAACCTCTCCTTCGACCACCACATTGCCACTATGGTCAGAAAGTCCTTCTATGTGGCACATCTCGTTACCAAGGGTTTTGGATCCAGAAAGAAAGAGGTCATCATCTCTCTCTACTCTTCCCTCATTAGGCCAGTCATCGAGTATAATGTCCCATTTGGCATGTACCTCACTAGACACATGCAACAGGTGGAAAGGCCACAAAAGTACCTCACGAAGAGGATCCTAAACCTTAAACACATGTTCTACATGGACAGACTCAAAAAAATCCAGCTATTCTCTATCTCAATCTCATGTCTCAGAGGCAATCTCTGCTTGACTTACAAAGCCATTTCTGACCCAGCTCTGTTAGAAATGCTACATCTAAAGAAATCCCAATCCCTCCACACCACACACTCCAGAGACCTCAACCTCATTACCACAATCAACAGAATATGCTGGAGGGACAGGTTCATAACCCAGAGACTGCCCATGCTCTGGAATAGACTTCCCATACATGTCAAGCAGAGCACCTCACTGTCTCTCTTCAAGAGAAATCTTGATGAGTGGATGGGAAATAGAAAGTTCACCTCGGGGATCACTCCAGTGGCTCTACTTGATAGAGGTACTGGGAACTAACATCGGGCGGCACGATGCCAGGGCACTTATATGGGCTAGCCTTGTAAAGGCTCCAGGGCCATTAGCCTAGTACACACCTGTGAACCTATAAATATGCCTGCTCTGCAATTGAACATCCCTGCGTAATAGTCCATGCACTCTAAGAACTGCTTACTAAGCTGGCCACTGTTTTCTTTTGCTTGACCATATGACAGTTATTTAGTCTCATGAAATGAAAGACAACCTGTTTTACTCACATCTCTTTTTTAATTGCTTTGTTCTGGTTATAAACCAATTGCTCTCACTTACAAATTGACCTGAGGGTGGGAAACTCACTCTGATCAGCTTTGTTTCGCTCTCCTACCCCCCAATTTCCATCCATCCCCTCTTACTCTAATATTATACTTCCTACATACATATTTCACTTGTGACTCTTACTCCAAAACCCTCCCCAACTGACCTTACTACTTCTGTACATACACTTCTGTTTCTTGTTTCCTTCTTTTCTCTCTCTATTCAATTTTTAACCCCATTCCCAACTATCTTTTTCCCTCCCATACTGCTTTGCATTATATCCATTTATAATCACAACCCTCCAAAATAGTACTTATTTATTCTACATTGTATCTTTTTTCTTTTCCCAAATAAACCCTCATTCTTCTTATTTTGACTACATCTTTATACTCTAGCCTTTATATCCCTCTATTCTTTTCATTCCAGGGAAGATACCAGGAAAACTTACCTCTTTTCTTTTGTAAAAAATACTTCTCTCCTTACCTTTCCTCTTCCAGCTCTCAGAATTCACCATGAGTGAATCTCCTTCTGTCCTGCAACTTCTTGTTTCATTCTTCATTGCTTCTTACCACTACCTGACATTTATAAAATACAGGTACCTGTATGTAATTATGCTACTCTTCAGCTTATGCTCTGTTTTTCTCCTCTTACTGTGCCATTTTCCATCCTACCATGACTCAATAATATCTTGCAACATCTCTACAACTTTGCCCCAACCACCTATCCATACTTCTTCTTTACACTCTCCACACATTGCACGAAACCTATTTAATTTTGCCTCTCACCTTTATTCCTAAGATAGGCTGATAAACTGCACTTCAACTCAAACCAAAGCAAAATGAATTCCAAGAATCCTCTGCAAAAACAAGTATGCATAATTCCTCAATATATTAAAATCCTTCTAGGAAGAGATATTCATCCTAATCCTGGCCCTACCTATCACAATGATAATTCTCTCCCACACACTTCTGTAACTGAGCAACAACCATTCCCCAGTTCTGGTGATCTGATTTGTGTTGCAATAAATGCTAGAAGTAGAAGAAATAAAACTGCTGAACTACATACCTGGATTTCCCAACATAAGTCTGATATTAAAAAAGAAAACCAAATGTACCCAACTTACACAGACACTGACTTTAATCGAATAAAACAACTGAGTAAGAGCTTTCACAACAAAAAACTGTCGCTTCATCAGGCAAACTTAGAAAAAACACAGCATCCATAGTTAAGTCAATTAAATCATTAATTAATCAGCTGATATAATCAAATAAGACATAAAAAATCTTAAAAAGACAGAAGTAAAAACATCTTTAAAAAATACATACAGTGCAACATAGAAACATATATATTAAAAATGTATATATATATATATATATATATATATATATATATATATATATATATATATATATGCATTTACTCCACATAAAATGTATAAATATAAATATAAAAATCAATGTTTAAACCTCCTTAATTTTAGAAAAGGCTTAACAGAAAAAACGCCATTCAGGCCTGGAGGTCTCCCTGCATCTAATAAAAGTATCCATTTTTGTTCAGCTGCTTCTACTGTAGTTTCAGTGTCTCCCCCTCAGGGACTAGCATCAATTACCTGAATAACAAAGAACCTAAATTTATGTGAGGGATCAGTTGCCATGACATGATTTGCTAAAGCATTATTCTTTTTTTGATTTTGAATATCCCTATTATGTTCTAATATTCTGTCCTTCAAAAGCCTATTGGTTTTCCCTACATAAAAGACATGACACAGCTGGCAGTAAGCAAAATATGCTATATTAGATATATGACAATCAGCATAATAGTTAATACGTATAGTGAAATTCTTAGTAGGGTGTGTATATGAGAAATTAGAAAAAATATCAACTACCAATCATTAGCGACCCGAAGTTCCGCGGTGGTGACCCCTAACTGGGAAAAGCCGAAAGACACAAACAATAAGGACAGGCAGAACATCTTCTGCAGGGAAAGGTGCCTAACCTCATAGACTCATATGGTCTCCTTACAATATCTTTATTGCATAGATGCTGTTTAAGTGACTTATTATTCCTAAAGGAAAAAGCAGGAACTGTGTTAATTGTATTCTTTAGCTCAGGAATTACTTGCAAAATATGCCAGTTCCTTTCTATACTATCACATACTCATTGATGTCACTGGAAAACTGAAAAATAATTCTGAAATCATTAGAACTGGCATTACTACCTTGACAGTTCTGTACATTAGTCCAAGCTTCGTCTATTACAGTATCTATCTCTTTCACAGAATCCCTCTTTTCATCATAGAAGTGATAGATGCAAACCCTATTTTAGGGGTGTAGTGAATCATGCACAGAATTGTCAAGGTAGTAATGCCAGTTCTAATGATTTCAGAATTATTTTTCAGTTTTCCAGTGACATCAATGAGTATGTGATAGTATAAAAAGGAACTGGCATATTTTACAAGTAATTCCTGAGCTAAAGAATACGATTAGCACTGTTAGTGCTTTTTCCTTTTGGAATAATAAGTCACTTAAACAGCATCTATGCAATAAAGATATTGTAAGGAGACCATATGAGTCTATGAGGTTAGGCACCTTTCCCTGCAGAAGATGTTCTGCCTGTCCTTATATTTTTTCTAATTTCTCATATACACACCCTGCTAAGAATTTCACTATACGTATTAACTATTATGCTGATTGTCATACATCTAATATAGCATATTTTGCTTACTGCCAGCTGTGTCATGTCTTTTATGTAGGGAAAACCAATAAGCTTTTGAAGAACAGAATATTAGAACATAATAGGGATATTCAAAATCAAAAAAAGAATAATGTTTTAGCAAATCATGTCATGGCAACTGATCCCTGTTATTCAGGTAATTGATGCTAGTCCCCGAGGGGGAGACACTGAAACTACAGTAGAAGCAGCTGAACGAAAATGGATAATTTTATTAAATGCAGAGAGACTTCCAGGCCTGAATGGCATTTTTTCTGTTAAGCCTTTTCTAAAATTAAGGCGGCTTAAACATTGATTTTTATATATATATTTATATTTATACATTTTATGTGCAGTAAATGTATATATATATATATATATATATATATATATATATATATACATTTTTTAATATATATGTTTCTATGTTGCACTGTATGTACTTTTTAAAGATGTTTTTACTTCTGTCTTTTTAAGATTTTTATGTCTTATTTGATTATATCAGCTGATTAATTAATGATTTAATTGACTTAACTACCACTATATATGCATGCTGTGTTTTTTCTAAGTTTGTCTGATGCAGCGACAGGTTTTGGTTGTAAAAGCGCTTACTCTGTTTGTTGTTTTATTCAATTAAAGTCAGTGTCTGTGTAAGTTGGGTGCATTTGGTTTTCTTTTTTACTACTGCGTTGTTTTTGCACCCAAACCCACCAATAAAGAAGAGTGGGGAGGAGGTAAATAGAGGCAAGTGTAGTTTTAGTTGCGTCAGTAAAAATGTTTTTGGCTCTATAAAACATAGTTTAGATGAGTTTTTCTTATGCAATTTTGTATATGCAGGTCAAATGTTAGATTATCACCCACTATCACCCCTAATAGTTTGCTATGAGAAGTGTCTTCAATGGCTGTATTATCAAGAGAGACAACTTTAAATTGTGTTTTTCCATGAGAGAGGGATTTGGGGGAAAAGTAGTAACTTCATCTTTTTTGGGTTGAGCATGAGTTGCAAGTTACAAAGTCATGTTTCAGTGGTTGTTAAAGCTTCCTGGGTAATATTTTGGTGGTGGAGCATGTTGTCAGATGTGCAAATGAGAGTGGAATCATCTGTGTATTGTCATCCGTAATGACCATATAAAGAGGAAAGGTGGTGACATTCCTTTAATATTTCTCAATACCTACCACATTTCCCCTTACAGCAAACCAACACCAAAGTTCAGCTCAGCAGAGATTCTTATTGTTTTCCTCAAAATAAACAGTTATAAACAGATATGTATTACTGTCCTTCCTATCCCTCCTGGTGACAAATATAGTTATACTGGAAGATACCCTACACTGGATATCCATAACATTTCCTCAAGAAATATTACTAGGTGATATGAATGTCAGTTGGTTGAACATAAACTCTAACTCCCCTACATCTAGCATGAACTTACATAGTTTCACACAACTAATTAATAGCTCCACACATTATATCAAGACATCAAATCCTCTATTGGACTGGATCCTAGTATCAGACCCCAGCAAATACTTCACCACATGTACAATGTCAGACTCTTTCAGTGATCATCTCCCAATCTATACAACTAGAGATCTCACACGTCCAGTTAAACAGCATATTTATAAAACAGCACTAACCTTTCCAAGTTTAACACGGAAATGTTCATTACTACACTATCATCTATTAACTGGAACTTCCTAAAAATCCCCCCTTAGATGATGCTGTAATTGAATTCAATACAACTTTCCTAAATATCCTAAACAGCATTGTGCCTCATAGAAGGAAGAGACTGAATGCAAATAATCCAATCTGGCTATCCAAAATGAGTAGAATGTTAATGCAGGATAGAGAAAAGCATGGAAAGAATGGCAAGAATATAAAACACCCCAATACCTTGAAAACTTCTGAATGGTTTACAATTGGACTAAAATGCAAAAAATTAAGATGAAAACTATACCATAATAACTTTCACAATAATAATAATAAACACAAGCCTAAATGTTTTTGAACATCCATTAATTAAACCTCATATCCTGGCCAAAGATTCAACCGAAACCCCTCTCCAAACAACTCACCACTCAAAACTGCAATACAGTTCAACTCTTATGTTGTAGACAGTATATCATCTCTAACTAAGGATTTTGCAACATCTAATCCCTTCCCTGCCCAACAGCCACATATCACCACCACCCTTTTCACCTTCAAACGTGTGATCACATCCTGTATAAAATTACTCAAACTTAAAATGTGGTCTTTTTCAGCTGATGATCTTCCAAGTGAGTACCTAAAAATAGCAGCCAAAAGCATTGCCTATCCTGTCTCAATCCTTTTAAATAGGCCTATCCAGGAATACACGTTCCCACTCTCTGGAAAAAGTCACACATTATCCCTCTGCACAAGGGAGAAAATTCAACAGGCATTCATAACCTTAGACTTATAGCAATCTTATCTCCCCTCACCAAAATACTTGAAAAATGTATTAAAAAACAATTGCAAGACCATCTCCTGCAGGAAGAACTCCTATCCCCTACACAACATGGCTTCCATCCTTCCCATAGTGCTAGCACTGCCCTTCTAAACTATATAGATACTGTCAATAAAGCTAGAGATAATAGTAAGCTAGTCTCTTCCTTATTTCTAGATTTGCCTAAAGCTTTCGACACAGTTTGTCACAGCAAACTCCTGCTTCAGTTGTCCTTGCTAGGTCTCTCTTAGCCCACCCTTCTGTGGTTCAAAAGCTACCTGTCCAATAGGTATCAGCCAGTACAATGGCACTCCAAGCTCTCTCTTTACATCCCAGTCACCACCAGTGTAGCACAAGGCTCCATCCTTGGTCCCTTCCTCTTTAACATTTTCACCAACTCCCTCTATACTTCCACACAACAAGCCACCCTAGTACAATGCACAGATGATTCCACTCTAATTTGCACATCTGACAACATGCTCCACCTCCAAAAAATTACCCAGGAAGCTTTAACAACCACTGAAACATGACTTTGTAACTCGCAACTCATGCTTAACCCAAAAAAAGATGAAGTTACTACTTTTCACCCCAAATCCCTTTCTCATGAAAAAACACAATTTAAAGTTGCCTCTCTTGATAATACAGCCATTGAAGACACTTCTCATAGCAAACTATTAGGGGTGATAGTGGATGATATTCACTTGACCTGCATATACAAAATGCATAAGAAAAACTCATCAAAATTATGTTTTATAGAGCCAAAAACTTTCTCAGTGATGCAACTAAAGCTACACTTGCCTCTACTTATCTCCTCCCAACTCTTCCTTATTGCGCTCCTATCCTTACTAACCTCCAGACTTCACAAAAATTAAAACTTGAACAATAGTATAACAAATTTGCTAAATTTGCAGCACACAGCCCTTTCAAAACCCACCACTGTATAGCACTGAAAAACCTGTTAGAATTGTCACATCCACTAACATATACACAACTTCTTACCACCTATAAAATTGTCCGGCATCCATCTGCCTGTTCATCACGTAAAAACACTCTACTCAACTATGTTCTCACTTGGTCATAGTGATCCAGTGACCAAAAACTTGTCTGTCTACAGACCTAGCAAATCTGCTGGGCATTGTCTGTACTCGTACAAGGTTGCTAAGGTTTGGAACTCCTTACCTGCATCCATTATGTCTATACCCTCCCTCCCATCTTTCAAAACCACTCTGAAAGACTTCCTAGCTAAAATCTAGCTCTGTTCTTGCTCATATCCAGGATAAACTATATCCCTAAATGTGAACAAGTACCTTTTCATTCTTTATACTTCATTTTCTCCCTTTTTCACATACTTCCTTGCTGCTATATAATTCTGTTCCCTGAATTTCTGTCTAAATATACCATTAGCATGTTTTTTCACTCACTTCATATTGCAGTTCCTGTTTGTATTACAACAGCTTACCTTTTATTTCTTTACAAACTAATATTTCTCTAATATATTAAATGATTGCCATATACCTTGTACAGGAGCTTAATCAATGTTTTTATATTGTGTCTAATTTGTTATAATTATTTTAACTGCAGATGCTTTTGATTTATTTTTGAAGATTGTATAATTATTTTTCTTGCAATGTTTTGCATTATTTTGGGCCTCTGCTGAAAAAATGGGCTTCTACCCAGTCAGACTCTCCTTGTATTCAAATGTCAATAAATAAATTTAGATTTATAAAGTAGAATGTTATACAGTTTTTATGTATTTCTAATAAAGTAGCATAATTACATTAGGTTTTTCAATTAACATAGGGCTGCAAACTTGAAAACAGTTTGGCTACAATAAATTACTTCTTAAAGGTTTAAAACTGAATTTCCTTGAAAAGAAAAACTCAAGTGGAAATGCATTTAAAAAATAGAGGTTAGTGATATAGGCCTAGAGACTAAGAAGAAAACACAGCGGTAGGAAGAGTTAAATGGCAAAGGAAAACATCTGAAAGACTGTAAGCATTTTTAGCATTTTAGGCCTTTTAAAGAGTTTAACTGTTATCCCTAAAGCTAATTATTATCCCTAAAGGAATAGGCTGTGGTGGTGCAGCGGTTAGCATTGTCGCCTCACAGCAAGAGGTTCTCCCGTTCGATTCTCGGCTGGAGTGCCTTCTGTGTGGAGTCTGCATGTCCTCCCCAAGGTTGAGTGATGTTTGAAAGACATGCAGGTAGGTGCGTGCATGAATGGGTGTGCCTTCTTTAAAGGTTGGGCATCGGGCTGGCAACTCAGCACTGAAAAACCCACTGCCATTCATTAGCGGACCAGAGTTCTGCTGTGGCAACCCCTAACTGGGAAAATCCGAAAGACCATTATTATAACTGTTATCCCTAAAGCATTTACAAACAACTTCCTTGAAGAGGTGCTCAGAAAGGTACTTCTTAAACTCAGTAAGAGAATCTTGATGCCAAGTTTCAGCAACCTGTTCATGAGAAGGCTCATTCAACAATGTCTGTTTTAAATGGGGGACAGCTAAGTTATCCCGTGAATTCAGAAAAAAATACTAAAACCAAAAAATACTAAAACCAATGACTAACAGTCGAACTGTGTTCAAAATAATAAAGAATAAACAGCAAATAAAACACAGTGCACAGTATTGATATCAGTAGTGTAGCTTGGGTGGAGAGAAGGGGGCAAATGCCCTGGAAGCAGAATGATAGGGGGTGTGATTGGCTGATCCTGATTGCTCTTTAGTAAATACTGGCTTTTAAAAGCTGGCATTGCATTTGCACTCAAATCTGAGTGTTATAGTACTCCCTGTGTGGTCTGAAGTATAGCAACTTCTTGCTACAGTTTAGAAAAGAAAAAAAAAAAAAAAAAAAATATATATATAGGTTCATAGGTTCATACTAGGCTATCTGCCCTAGGGCATTTATAAGCCTAGCCAGAGTGTGTGTGGCTTTCGCCACCCATTTTAAATTAATTTTGTTATGCCTTTTTTCGAGGTTAGTATACTGTGCCTCTGTCTAACAGTGATACAGAAGTGATACCCGGGGTAAACCTACGATCTCCCATCCACTCATCAAGATTCCTCTTGAAGAGAGTCAATGAGCGACTCTGCCTAACCTGGACTGGGATTTTATTCCAGAGTGAAGGGAGCCTCTGGGTTATGAATCTGTCCCTCCAGCATGTTCTATTTATTTCAGTGCTGAGGTTCAAGTCTCTCAAGCGCGTAGCTCGATGGGATTTGGATTTTCTGAGGTGCAGCATGTCCATTAATTCCGGGTTGGACATGGCTTTATACGTCAGGCACAGATCGCCTCTGAGCAGGCGGTATGCCACTGAGAAGAGCTGGAGTTTCTTTAACTGGGCAGCATATGGCATCTGTTTGAGCCCTTTGATCCTCTTGGCGAGGTACTTTTGGGGTCTTTCCAGTTGCTGCAGGTGTCTGGTAAGGTACATCCCAAAATGGGCATTGTACTCAATTATGGGCCTGATGAGGGATGAGTAAAGAGGCACGATGACCTCCCCTGATCTAGATGTGAATCCCTTCATGATTAGGTGGGCTATATAAAATGTTTTTCTACCCACTTTGGCCACGTGGTTGTCAAATGAGAGATTGCTATCAACATGGGTCCCCAGGTCCCTAATTACTTCTTCTGTACTTAATGGATTACCACCTATGTGGTAATTTGTGGGCACTTTGTTTTTGCCAAAGGGGATGACTATACACTTTTTGGCGTTTAGCTTGAGGCCATGGCTCTGGCACCAGTTGTCTGTTTCTATGAGGCCCTTTTGGAGGATGCTTGTGTCGGCTGGAGAGCTGATTATGGCACCCAGTTTGCAGTCATCTGCGAACTTGGTCAGCCACAGTCCTTCCGTGTTGGCCTGTACCTCCAAGAAATATATACCGAACAAGAGAGGTCCCAGGACTGAGCCTTGTGGGACTCCACTTGTAATTGGTTTGGAGTCTGACATGGCTCCAGCAATTCTAACCATGTGGGTTCTGTCCTTGAGCCAGTTTGCAACCCATCTAGTGACATAGGGGTTTATATTTAAGCTGGTGAGCTTATCTATAATGCCCGAGTGGGGTATTGTATCGAAGGCTTTTGTGAGGTCCAGGTAGGCTGTGTGGACCACCTTCCCCTCGTCAATACCCTTAGTGACTGTTTCAAAGAAATCAACCAGGTTTAAGAGGCAGGATCTGCCCTTAACAAAGCCAAACTGGGTAGGATCCAGTGTCTGTAGGTCCCCAATATATTTATTTATGAGGTCCATGATGATCCTTTCCATAGTTTGCAGACCAAGCTAGTCAGGCTTATGGGGCGATAGTTTCCAGGATCCGTTGAGGCACCACCTTTGTGGAGAGGGACCACTGTTGCTGTACGCCACTCTTTGGGTACATATCCTGTAGTAAGGCTGAGATTGAACAGTAGTTTTATGTTTGGGTTTAGCTCTTCTTGGAGTTCATGTAAGACACAGCCTGGGACACCATCTGGTCCCATTGATGCTGTGTTTTTTGCTTTGGCGCGGGCAGCTCTTACCTGAGCATCTGAGATGTCAGGGGGGGCGGGACTCCGCTGGGATAGATATTTGCCCTTTTGGTGGGGAGGGGGGGGAGAAGTTTGTGCTGAACCTGTCAGCTAGGATGTTGGCAATGTCTGTGGGTTTGGTGTATTTTTTGTCATTTTGGACTAATTCTGAGCATATCTGGGAATTCCCACCCAGGTTCCTAACATAACTAAAGAAAGCCTTGTGATTATCCTTAGTGTCCTGTGCAATTTTTCTCTCGAAGCTGGCCTTAGACGATTTTATGAGTGCCCGTAGTTTTTTGCTAATACTGATCAGAGATGCCTTCCCTTTTTGGGATTTTGCTCTATCATGTAGTAGCTTCCTCCTTCTATTGTATAGTTTGTTTATGGCTGGGGTCCACCAGACAGGACATCTGCCTTTGGAGGATTGGGTCTTGGTTTTATTTGGGATTGCATGATCCATGCATTCCTGAAGGTGTTCAAAGACAGAGAGACCATTAAAAAGGAGGGTCTATGAACATAATTATGACATCAAAAAAGAAAGAGAAACAAATGCACTTTACAAACACACAAAAATTTGTTCAGGTGCAACCTACTTGTTTTTTGTGTTAGAACAGATCCAGATTGATCCCAGGGGAGGCCCATGGGAAGACACATTGGAGAGTAGGGAGCTTTGGTGGCAGGTGCATTTAGATGCTAGTAAAAGTCCAGGATTAAATGATTATATTTCCATAGGAGCTATATTAAGACTTAAAGCAAATAGAATTTAAATAATTGAGTTTTAGATCGTGACACAAGGGGGCAGTGGACCATGGAAGGATCAAAACGATCATGTAGTCCAGGGAGGTACATCTCAGGTCATTCACACCAGCATGGACAATGACTGAGTCATATTTGTACTTGCCTTGGAGTGACCTGAGTGCTTGTATTATGTGGCGGATCCTAGCGCCCGACAGGCAGCTCACCATGACCTTCTCCTTGTTCAGCCTGGTGAGCGGGACGTCAGTGTGCCTGACGATAGAGTCACCTATTACAAGTGTATCAGGTGTGTTTTTAGCCTTAAGGGCTGTGACTGTTCAGCACACTGGCTTTGTGAGCTATGTGTTGCAAGGGTTTTGTTTTGGGGTAGCGGTTGCTTGGTTGTCTGCTTTGGAGGTCTCTGCTGCTTAGGCAAATTTTTATTTAGAGCCTCCGAGTTTGTTTTTGTGTGTTTATGTGTTTGGTTTGCTGTTGTGGTAGGTCTATGTGAGACTGGAATTGTAGTGAGTGTGGTTTCCTTCTCCTCCTGACTGGTTTCACCAGTACTGAGTTGAGAGAGCTTAGCCTCCAGTATGGCTGTATGGTTGCATCTCTCACATGTGTTGGAATTTGTTGGGAGGAGGAGAGGGTTGTCTGTGTACATTAGGCAGCTGTAACATTGCCTCAAGATTCCCAGATTCACCAGCTGGACCGGAGAGGAGATTGACAACTGACCTTTGGACATGCTAGAATAGTATTGGGAATTCCTTTATAATTGAAAAAAAGGGCCAATGGGGAAGAAGGTACTCAAGGGGAGTTTGTGAGAGTGTAGTGCTTTTAATTTTTTAGTGCGGACTTATGTAATTACTTTAGTGAGCAAGTGCCAGGTAACTTAAATGCAATGTGTTACAGGTAACTTAAATGCAAAAATGACAAACAGTAACTTTACTTCAAGTGAAACAAGGAAATAAGTACAATAAGCAATGCAGATATCACTAGGGATCCGCAGAAGTGCTGAAAAGCCACGTTTTAGATGGAATTAGCGTTTCAGGGAAATAACAAGCAAACAAACAACAAGCATATAGACAAAGCCAGATTCAGCAGGCCTGGATCTAGTCTATGCTACAGCAAACAAGGTGCACGAATTTCAGTAAGAAACAGTTCAAATATGCAGGCACTATAAGCCTTTAACCAGAAATTCCCAGCTCAGAAGGGCAGAGTCCAGCCTCTCCTCCCACAAGAGTGCAGTCCACGAACCCTTTTAATGTAAAATAACTGGCCTGAAGCCCACGTGCTTTAACCAGAATTAATACACTTTTAGAATAACAGACACTGAGCCCTCAGTCAGTAGTTCCCAACTTAGAAGGATGTAAGCTACCTGTTCTGCCACTACAGTGCAGACCACAAACCTTCTTAATGTAAAACAACTGGCCTGAAGCCCAAGTGCTTAAACCAGAATTAATACACTTTTAGAATAACAAACACTGAGCCCTCAATCAGCAGTTCCCAACTTAGAAGGATGTAAGCTACCTGTCCTGCCACCACAGTGCAAGCCTCAAACCTTCCTAATGTAAAACAACTGGTCTGAAGCCCAAGTGCTTAATCCAAAAGACTTAGAATGATAGCTACACTTTAATCAAGTTACTACCAAGCAGTAATAAATACAATTTAATACTTTAAAGAATGCCTGTATTAGTGCTCAAGTTATACAAACAAAGCTAGATTCAGCAGGCCTGGATCTAGTCTATGCTACAGCAAACAAGGTGTACCAATTTCAGTAAGAAGCAGTTCAAATATGCAGGCACTATAAGCCTTTAACCAGAAATTCCCAGCTCAGAAGGGCAGAGTCCAGCCTCTCCTTCCACAAGAGTGCAGACCATGAACCCTTTTAATGTAAAATAACTGGCCTGAAGCCCAAGTGCTTTAACCAGAATTAATACACTTTTAGAATAACAGACACTGAGCCCTCAATCAGCAGTTCCCAACTCAGAAGGATGTAAGCTACCTGTTCTGCCACTACATTGCAGACCACAAACCTTCTTAACACACACAACATATATATATATATATATATATATATATATATATATATATATATATGTGTGTGTGTGTGTGTGTGTGTGTGTGTGTGTGTGTGTGTGTGTGTGTGTGTGTGTGTATTGTGTGTGTGTCTGTTTCTTTTTTTAATTAAAACCTGAGCATTGTAGTACATATTGCAGGGTATAAACTGTAGAAACTGCTTGTTAAGTCTGTAGCAAGCAGTTTGCTACATTTTATTAGGAAAAAAAAGATTTGCTTCTTTTTTCCCCATAAAATCTGAGGAAGGAGGGTTGGGGCAGGGTGCAGAAATGGGAATTAATTGACTCCTGCATTTCAGGATCTTCAGGTACCTGATCACAGACTTTTTTTAAATTGCCAGTTGCCCCACAGCTGAGGTGGGGTAGGGATGGTGATACAGGAAACAGGACCTCGGCTTGTTGATTCTGGCATTTCAGGAGCACCAGCCAGCATATTGCAGACCTTTTTTTTGTTACTGTATTTTGCTCTTCCATTGAAGAGATGGATCATGGAGGCAGCAGGGAGGGGACATTCACCAGGTGTCAATACAAGGAGCTAAGGAGAAGACCTTTTTTTGCTCTTCAAATGAAGAGGTGGGCAGGCATGGTGGCCATATGGGGATCACCCTGGGCACTGATAAGCCAGCTACACCTCTGTCTGATATAATAATGAAAGGAAGTTGAGAGTCTCTGTGAGGGGAGGAAAAAATATAACACTTTATTTGGTAGTTAAGTTCGGGTAAATCAGTAATATGATTAATGAATAAAGAAAATAGTAATAGACTTAAAACAGAGCCTAGGTGAGCATCACTTTTACTATTGCATTAGTGGACAGATGGTTGTTACAGTAAACGTGAAAGGTCCTGCAGTCAGTATAGCTTTGGAACCAGGCAATGACATTTTCTCCCAAACTGAATTTTTGTAACTTGGGAATTAAAATTTTATGGTCAGCAGTTTCAAAGGTGCAGGTCATGTCTGTAAAAACAGCAACTGTAAGGAGACTGTCAGATAATGTTAGAGGTTGACAGTATAGCACTGGTTGTGTTAAAACCATTTCTGAAGCCATGTTGTCTATCAGATAGACGCCTATAACTATTGAAGTGTTTAAGCAACTGTATATAGAGAACTTTCTCAACAATTTTGCAAAAGGGCACGTTTTGGAGATAAGGCAATAATTGTTAAGGGTTTTGGTTGGGTGTATATTACGTTATCAAACTGTTAAACGTCTGAATGTCATATGATCGACACCATATGATCAAACTGTTAACAGTTCGAACGTTTCAATGGAGATCTCCATACAGTGCGGAATGGGAAGATTTCCCTTTCTTGCACTGTAGTGCGATCTCGGAGTTGGTTTATTTAAAGAGTGGGGGTGTAGGGGATGCAGCCCTCCATATGAGGGGTGCAGGGGAGGCTTGCACCCCTGATTAAAATGGTCAGGTAGGTTTTTTTCTGCTGTTAATTATTTTAGCTTTTTTAAACTTTTAAAACTGATCATATGGCTTTGACCATATACCGTTCGAACTTTAAAAAATTCGATAATGTAATATACACCCGTTGTGGTCTAGGGGTTGGATTATTTTGTCTGCTGCCTTCTTAAGAAGGTCACAGTACAGTGCAGTGAATATAGCAGTGGAGGGTTTCAAGTTCTTAAATAATCTTTTGGTTTACTTCTCATACAGAATTCAGAAATGGAAGGTGGCTGCATTTTCAAGAATGTACATTTTAGTTAGACAGTTACTTTGAGAAGTTTGTTATAGAGCTAGGGTTATACATATGAAAGTGATAATTGCATATTATATTGTAAAGCAGTTTTGTATAATGTGTAGTCAGGGTATATTAAATGTGTGGGGAGTCTTTTCAGTGACTATTGTCTGTGTTAAAAATGTTAAAGTAAACAAGTACTTTTTGAGTTATAAGAAATATAGGTTTTACAGTATAACAAGAGGCGAATGAACAGAAGCAATTTTCAATTAATATAATGCTGTAATATTGGGCTGCTGAGGTGGGGTGTAAAACTGTACTGATTATATTATATGTAGATCTAAGATGATAATTCTCCTTGTTTTTATAAGGGGGTGTCTAGCTTAATGCCATTGGCTTAAGCTATAAATATTTTTGTAAGCAAATAGGCCTAAAAATAAGAGAAAATGATGATGAAAACATGAAAACTGCAAACCTTCTTACATCTGCAAAGATGTTAGCTAGTTTTTTCATTAAATCATTTTCTCAGTGAGAGACTGGAAGTCTGCAGCTGAAAACAGTCAGGGTAAATCCATACATTCTGTTCTGAATGAAATTTACAAAGATTCCTTCATACAACTGCAAGTAGTTAGCTGTTCTTTTCTCCCCCCATTGTTTACTACTTTTAGATGAAAATAAATTCTCTGCAGGTGCAATAAATTAATCTCAAGAGCTCTGAGCATTTTTTGCCGAGGGAAATGTAAAATTTAAAAATACAGTGAGAAATAGTTCAGAAAAAAATACATTTTGAAATTATGGTAAGTGAATATGAGATAGTAGCCTCCTCAGCATCTCTAATACTTTAATGTATTTATAGAAAAGTGCACAATTTAGATTTATTTAAAGGGAGCCAGTGCACTTTTTTTCAGACTAAAAGTAAATGTTTTCTGAAAGCATACAAGCTGTTTTTCACATCTACGAATGGAACAGAGATAAGAAAAGACAGACAGCAATTTGTGTAAGTGGAAACACAGGCTGTAATGTACTTTAGCATGGGTAACGTTCATTTTAGATTAGGTTATGCCAATGGGTGCAGCAATTTGAGGTGATTGTTCCTGTCTGGAGGGTTAAACTTCATTTTCTTGTTTGAGGATTTTTATTAAATTTTATTTTTTTATTTTATTTTATTTTATATTTGTTTACAGGGAAAGTCCGACTTGGAATGAAGCCATTTTTCAGCAGAGGCCCAGGGAGAAAGGCTCCAGATGCATGTCTTTTGTAAAGTAAAAAGTCTTGAGAAATGAGATGTACGTTCAAGTGGAAATGACATGAAACAACCGTATAAAACATCAGCCTGCCAAACATTACTGTGTGTTGGAAATACATATTCACAACTGTCATGTATAATAAGTGGGAACAATATCTTTTTATCATAATAGCTACACTATCCATAGTATCTTGGAATGTAAATGGCCTTGCAGGTATAAACAAAAATGAAAGAGTACTGAATTATGTTGCAGGAGATACATTTTGAAAGAAATGAGCATGTGATTTTGACAAAAAAAAGGATTTCAGGATAGATATTTAGCAGAATATCAGGGCCAAAGGAAAAGGGGTGTAATAATACTAATTGTTAGAGGAGCTACAATAATGATAGAAGTAGAAAAAATCAATAGTGTTAGATTTGTGTCAATAAGGGACTATTAGCGGGTCTATATTATATTAGCAAAAATCCTGTAAAGCGAGCACGAAACACTGACACGTATTGCGTGAACCACGAATATTCTGAATGCACTAAACCGCGAAATTCAAAAAGTCAAATCCCCACAGTCAGCCAACTCCAGCTCCCACTACATACTGCCTACCCAAACAAAATAAATAAACCACATACATAAACTAAGCAAAACCCTACTTCTAACCCTAAAGTAAAGCACCAAAACCCTACTTCTAACCCTACACTAAACCTTACATACATTACTATCTATGCACTTACCTTAACCTGCACCCTAACCCTAAAGTCCATAACTATTGCACTTACCCTACAGAGATATACCAAAACAAAATAAATAATCCACACACATACATTTAACAAAACCCTAATTCTAACCCTACACTAAACCTTACATACATTACCTATCTATGCACTTACCTTAACCCACACCCTAACCCTAAGGTCCATAACTATCGCACACTTACCTTATGGAGCTATACCGCAGACGGGCCAACCATGACACTTCAACATTTCGAATTTCACCGTTTTGGACATTCAGCATTTCCGTGGTCTGTGCAATACATGTCGCTCTTTTCGTATTCACATAAAAGGACTTTCGGACATCTAAATAGAACCCGCTATTAGCAAGGTAGGAGAATTATGCTGGCATATATTTATATTCCTCTAAAAACTGCTATTTTGGAGCTTAAGAAAATTTTGGGAGAAAAAAATTCAGCTTTTAACAGGGAATATTACTTATGGGGGACTGGAACTTGATTTACAACAGTGAGTAGGCATTAGGGAATATAGAAGGGAAAATATAATTGGTTGATTTTTGAAGAAATTTATGAAAAATTTTGTATGGGAGACATCAATTCAGTAGTAGTAACTCAGACAGAATTTGCATATTATTCCCCAAGGTACAATAACTGGGCAAGATTGAATAAAAATTGTATTTCACAGGAACATGTGCATTTAATTGAAAGCTTTAACACACATCCAATAACTATTTCAGCTCACACGCCAATAACAAGGAAGATAAAAATGCAGGGTAATGGAGTAACAATGAGACACTGGTGCATTCCCACCAACCTGTTGAAAAGAGAGGAATTTAAGGAATTGGTAGTGGAAATTATTTGAGAGTTATTAGGGAAGAAAGACATTTCTTCAGAAGGAATAACTTGTGAGTGGATAAAATAAAAATGGAGTTTAAAAATAGGGTAGCAATAAAATAGAAAGAGATATGGTTAAGCAATAATAAGAGTTATTTACAGGGTCTGACAAAGGTTAAAGCAGTTCAGAGTAAGAGGAATCTCATAGAACAAGAAGAGGTGCAAGTGAAGAGTAATAAAGAAAAATAGGGGAATATTTGGATAATGTGCATAAGTTTAGAAAGATTGCTGTTAAGCAATTATTTTCTGATAACAACTCCAAAGCACAAAAACTTGTAGCACGGCAACTTAGGCAACACAAAGTAGAAAGGGTTGTCACCAAACTTAGGGAGCCTATGACAAGAAAATTAACCAAGATCCTATAGCAGTATTAGAAATATTTCAAACATTTTATGAAAATTTGTATTAAGCAGAGGAATATGGAAATTAAGATAAAGCATAAATGGAAATATTTGTCAAAGACTTACTTATGCCAAGGTTAGAAGAAGATGAGGCTCAACAACTAATAGTTAAAATAGGAAGAGATGAGATAAAAATGGTGATGTATGATCAATTTGCAGGGAAGTTTCCAGGAATATATGGCATTCCTGTGGAAGTTTAGAATTTAGGAGGAGAAGGATCTGATAAAGATCTAGAAGACTGTGTTTAATAGTATTTTAAAATTAGGGGATGCACCAGCATCTTGGAAGAAAGCTGTGGTGGCTGTATTACCCCAAGAGGGTAAAGACCCATCAGACCCAGCCTCATATAGATCAATTTCAATTTTAAATGATGATTATACAGTGTTTATATCTATAGTGGTTAAAAGAATGGCAAAGGTGCTGCCAAAATTGATACATACAGATCCATGTGGTTTTGTGGAGGGGGAGGCAACGTTTTGATAACATTAAATAGAACATTGATAGTCAAGAGGAAAGAAGAATCTAAGAAAATTCTGTTGTTATTGGTGGGTCTTGATGAAGAGAAATCACTTGACAGAGTAAGCTGGCATTTTATGACTAGAGCAATGGATGCATTTGAATTGCCTGATACAATAAAAAAGTTAATTAGGAAGATATAGGAAGGATCAGAGACAAGAATTAAAGTGGGAGGGTTTTTCTCTGATACATTGTGTTTGAAAAGAGCAACCAGGCAGGAATGTCTTCTTTCCCTTTTGCTATTTGCTTTATATTTAGAGCAAATGGCAAAGCAAATAAGGGACTCAGAATTTCATGGCTATAATTAGCATTGTAATCAAGAAAAGTGGCTTTATTTGCAGATATTATTTTGTACTTGATAAATCCAGAAAAGGAAATCTCAGTGTTATGGAACATTTTGAGACAGTGTGAAGTCCTTTTAGGATATAAAATTAAGATAATAATGTAATGCCCCTAGTGTAATGTCTTCCCTGGTAAGGTCAGACCACAAAATAGTTTTCTTTGAAGTAAATATAAAACCTGAGCCAACAGCTAAACCTGCAATATTCAGGAACTAGTCTAAGGCTAACTCTTGCTATTAAGTGATAACCTGGCAAATTTTCAACCCTCCATAAGCCCTGAGAACACTGCTGCCTATGCAAAACTGTTCACAGAAACCTTATACAAGCATGTGAATAGTTACATAGAGGCAGCTGCACCCACTAGGAAGAAGTACAGAACTAACTCAAAAAACAAGCCACCCTGGTGGAATCACAAAAGCAATGGGCTGTATAACAGAAAGAAGAAACTCATGGCAAAAATTAAGAGGTGCAGTACCCAGCAGAATAAAAGCACGCCCATTAAACTAAACAAACAACTCAGAGGACAAATTAAGTCTACCATAGCCAAGTTTGAGGTAAATTTGGCCTCCCAGGCCAAGGACAACCACAAGGCATTCTTTAGTTATGCCCGCAACCTCAAAGGCATTCTTTAGCTATGTCCGCAACCTCAAAGGCAATACAGAATTGTGTGCAGTACTCATTGTAAATGGAGCCATCTATACTGAGCCAGAAGATAGAGGAAACCTAGTGGCCAATAAATTCAACTCAAACTTTATCAGTCTCTCACCCTCAACCTTCCATCAGGAAATACCATCAAATATAACTCCCCCTGCAATTACTAGGGAACAGACCCTTAATGCTGTCTCTAAGGCCAAGAACACTGCATCAATAGGCCCAGACAGTATCCCAGGATGCCTTCTAACTAGTATGAAACATGACCTATCAGACCCTATGGAATTGCTGTTTAACTGTAGCCTCCAAACAGGCTTAATACCTCATGAATGGAGAACAGCAACAGTTATCCCTTGGCACAAAGGTGGGCCATCTACAGACCTTGGAAACTACAGACTCATAAGTCTCATTGGACTTATATGCAAAGCCATGTAAAGAATTATCATGGAAATGATCGGTAATGATATAGTAAACCTCCAGACACTGGACCAAACCCAGTTTGGTTTTGCCAAGGGTAGTTCATGCCTACTCAACCTGGTGGACTTCTTTGAGAAGGTCACCAAAGCAATGGATGAAGGCAAAATGGTTCACACTGCCTAACTTGAATTGGCCAAGGCATTTGACACAATACCGCACTCAGGCACTATCGACAAACTCAGGAGGTTAGGAGCAAATGTGTATGTCACCCAGTGGATAGCAAACTGGCTCACAGACAGGACCCAGGAAGTTAAAATTGGGAGTCCACCTCTACAAAGAGGCCAGTCACAAGTGGAGTTCCTCAGGGATCAGTCCTTGGACTGCTCCTTTTCAGCATTTTTCTCTGAAGTCAAGGCCAATGTCAGTGGTCTCTGGCTGACTAAATTTGCAGATAATTGCAAAGTAGGAGCTGTCATTGAATCACAAACAGACACATATGTTCTCCAGGAAGGGCTGACACTAACAAACAGCTGGTGTGAGAGCCATGGACTAAACCTAAGTGCCAATAAATGCATATTGGTATCCTTTGGAAAGTCATCCACCCCTGGTAACTATCATATTGACAACACACCCCTTAGAGTTGGCCCAGTATTCAGGGACGTAGGGACACACATAGACAGCAATCTAGCCTTTGATCATCATGTGTCTACAGTAGTGAGGAAATCATTCTATGTTGCACAACTTATAAACAAAGGTATGGCATCTAGGTCCAAGGAAGTCATTCTTCCACTGTATTCGGCATTCATCAAACCTATCACTGAGTACAATGCCCCCTTTGGTATGTACCAAACCAGGCATATCCAATAACTGGAATGTCCATAGAGGTTCCTCACTAAAAGAATACATGCCGGAAGTAAAATGTCCTATGCAGACCACCTCAAGGCCCTATCCCTGTAGTCTGTCTCCTACAGCCTGTTGAGGGGAGATCTATGCCTGGCATACAGGGCATTGTCAGACCCCACTCTAATTGACTTTCTGCATAGCCACAAAACAAACAGCACCGTAATTACCCGTTCTAAAGACTTAAACCTTGCCTGTGATATAAATAGGACCTGCTGGAGAGATAGGTATGCATCCCAGAGACTACCATGTCTCTGGAATAGGCTCCCCATCCATATGAAGCAGAGTTCCTCCCTAACCCAATTCAAGTGTAACTTGGACAATTGGATGGGAGACCAGAAATTCATCCCTGGTTTGGCACCTATGTTTCTGATGCAAACAAGTAACCCATGGTTACACTTGTCAAGGGTATCAGAACTCATCAGAGATTTGGGATGCATGGCTAGGCTTAAAAAATCCCTTGTGGTCGTTAGTCTAGTAAACACCTATGAACCTATGAAACACTTATGAACCTATAAAACAAAAGGCTATAGCCATACATTATATATCCATACGTGACTTGGTTCAGTAATTCCTCTATTCATGGGGACATGATAAGATGAAGCATTTAGGAATATGGATTAAAAAGGCTTCTGTTATGGCAGATAAGGATATATGGGAAAACACTAAACAAAAGATAATAAAACATTGAGAAGCTGGAAACTCTGCTTATGGGTATAGATAGTAAAGTACAAGCATTTAGTTTTATATATGAGTCAGACTGTTTTTATCAACCAGAGGAAAAGTTGTGGATAATAATTTATAAAGAATTGAAGGCATTTATCTGGGAGGGAATGACAGCAAGAGTTAAGTGGGATAAGTTGGTCCTCCAAATAGAACAATGTGGTCTAGGATTACCAGATTTGAAGGTATATTTTTGAGCTTCACAGTTAAGGCTCAAATACATAAAACAAGCAGAAAGAATTCAAAGTGGAAAGGGAAGGGATAATGATGAAGGGGTTGGAGGGAGAGTTCTGGAAGTAAGGAGAGAGTGGGATTTTGGGTGCAGATCTTTAAGGAGAATAATAACCACTATACAGAATATTATATTCATAAAGTTGCAGAAAGTATTCTAAGCATTAAGCCAGTGCATGAATGGAGAAAGGAGATTTTGCAAATAGGGATGACTGCAAGTAGGGGTACAGAAAATAGGCAAGAGGGGTCTAGAATTTACTGGAGAAAACTGGCGAAGGAGTCAAGGTACTGAGAGCAAATAACTAGAAATGGAAAGGTAATAGAGTGGGATAAGGCTGAGAAGAAGTTTGGACTGCAGGTTAGAGTCTGCCTTCCCTCTCCGGAACTGATAAAGTATAGACAAAGAGAAAGGGATGGGGAGACCTGAGTGAAAGCAATTTACAAGGGAACAATTGGGGAGCATATGTATGACTCCCAAGTATGCAATAAACTCCAGAAGGTTTATGATTTTTACTTGGAACTGTTTGCATAGATATTTTATATACTCCAAGCAGAACTGAAATGATTTTTCCACAGGTAGATAGTAAATCTTGGAGGTGTGCTGGGGAAGAAAGAGGTAACTGAGAACATTTTTTTGAGAGTGCAATGAGTTGGCAGCTTTAAAAAATTCCCTACAAATAACTCTGGCAGAAATATTGGAGGAGCAAATGTCTGTAACTAAAGACATGATTCTTTTGAGCTGAGGCAAAGGCTCTGAATTACCTAGACATAGCAAAGCCTTATTAAATTTAATTCTGTTGGATGCTAAAACAACTACTAGAAAATGGAAAGCAAAATCTAAACCTACTATATCTAAAGTATTGAATATTGTAAAATTGTTAAAATAACTGATGAACTGGGAAGAGGGATCTTCAGAAAAAAGGAAGGAACACATTACATAGAAATAAACTGAATTTGTGGGAATATGTTGAGAATAATGTTCAGGAGGAGAACCAACATTTAAGGGAAGGCAGGAAATGAGTGTTTTATGTATGGTTTAACTGAAAGACAGTTGTTGTAAAGAAAAAAAAAAATCAATGTGTAATGTGAGCAAATGGCAAAATGTTAATTTTTTTTTTCTTTTCTATTAATGCATGTGTGCCTATGTTTTAAGTGCTATATTTTAATTAAGGTGTTTTAAAAAAAGAAAATGTGCTAGTAATGGTTTCTGTGGAAGAGCTAATAAAGTTTCTATAATCCTCTGATGGATTGCTGTTACAGTTATTATGAAAATTACTGGTGAGAGAAGTTGGAAGACTATCTAGTTAGGTGTTTTATTTTTTCCAAAAGTTTTTTGGATTATTGTTAGGAGACATTTGTTTATTCCTAAGGTAAATGGCTTTGGCTGAGCTTTTTGCTGTTCTTGTTTGTTTTCTTAAGGATAGGTACTTTTCCTGTAGGAGGATATTAGACAGACTGTCTTTTCAGGTAGAACAAGCGGGTCTATATTAGATCACCGAACGCTTAAAAAGTGAACAGTGATTAATCGACCCTATGTTAGCAAAAGTTTACAATCTCGAACTGTCAGAACAGAGATTTTTTCCCAGGGAAAAAAAAAAATCGCTATTCCAAAACACATACACAACACAAGCACACCAAACAAACAGCAATCCACACACATACACCTAAAATCTAACACCTAACCCTACACTAAACTATACACACACCACTAACTATCCACTTACCTTAACCCAAACCCTAACCCTAAGGTCTGTCACTATCGCACACTCACCTCACCCGCTCCCTAACCCTAACTCACCTAACCCGCCCTAACCCTCACGTCCACACAATCGCACACATACCTAACCCGTGCCCTAACCCTAACTCACCTAACCTGCCCTAACACTCACATCCACACAATCGCACACTTACTTGAACCCGACCCATAACTTTCCACCACAGCACTGAAAATACCAAAGCAGCAGAAACGGACAACCAAATTCTTTCCCTAGGAAAAAATTTGGGTTTCTGTTGCTTCAATATTTTAAGCTTTCACTGCATTGGGTTCGATATTAGAACATTTAAAGGTTTGAAACCTCAATGTTCTAATATAGACCCGACCAAGCTTTGTCCCTTTGTGTCTTGAGAGATTTGATTTCAATGGTAAGCCAAGGGCATTTCTGGCCTTGTAACCTTCTATATACCCAAGGGAAGACAGAGTTCAAGACAGCCCAAAAGGTACCAGTGAATTGTAACAAGGCATTTTCACGGTCATCAATTTGGTAAGGGGGAGGCCAATTGATATACTTTTGATGAACATCAAGTATAGCCAGTTTATGTGGAGGGAAGGGTCAACCAATCACTATTTGGGGTGTAGATTTTTTTGATCTGAAGGACAAATAGGACAGCACGGGACAGTTGTCAGTTAGAAAGTTTGGCAGAATTGTAGTGTTAATGCATTAATGAAGTAAGTTGGTAAAAAAAAAAATAAGACAAGGGTAGAATGCCTTCCTCTTTTGAAGATGGGCCTGGCTCCTTTATAAATTGTTCAAAGCTAAGCAGCATGTTATTCAGCTGTTAAATAGAATGACACCTGGGCATCTTTCAAAAACAACCTTGATGATTGGATTGGCACCCACAAATTTATCCTGGGCCTGACCTGCTTCTTCCTATTGGAAGCAGGAAGTACACGAAGAGAGTGGGTGTTGGCGAGGAGTAAACAGCTTCATGAATTCATTGCCTTATAATTCTTACAATCCTATAATCCTGTAGTGTTATCTAAGTAGTGGTTGAGCAATTGTTTCCCAAAGGTCCAGAAATATGCATAAATGCTCAGTTCTCATTGAAGTAATCTATCCTGGTGCAAACCTTGTAGCAAAACTACATTCTTCTTCCATGTAGGCAACCATCAGAGAAAGGATTCCATGCAAAACTCTCAACCAATGGCTGCCATAAATGTTTTTATACAAAGTGATCCAAACATTATGTACTGTTTTTTCCGTATCATAACTTTTTGTCATCAGTTGTATCCTAGACCTCCTTCTTAATCTTCCTGTCTGATGTCCCTGACAACTGTATGACTTATCCCTTATGGAACTGGACCTTACAAACATGGAAATGTTTACATTTAAGCAGCCAGAGAGTGTGCAGACAGAAGGCTAGAGTACCACAGTATTATTCCATCCTAACAGCTGCAAAGGACATTTTGTTATGCCCTACTTAATTTACCATAACAAATACCAGACATGTATTCCATAATCATGTCACTGGACTAAACTCCTTGGTCTCCAGTAACAACTCTTTAGCCAATATACCAGAATCCCCCCACACACAGAAGTACAAGTGAATACTTCCCTCAATTAACTTCTCCTCCAACTAACTGTACTCTAACTTAATCATAGCAGAGAAAGCAAAAACCTTAAGGAAAGATATGGAATTACAGAAAGTATTTACATTTTAACTATACCTATGATGACTATAAAATCAAAATAAGATGGTTCAGAAATATATTATCGGGGACTTTATCCTCTTCAGCTATAGTCTATAGTGCCAGATATTGAGGGTAAACCCCAACAACAGGTAGTCATCCATTCTTAATTAACATTCAAAGGCCTCCATTCACAAACCATGACTGGGTTTAAGCACTGTCATGCTGTCATGGTTACTGTTACGCTCTTATCATGTCTAGGCTGTGCTGACCTGCTGCCTTCAGAAACGCACCTCGTTTATATCCTTTGTTCAGCAGTCTTCTAGGAAGCAAATTGTGTAGCAACCACTTTTTAAACATTTCAATCAGCTTTACAGTTGAAAAGGACTCACTGGACCATCAATGCCCACAGTGCTATTTGAACAAATTGCAAGATCATCTTTATGTAGGTCACTTTCTAGTGAGAATAGTAAAATTAACTATGGTATCAGTTTTCTCTGACTAGGTTTTCTTAACAGGGTGAAGGACCAAAGCCTGTTGCAAGGACAGGACAACAGTATTAGTTCAGTGCAGTACTACTCATGTCTTACATCTCTAACCAAGACTCTGGCTAAAAGTAATGTAAAATAATAATTAACAGAAAAAAAAACGTCCTGCTGTTTTGGCTGCGACAGTTAGTCAATTGTAAGAATGTTATACATCTGTGCCTATGCTTTCTGTAATTCAGTTCTGTATTTTTAGATCCTCCAAGCAGGCCACTGATTAAATGTTATTCAGTGAGCTATCCTGAAAGTGTGCGCTGCACTTGGAAACTGGAAGAAGAAACTCATATTCCAACTCACTTCATTGTATCTTACAGGTATGTAGATTTTTTTCATCTTCCAGTAAACAGTAAACAAAGCTAGAAATCAACAATATGTTTACACAGCAATACAGCAGTGCAGAGTATTTGTCTCAACTTGCTGGGAAATAACACTGAAGCGGGTGGAAACAATACTTCAATATTTCTGCCACTTGAAGGCTTTTACTAGTCCACATATGTGGCTGGTACCGCTCTCCTTATTAGAAATATTAGGATTACAAGATGTGCTGTATCTAATCAGTTCTAAAAGTTATCAAGCTCAAACAACTCACAGTCAGTGTATTATTGAAAAAAAAATCATAAAGAGCCATGAATGTTATTTTACTGATCTAGCCTTTTTCTGAATAACTATCAGATTTCAAACATTTGTATGCTTCCATTTATTAGTTCCTCTGGGAACTTGGTGAACAAGTTGATTTGTGCATGCTCTTCCATGACCAATAATAATAAAACATAATATGTTTACAGCTGGAAAGGATGGAGCTTGCAGGTTTCTTCCTTATTTGTATTAAGTGTCATCATTTCAATTTGTTTGCAAATGAAAATGATGATGCATAATACAAATAAGGAACAAACCTGCAA
This sequence comes from Protopterus annectens, assembly GCF_019279795.1. NCBI lineage: Eukaryota > Metazoa > Chordata > Ceratodontiformes > Protopteridae > Protopterus > Protopterus annectens. Next base: position 442,273,126 of record NC_056747.1, on the reverse strand, counting down.
GCATAAGGTCCCACCTTAGCTGCTGAAAAATGCATAAGATGAGAACATTTTTACAAGTAAAATACACAACAGCAGTCCGGACAAGCACCGTGAAGCCCAAAAAAAATGTTAAAGTCCTTGTTGTGGATGCTGTTTGCTGTACAAGCTGCAACACTTTAAATAGAATCCACTTGCACGTGTAAAGCCACACTGAATGTGTAAGTGGATTCTATTTAAAGTGTTGCAGCTTGTACAGCAAACAGCATCCACAACAAGGACTTTAACATTTTTTTGGGGCTTCACGGTGCTTGTCCGGACTGCTTTTGTGTATTTTACTGGTTTCCGTTTGTTTATTTTTACAAGTAAGGTCACTGTGGCAGGACCTACTGTGTTAGTTTTGGACACTCCTACAGCAGCAGCTGACAGTGTGATCATATTATACCTCCTTAGCTCTGCTGTTGACCTCATTACCAACCATTCTTTGACTTTATAGAAAAAAAGTCACAAAATAGTGTTAATGAAGTCAACAGCAGATGAAGGAGGTGTAATATCATCATACCATCTCAGCTGCTACTGTAGAAGTGTCCAGAACTAATGCAGTATGGCAAGAACACCTCCCACCACCAGAACACTATGCTCTTAGGAAGCATCAAGGGGGTTTATTAGGTTACAAAGCTGCACATAAGGTTGTCAATGCATTTTACATGTGCAGCATGCAGTCCTGGAGATTCACAGCACCACAAAGTAGCAGCATGCCATAGAAACCTGTCTGCACTCATCATAAGGATCTGACTGCCTTATATCTGAGATACCTGCCTGCACTCATCATTAGGATCTGACTGTCTTACATCCGAGATACCTGCCTGCACTCATCATAAGGATCTGACTACCTTATATCTGAGATACCTGCCTGCACTCATCATTAGGATCTGACTGCCTTACATCCGAGATACCTGCTTGCACTCATCATAAGGGTCTGACTGCCTTACATCCGAGATACCTGCCTGCATTCAGCATAAGGATCTGACTGTCTTACATCCAAGATACCTGTCTGCACTCATCATAGGGATCTGACTGCCTTATATCTGAAATACCTATCTGCACTCATCATAAGGATCTGACTGCCTTACATCCGAGATACCTGCCTGCACTCATCATAAGGATCTGACTGCCTTACATCTGCGGTACCTGTCTGCACTCATAACGATCTGACTGCCTTACATCCGAGATACCTGTCTGCACTCATCATAGGGATCTGACTGCCTTACATCCGAGATACCTGTCTGCACACATCATAGGGATCGGACTGCCTTACATCCGAGATACCTGCCTGCACTCATCATAGGGATCTGACTGCCTTACATCCGAGATACCTGTCTGCACTCATCATAAGGATCTGACTGCTTTACATCCCAGATACCTGTCTGCACTCATCATAGGGATCTGACTGCCTTATATCCGAGATACCTGTCTGCACTCATCATAGGGATCTGACTGCCTTATATCTGAGATACCTGTCTGCACTCATTATAAGGATCTGACTGCCTTACATCCAAGATACCTGTCTGCACTCATCATAGGGATATGACTGCCTTACATCCGAGATACTTGTGTGCACTCATCATAGGAATCTGACTGCCTTACATCCGAGATACCTGTCTGCACTCATCATAGGGATCTGACTGCCTTATATCCGAGATACCTGTCTGCACTCATCATAGGAATCTGACTGCCTTATATCCGAGAAACCTGTCTACACTCATTATAAGGATCTGACTGCCTTACATCCAAGATACCTGTCTGCACTTACCATAAGAATCTGACTGCCTTACACTTGAGATACCTGCCTGCACTCAGCATAAGGATCTGACTGCCTTACATCTCAGGAATGTATTCTGCCTGTGCCTGAAACTCAAGTGACTTGTGCAAATACTGCAGTATAAAGTCTGCTGGATTGCTGTACCCTGTCCCCCTGCACAAGTGCTCAAAGGTGATTTTCATTCTTAAAACAGAGGTGTTGCTATGTTTATTTTATTGGCTTACTCTAAATGGTAAGTACACTGACAGTATGCTTTGATTTCATATTGCATGTATTTGCTAAGTGAAGGTTGCCTTTCTTAACTTTGAATGAATAGTTTAACAATGAAAGGTGAACCATATTTTCCTGTATTATGTCTTAGAGTAATCTGAATGTAAATTGTTGGTTTACTATTACCTATGAGTTTGAGAAGGAGGGTCATGTGGCTTCTATTTTAAATCCAGAATGCTAGAGACTCAGTGATTATTATTTTGAAGATAACCTGTTCCTGTATTTTTGACTTAACCTCTTTGCCCTGTTGTGTTCATAAATGATGTAGCTGTTGATTTGCCTACCCCTTAAGCTAATTAAATTTCAGCCATTTACCTATTCCGGCCTTGTTCACCTCCCACTAGCTCAGACTGCCACTTTTTTAGATGCACAAAGTGAAACTTTTTTACAGATATTTGAGATTTTCTACAACAAATCATATTTATTATCAATGCAGAAGACTCGAGTTTCATGTTATCTCCAAAATAAAAGCTCACTCTTGCAGAGGTTTTAGTTGTTCCTATTTTTCCTTAGTATAGTAAGCTGTTTCAGTTACAGAATCATAGTTTTCAGCAAGAATTAGGGTAAATTAGAAAAAACAGTATTCTTTGTTCAGAAGTTCAAAGAACATTTGCCATTCTCTGAGTTTGTTTAGGACACAACAGTCCATACAGGGACTATCCTGCAAAATGAGGGACAGGTGGTAGCCTTGCTACTCCTAGTACCTCACTACAAGGCCCTTAACATTGACGCCTAGTTTAAATACACTAATAACTCTCACGTTGAGGTAGAAATATGTGTTACTGAAGCATTACAGTTTTCTGTCAAGTAGAAATTAACTGCTTATGAGGCATCAAGGGGGGTTATTAGGTTACAACTAAGTCTGCTACTGTTGTGTAGGCCATGTATCTATTACTACACTAAGGAAAGTTATATGGTAACCATTTGATGGAAGAATCACTAAGTCCTATCCATTCAGTGCCCACTTGCCAAACCCCACTCCATTGATTTTCACTACAGATATTTAAAAAAGTGTTTCTCCGGGTGGCAAGCCCTACGCCCCAAGCCCCTCATCTCTATATAAAACTAACTCCAAGGTTGCACAACGAGGGAAAAAAAAAGAGCTTGCAGATAGCTACTGTTATGAAATCTCAGTCAGAAACTATGCATATAGTCAATGCACCTGCTTGTTGATCAAAACTCTTGTGATGATTTTGTAGTCAGATAACAGGCGCTCTGACCAGAAAGGTAGAGCCACCAAGGTATTATATGCCATAGGACAATTGCACTATACAAGTCAACTATAAGCTGGGCAATAGACTGAACTGGGGAGAAGAGAATGAGAGAGATGGAGATGTTGTGTTAGGCGCATGCTACCAACATGGCTAGGAGATAAGGAGCTAGGGAGGCTGTAGTAGGAGGGGGGAGAGTTCTGGAGGATGGCATGGGAAAAGAGGTGTAGAAAGGATAGAAATGACAAATGGCAGCAAGTTGATAGGACTTGCAACAAGGCACTCTGGGAGGAAGCAAGGTAGGAGGACATGGGCAACATAATTAGGGGAGGCATGTGTGGGACAGATGACATACAGAGGACAAGCAGAAAAAGGGCAGGGATGAATTAAAGCAGTAAGAGAACATAGAAGGCTAATGGGGATGCAGCTGAATTAGAAAAGGCTGAAGGTGAGAGAGCTGTGATCAGGCAGGACAAGAGAGGCAGAGCATGAACAGAAGAGGGTCTTGCTAAATGGAGATTCAGCCAGAAGGATAAAAACCTTAGTAACACAATCAGGAAATACCAGGTTACATTGAAATGGGTTTCAAGGTTTAATCTAATAAACATGAAAGGAGGAGGTCATAAAGGATGAAGGGAGGAAATCTGTGGTGCACAAGTGCCTGCGACTTTTTGGAAGACATAATAAATGGCAGTAGTAAGCAACAGAAAATAAAGGAGGTAGTAGAAAGATAACAGAGTAGAGGGCTGGAAAGAACATTCTCAGAATTATCACCCATGACAGCAGTCAGCCTAGAAAGGAGAGGATTAGTGACTGTAATGACTAGCTGTGGTAGTGACCAAAGGAAAAGTGATTAGGACTGCTAGAGAGATGAAGGCCTGGTAGAAAGATCAACTTTATGTCAGGGCAGAGATCTTAGCTCAGAAGGAAATGAATTTTCAAAGATGGGTTGAAAAGGACATCTCCAGAAATGTATCTTTAAACTAAGAAGGAAGGGGATAGGTGTTATGGAAGAATATTAGAAAAGTATGTAGTCCGACACTGGGCAAGAGGAATGACCAAGTAATGAGAGTACTAAAGGATCAAAAATGGTGAATCAGAGCAGAGCGGAGCAGTATTATCACACGTTATAAGGAATCTGGGGAGAAAAATCGAAAATATTTATCAAAAATAAAAATTAGGATAAAATCAAGTATAATTACATAAAAGAAAAATACAAATTACCAAAGAAGCAACTCAAACAACCCCACATGTAAACTAGTACAACAAATTCCTCAATCCCATACAGTGCTTTTTTCTATTCAGTAAGAGATACCTTTTCTCTAACTTCAACATTTCATATTCATTAGATAATATCAAACATCTAAACAGTTATAAAAAATAATAATTAAAAAAAACTTTTTCTGAAAATTAAAGAGACACCTTGCATTTCATATATACCAGCATAAAGTCATTACCACCACCCTCTAGATACTACAAGTAATGCTCTACTTTTTGGCCCACCTCCAATACCACATATATAACATGTTTCAATAATTTCATTTTTTGTCTGTCAGCAGTGAGGGCCCAAAAATCTTTAATAGAAGAACATTCAAAAAGTGTAGCAAAACGTATGTGAGGAATTTTTTTTGCACGTACTGGGGAGACAGAATTGGATATGAGGACTGCCTGGGTCCTCATGGGTGGGGCAGCAGGAATAAAGGAGAGGCCATTCCAGACTTCAGTCAGAGAAATTACTTGATGGCGACTAACACATGGTTCAGCAAGACAGACAATCATAAGATCAGATACAAGAGTGTACAACATACAACTCATGTATATTTCCTCCTAGTAAGGAAAGGGCACTGGGGTTGAATCAGTGATTGCAAAGTTTTCCCAAGTTAAAGAGTTGGCCCACAGCATAAACTACTGGTTTCCATAATAAACTGTAGGCAGTGGTCAGAGAAAGCTCTAAGGTCAACAGAGAGTAGGCTGAAGACCTAGAAACGGACTGGACATAAATCACAAGACTTCAAGGAAATACTCCGGTATCAGAAGAGGAAATAGGTGTAATTAAAGAAAAATGGCAGCACCTCAAAACAGAATGTGTGAGGACCACAGAATAGATATGTAGCTGAATCAGGTATGGAAATAAGGTGCATAAGGAAAGCTGGTGGCAGAATGCAGAAGTCCAGGAAGTCATCAGAACAAAGAAGGAGTGCAGGAAAGAGTGTGAGACAGAAAAGTCAGACTAGGCTAAAAATAAATACTGGCTGGCTAACAAAGAGGGTAAGAGAGCAGTTGCATTAGCAAAAAGCATGGCATCAGAGGCACTCTACCAGCTTCTGGAAAGGGAATCATCAGATAACACAAAGAAACTCTATCAGGTTGCAAAGGAAATGCATAAAGATAGAGAAAATAGTCATCAGACTCTCTTCATAAGGGTTGCAACAACAACCTGGTTAGCAGTCCACAGGACATCAAAGGCAAGAGGACAGAGTACTTCCAGCACCTTCTGGATGAAGAAAACCCTGTGGAAGCTGTACTACCGCAGATATAGCCTACGATGAAAGAAGAAGAGGAACCTTCCCTAGAAGAAGTAAGAATAGTACTGAGGAAAATAAAGTCAGGGAAAGCAGCAGGCTCAGATGAGGTCATGGCAGATATGAACAAGATGCTGGATGAGTCAGGGGAAAAATGGCTCCAGTGGGGATTCATTGCAGTAAGGAAAGAAAGGTACATCCTAGATGACTGGACAATAAGCACACTAGTACGAGTGTGCAAAAACAAAGGGGACATTCCCAACTGTGGGAAAAAGAGGAATCAGCCTCCTGTCACACCGCAAGAAAGTTCTGGAAAGGGTGACTGATAAATGAATACACAGAGTAGTAGAATATAAGATAGGAGATGAGCAGAGTTTGGATTCAGATCAGGATGCACCACCACTGACCCAATGTTTAAAGTGAGGCAAATAGTTGAGAAGAAGCTAAAGATAAGAAAAGAGTCCAATCTAGTATGTCTATACCTGGAGAAACAATATGACAAGATTGCAAGAACACTGATTTAGGCAGTCCTTCTGTGGTTTGGAGCTTCAGAAACACTGGTAAGATTAGTGCAGGCTATAACTTAAGTACAAACAGTTTTCGGACTCATAGAGGAACTTCCAGTGGGAGTGGGTGTGCACCATTGTTCATCTCTGAGCCCACTGCTATTTATACTAGTGATGGACTACATTAGCAAATAAGTCACAGGAAACATAGCAACAAAGCTGCTGTATGCATGATGATATTGCATTACAGGCAGAATCTAAACAAGAATCTGCCTGTATTGCCTTATCACAGGTCGACTCTGAACAAGAACTTCCACAAATGATAGGGAAATAGAATGCAAAACTGAAGGCAAATGGGATGAAATTGAGTACAGATAAAACAGATGTAATAGCAGCATTGGGGAAAATCAAAAGAAGCTTAGAATTGAGATAGAAGGGAAACCAGTGGAACAGGTTAACAGCTTCAAGCTTCTTTCGGGGTGGTTGAGGAAAGGGGATGTCTGAGTGAAGAGGTCAAAGCTAGAATTAGAAGGGCTGCAACTAACTAGCACTGAACGTCTGGAGTAGTGTGTGACAGAATAATACCAAAAATCCTGAAAAGTATGTTGTACAAAGCAGTGGTATGACCAGCACTGCTGTACATTGTTTGTACCCTATAGTACTACTGTATGGTACAGAAACCTGTGCAATGAAGGCAGAGTAGGTAAGGAAGCTAGAGGTGATGGAGGTGAAGCACCTAAGATGGGTGGCTGGATGCACACTATGGGACAGAAGAAGAGATGAGGACATCAGAGCAGAAGCCCAAGTAGCTCCAACTGCTGAGAAGGTTAAAGAGAACAGATTACTATGGTTTGGGCACATGTGCATGAAAGCAGAAGACAACCTGATGAGGAAGATTTGAGACAGACAAGAAGAAGGGAAGAGGAAATGAGGGTATCTCATAATGAGAAGGATGGATTATGTGAGAGAAGACCTGCGATAATCAGGCATGACTGTTGACTGTTGAAGAAGGTAGGAGAGTAGTATTGCTTCAAGAGGAATGGCATCAGTTGACTTGACACCCTGACCACATGTAGAAAATGGGGCAAAGGTGGTTGTTGATGATGATGATAAACATTCATATCTACTATAGTTCCTTTCATCACACTGTTTGTATTTGATAAGAGCCTTTACTGAAATCCTTTCATGAGCAGACATCCAAGATACATTACCAGTATAAAATAGAAGATGCACCTCATTTAGCATTTCTCTCTGTACTTATTCTTATTTCCATTGAAGAAAGATGAGGCAGCTGCAAGAAGTGATGCAGCAGAAGAGGATTGGCATTGTTGGTTTCAAAAAATACAGGTCAGTGAGAATGGAGGGACAGGGTTGTGCCAGGCTCTAGGTTATTCAGGAATGCCAGAGAGGAAAGGGAAGGAGGGAGGTAGTGATTTGGGCAAGGGAGGGTGCCAAATGTGAGGCTAGCAAGGAGAAGGATCACCTACGAAGTTGGGTGAGGGACCACTGAGAATCAGAACCAAAGGTAAAAAAGCCTTGTGGTTAATGTAGAAGAAATGGGATTTGATTTAATGTCCTCTATATACATAATGGGATGAGGATGAAAGAAAAGAGAATAATGGAGTGAGGGAAAGAAGACAAGGTTCGAATTATGAGTGATCCAAGTCTCCCAGAAGCAGACCAGTGGATCCCAAGCTACAGCTTAGAAAGTGACTGGAGAATTATTGAGGTATTAGACTATCCAGGGGTAAAATTCAGGATGCAATCCATTCCCAAACTGAAGGCTCAAATATGTCTTATGAGCTCACCATTAGCCAACAGTCATCATGCTACTATGTCGTTTAGAGCAAGGGAGGGTAAGAAACCATGAGCAATGATACAAGTGAGGGACTTGGGGGTGGATTTTGCTGCATTGGAGGAGGGGGTCAAATATGATCTAACGCAGTGAAATGAAATCAGTGGGTGTCTACACTTTGGGACTGGCTCAGGTATAAAGTGCTCAGGGATATGGCCAAGATTCAAAGACAAAAAAAAAGAGAAGGTTGATGTGGCTATACAGGAATGAGCCCATCACAGTGTATACAAAAGGTGGAAGAGATGGGGTGCGGATGTGGAAAAGGCACAATACAAGGAGAGAAATAAAATAACATGAAACGTTAGGGCAGCAAAAGTGCAATTCAGAAGGAAGATGTCACAAGGGGTCAGGAATGGAAGCAAGGGTATCATTATATTACATAGGTTTGCATTTGCATGAAAGCAAAAGGAACAATAAGCCTATCTGTTCTGACATTTTTAATGCATTTAACATTCTACCTCCCCTCCATCCCTGCCTTCTCATTCCCCTTGTCTTCCTTTCCTATGCTGATTTGAAATCATGTGGGATTTTCCTCTCTGCCACCCATTTTGGCAACCCATTTGATGGCGTACAACCCCTTTGTGAAAAGTACTTTCAAACGTCCAGGAAGTAGTTAGTCTCTACAATCTGCTGCCTGTGCCTTCCCCTGTCCTACCTGTTCAGAGTGACCTCTTCACACCTCTCTAACATGATCATGTGCATCAACATCCTGTTCCCCTGGTCTCATGTGAGAAAGTATCTAGCTCCTCAGTTTCTGCACAAATATTCCTTTCCTGTCATTTCATGTGTCTATCTAGTAGATTTCCTCTGGATTTCTTTCAGCAGCTTGATATTTGTTCACCCACATCCCTTACTTATATGCATACCAAATCACCAGTCATACACTTGCGGAGGAAAAGATACAATTACACAGAATAGAAATCATTGCAGAAATGCATATAGAAACCACATCTGCAGTGAGTTTTTATAGAGAACACAGATCAAGGAGATGAACTCGAGTTTAATATCACCCATTTTTACCTTCAGTGAAGAAGAGTAGGCTAATATCATCTTTGCTCCCTTTTTGCTACACTCCTTGTACTGTGTCTCCTGCATATTGCCATGCTGTCATTTCCACCTCTTGTAGGCCATATCTTTTTGCCTAATTGTAAACCTCACATTCACATGTGAACACACTGGCCTTCCTCTCTTTTTGTGTTTTTTAACTTCCTCACACTTGTATATAGTCCTAAATACTCCATCTATGACCCATTCCCATAGATTGTTTATTCCCTTGATTTGCTGTCAGTCTCTGGACTCATCCTTGAATGCATTTCCAACAGAACATGATACACTTTTAAAATCCCACACCTCCTTGACTGTTTTTCTATCCTTTCCCTTCCTGTCCTTCTACGCTGAACAGAGGCAAAGGATGACTACTGCCGGCTAACAATGCCTTCATTTGAACATTCCTATCACATTCTGTATTGGAGATGATCACGTGTAGTATTCTATCCTCTCTTGTACAGTTCTGCACCAGATGGCTGAGCCCCTCACAGCGTAAGACATCAGTAAACTCCCACTCCATCTCTAGTCTAGAGTTTAGAATCATCTCCTAGTCTGCTGCTGCCAGATTCAGAACCTCCAGGTGTTTTACCTCTTCCACAGGCCCCCTCCTCCATTCTCGTTCCAGTCTGTCATCCTCCTCTCTTGTTGTGCCTGGGATATTATATAGTGTATCAATCCACTACTTCCCCCTTCCTCTACCTTAACTGCCATGAATCTTAATCCAGCATCTAAAAGTGGCTGCACCCTTGCACCATTTCTAATTCGCTGTTCTTCCTTCTCCTCTCTGACAACACATCTGATGCTCTCCTTTATGTAAATTGTTACTCCACACCCATCTCCCAATTATTTGTTATTTCTGAACAGACTCTACCCAGGAAACTTTGTGTCTCACCCACTATTTTCACTGGTCCCCCTTTTTTGTGGTAAAATCAATGTCCACCATCCCTTCCTACATCACTGCTTGCAACACTCCCGTCCTTGTTTGGTTCATCTGCTATGTTCTGCATATCTTTTTACCTTCTGCCTGCTGCCTAAACACCATTCCCCTTCTCCTTACTCTAATAATATCCTACCCACTTAAAGTTACAGTTATTAATGTGTACTCTGTGCACCACTGTGCATTCTAGGCTCAGGTGAAGCTTATTTCTTGCACAAAGCAGGTCTCTCCCTGCCAGGTCTCTCTCCCATCTCTTACCAGTCCTAGGCCTTTTTCCCTTCTTTACTGGCACAGCCAGTCATTATATTCCATAATCTTCTCTTTTGTCCATGTGCTGACTGCTGGTACAAGTAACTCTTTAGAGAATGCTACCCCAAACCTCTCTCTCTCTCTCTCTCTCTCTCTCTCCAGGCATCTCTCTGCAACCTCACTGACCATGCCAGCTGCCACCTCAGCTATTTTACGTGACAGATCATTGGTACTTGCCTGCACCACAACATGCATCTTCCCCCAGTTGATAAGTTTGGTCACCTCCTCACATGTTTTACTGAGTCTAAGCCCTAAGACCGGTTTCACTAAAATCTGGTATTTTCTAATCTCCTTTAACCATGAGTTTCCAATCACCAAAACTTTCTTTACTTCCTCTACAATGGCTGCCCTCTCCATTGCTTCCTGCCACATGCCACTTCTCCTTCTATTTATAATCTTTCCACATCTTCTTCCACCACTCTCTGGTTTTCTCACTGTATGTGATGGTTTGCCTCTTGCTCTTCCTTTCCTCACCCACTCTATCTGATCATGTCTGACTAGCCAGTCCACTAACATTTCAAGCTCCCACATTCTTCTTTGAAGTATCCAGTTCTCTTTCAGACCCCCCATTCTCTGTCATCTTAAAAATCATCAACACAAACAGCTGTTGCATACCCAAATTATCTATCAGGGGTGTGTGTGTGTGTGTGTGTGTGTGTGTGTGTGTGTGTGTCTCTTTCAAGTTTTATCCCTGGCCTACTAGTTAAAAGCAGACACCTGACAAATAGAAACATAATTAAGAATAGATGTCAGACAATTCTCATTGCATTTACTTTACAGATCCTTACTCAGTAAGAAAGAATCTGCTCTGCCCACTCTCTCTTTCTGATTATACTGTTTCATGGGTCTATCAGAAGCAATTAGTTCACACTTAGTACTGCTCAGTTACTAGACAGACTCAGAAAGCAAAAAAAAAAAAAAAATCTACTCACACCTAGTTCTTTTCACTAACCAGTGAAACAAACCAGGAATGAATGCCTGTTTTATCAATGCACAGAATTTATAAAAAAGGAAATAATGCAAGAGACTGAGAGGACTGAATAACATGCTGATCCTGGGTGACTAACTACTCAAACATAGATTAGAAGAACTACTCATGCCAAAACACAAATGCCCAGAGATTCCTCGATTTTGTCAGTGCAAATGCCTTGGAACAGCTAGTCGATAGCCCCACATGAGGTGATAATATCTTGGACTTGGTAATAACCAACATGAGTAACCACTGCAGCATCCCATCAGTATCATCCTCCCTGGTAAGATCCAACCATAAAGTAGTCACTTTCGAAGTCACCATCTCCCCCAACCCCCCTCTAGCTAGGATCAGACATAAAAACTTCTCCAAAGTTGATTATAACCTCCTGAGAGATGGTATAAACAGCTTCACAGCCTCCTCCCTCTCTGAAGGAACTGGCAGAAATATCCAAAACTACACCAAAGTACTATACAAGCATATATATATATATATATATATATATATATATATATATATATATATGGAATCAGGAATACCCGACAGGACTAAATCATCCTCCAGAAGGAAGAGTAAAACTGTCTGGTGGACATCTGCAATAAATAAACTCTATAACAAAAGGAAAAATTTGCTGTCCAAGACCAAGAAGGAACAGATGCCCAAATGGAAGCAATGTCTTCTTAGCCTGAACAAGCAAATAAGAGCACTAGTGAAATCTTCCAAAGCAAACTTTGAGTCCAAATTGGCCACATCTACTGGAGACAATCATAAGGCCTTCTTCACATATGTCCACAGCCTCAAAGGAAACACCCAGATCTGTTCAGAACTGGTGGTCAAGGACACCCCAATTACAAATGCTGTAGATACAGCAAACTTGCTGGCTGACAGATTCAATAAAAACTTCATCCCTCTGTCCCCCCATCAGTAAATCAGGATATCCCCAGTACCTGCCCCCTTCCCTTATATCTAGGGAACAGGTCATCACTGCTTTCTCAAAGGCAAAAAATACAGCCTCCATGGGATCCGATAACATCCCCGGCTGCATCCTACATGAACTCAGGCAGGAACTTGCAGCACCATTAGGCACCCTAGTCAACCAAAGTCTGAGTACCGGCTTTGTCCCAGCTGAGTGGAGGACAGCCACTGTAATCCCTTTGCACAAAAATGGAGTGTCCCCCAATCTGGGAAATTATAGAGCCATCAGCCTAACTAGCCTGATCTGCAAGGCCATGGAATGGATTATCATGGACCTCATTAACAAGGATATTGACAATCTCCAAACACTCAATCCCACACAGTTTGGTTTTGTTAAGGAGAGATCATGTCTGTTAAATTTGGTCAACTTCTTTGAGACAGTCACCAAAGCTATGGATGAGAGAAAGACAGTGCATACCGCCTTCCTTATCCTGGCCAAAGCCTTTGACACTATTCTCTACTCGGGTCTAATTGATAAACTCTCTCAACTAAGCATCAATCCATATGTTACCAGATGGGTAGCAAACTGGCTCACTGATAGAACCCACCTAGCCAAAATAGGGGAAGCCACCTCAAGCAGTAGACCCGTAACAAGCAGCATACCCCATGAATCAGTCTTGGGGCCTCTGTTATTTGGGATATAGTTTGCTGAGGTGCAAGCCAAAACCAGTGGGCTATGGCTGACCAAGTTTGCAGATGACTGCAAGCTGGGTGCTGTCATCAATTTCCCTAGTGATGTGGACATTCTCCAAGAAGGTTTCACTCAGACAAATGATTGGTGCCAGAAACATGGCATCAAGCTGAATACCAAAAAATGCATCATCATCCCCTTTGGGGAGAGTGACGTCCCCACAAATTATCATATTAATAACAATGTCCTAAGCACTCAATCAGTCATGAGGGATTTGGGCACCCACATTGATAGCAACCTGACTTTTGACCACCATGTTGCTTCCATTGTACTGAAAGCGTTCTACATGGCCCACCTCATAGGTAAGAGTATCTCATCCAGGGACAAGGATGTCATAACATCCCTGTATTCTTTCCTTATAAGGCCAATTATTGAGTACAACACCCCCTTCAGCATGTACATTGCAAAGCACATGCAGCATTTGGAGAGACCATAGAGGCTCCTCACCAGGAGCATCCAGGGCCTCAAACATCTACCCTACACAGACAGGCTAAAATCCCTATTCCTCTACTCAGTTTCATACAGACTCCTCAGAGGTGGCGTTTGTCTGGCATACAAGGCAATCACGGACCCCACCTTGATGGGACTGCTGCATATCCGCAAGTCAAGCTCCACTCAAGTAACTTGCACATGCGGCCTCAACCTGGTCTGTGACATCAACAGGACTTGCTGGCGAGACAGATTTGTGTCTCAGACATGGCCTCATCTATGGAATAGACTCCCTCTCCACATCAAGCAGAGTAACTATTTACCCCTTTTCAAGCACAACCTGGATAACTGGATGGGAAACTGCAAATACACCCCTGGGATTCCACCCGTGTCCCTACTGGACAGGGGCATCGTATGCTGACTTGTCTAAACATGGGCTCAACTCCTGGCTAGGCTTATAAGGACCTCAGGGCCATTAGCCTAAGTAACCTCCTATAATCCTATGCCTTGCTCCACCATCATACATAAATCATATCATATGTAAACCATACAAGCTGAACTCTGGAGGGTTTGTAATGTAAAACAGCAAATTCAAACTCCTGTCCGCCTCCAAGGACCACATCAAATGTATTTGTTCCACAAAAATGCTATTATTGGGTGCTTTCTTACATATATATATATATATATATATATATATATATATATATATAGGACTTCACCAGAATGACTCTTTTTTTTTTCCAAACACCTTTATTGAATTATCACTTGTGATATAGACAAATTTATATTCAAACTATATTAACATAACAAACATTATACTTCACATATATTGTTATATATCATATAACCTAAGCAATATTACATAAATTATTAAATTCCTGCTTTTTTTAAACAAGAAACATCTCCATTAAACCATCACTTACTACTTAGGCAATCATACGTTTATATAAATGAAAATAAACCGCACTGACACAATCCTAATTGAAAAGCATTTTACATCACAAACCATAGTGACACACTCCCAGTTGCAAACATTATGCATCACTTATAATCTACTCAATCTTTCTTACTAAAACATTACATAGCTCATTCAAGTCCTGCTGCCTTTTAGGCCTCATTCCTCCTTCGTATGTATTGTTCCCACAATTCCCATTTTTTTCCTATGTAGTTTGCTCCTACCCTTTTCTAAAGATCTCAATTCCAGTTGTTTTATCTCTGTTGCTGTATTCACTACTTCCACTATCATGGGATTAGATTTTGATTTCCATTTTCTAGTAATTGCTTTTTTGGCAACCACCATTATTAGACACAGCAAGGTCTTACCATGTCTAGGCAATTCCGATTCTGTATCATAGCTTGAAAAATCATCTCCCTTATCAGACCAATCTGCCCACCCAGCATCTCTGACATTGCATCCTGTAGAGAATCCTTAAAGTTCACCAACTCACTACACTCCCAGAAAATATATTCTTAATTACCTCTTTCTTTCCCTTCACACCTCCAACATTTACTGCCTACCTGAGGAAAAATTATCTGGAGTCTATTTGGGGTATAAAAATATCTATGTAAACATTTCCAGGCAAAAATCCTAAATCTTCTAGATTGTGTTGCATATTTGGGAGACATACATATATCCTCCCGTTGTTTCTTTGTGAATTGCTTATCCAGTCTCTCGTCCCAATCCTTTCTAACCTCCTCTGATTGATTCTTATAGCTATTGTGCAATATTTTATATGCTCTACTAATTATTCCTTTTTAATGGCAACATCTGTTCGAGATTCTATTAAAAAATCTAGTAGTGCTGGTCTTTCGTTTAGGACCCCCCCTATTTCTTTCTCTTTGCCTATACTCTGATATCAGTTCCTGATAGGGAAGGCAATCTCTAACATGCAGTCCAAATAAATTATCGGCATGTTCAAATTCTATCATCTTTTCCTGTCTAGTTATTTGCTCCCAATACCTTGGTTCCTTTGCCAGTTTTCTCCAATAAATTCCAGCCCCCTTTTGCCTATTGTCTGTATCTCTAATTGCTGCCATCCCTATTGACAGAATCTCTTTTCTCCATTCCTGTATTGGTTTAGTTCTTAGAATACTTTCTGCTAGTTTATGGATGTAATATTCTGCATGATTATTGTTATTCTCCTTAAAGGTTTTCATAGGTTCATAGGTATGTACTAGGCTAATGGCCCTGGAGCCTTTAAAAGCCTAGTCCAGAAAAAATTGCCCTGGTGTGGTGCCAGCCGATATTAGTTCACAGTGCCCCTATAAAGTAAGGTAACTGGAGTGATCCCTGGGGTGAACTTTCTGTTACCCATCCACTTGTCTAGATTTCTCTTGAAGAGGACCATCGAGGTGCTCTGTTTGACTTGAATGGGAAGCTTATTCCAGAGTATGGGCAGTCTCTGGGTGATGAACCTTTCCCTCCAGCATGTTCTGTTGATTGTGGTAATGAGGTTGTGATCTCTGGAGCATGGGGGATTGGGATTTCTTTAGGTGTATCATTTCAAGTAGGGCTGGGTTGGACATGGCTTTTTAAGTCAAGCAGAAATTGCCTCTAAGTAGATCATAAAAAGACTGAGAATAGCTGAAGTTTCTTGAGTCTGTTCATATAGGACATATATTTAAGGCCTAGGATCCTTTTTGTGAGGTACTTTTGTGGCCTTTCCAGCTGTTGCAAGTGTCTGGTGAGTTAAATGCCAAACAGGGCGTTATATTCGATGATTGGTCTAACGAGGGATAAGTAGACAGAGATGATGACCTCTTTCTTCCTGGATGTGAAACCTGTGGTTATGAGATGTGCCACACAGAAGGACTTTCTGACCACAGTGGCAATGTGGTGGTCGAAGGTGAGGTTGCTGTCCACCTGGGTGCCCAGATCTCTTATGGCCCCTTCAGTGTTCACTGGGCTCCCATCGACATGGTAATTAATGGAGACTGAGTTTTTTCCAAAGGGAATGATAATGCATTTTTTGGTGTTGAGCTTAAGGCCATGGTTCGGACACCAGTCATTGGTCTCAGTGAGGACCTTTTGTAGGATGTCTGCATCACTTCCAAGTTAATAATGACTCTTAGCTTGCAGCCATCGGTGAACTTGGTCAACCAGAGTCCCTCTGTGCTGGCCTGGACTTCTGAGAAGTAGATAACAAACAGAAGTGAGCCCAGGACCAAGCCCTGTGGGACTCCACTCATGACTGGTCAACAGTCTGACTTGGAGTCCACAACTTTCACTGTGTGGGCCCTGTCTGTGAGCCAATTTGCAACCCACCTAGTGATATAAGGATTGATGCCTAGTTTGGTGAGTTTATCAATGAAACCAGAGTGAGGAATGGTATCAGAGGCCTTGGCCAGATTGAGGTAGGCTGTATGCACTGCCTTACCCTCATCCACAGCCTTGGTGACTGCCTCGAAGAAGTCAACCAGGTTCAGCAGGCAGGATCTCCCCATGACAAAGCCGAACTGCATGGGGTCAGGAGTTTGGAACTTGCTTATATCTTTGTTAAGCAGGTCCATGATGATGTGCTCCACAGCTTTACATACTAGATTTGTCAGGCTAATGGGGTGATAGTTCCCAGGGTCTGTAGTTGTTCCCCTTTTATGGAGAGGGATGACTGTAGCAGTTCGCCATTCATTAGGGACAAAGCCTGAGGTAAGGCTGTGATTGAACAGGGCACACAGGTATGGTGCCAGTTCGTTTTGTAGCTCATGTTGAATGCAGCCAGGGATATTATCAGGTCCAATGGATGCTATATTATTTGCTTTGGAAAGTGCAGCTTCTACCAATGCTGTAAAAATGTGTACCATGCTTTTTTCTGGTATCGTGATAGGGCCTTGGGGGGGGGGTAAAGTTGGCACTGAATGTGTCAAACAGTATGTTGACTCTATCTGTTGGCTCAGTATAGGAGGTACCCTTGTGCAATAACTCAGAACAATTCTGGGTATTGTCTTGGAGGTTCTTGATATAGCTATAGAAGGCTTTGTGGTTGTTCTTGGTGTCAGCTGCAATTCTGCCTTCATAGTTGGCTTTAGAGGATTTGATAAGGGATCTCAAATTTTTGTTGAAGCTGATAAGGGAGTTTTTCCAGTCTTGTGACTTCACTTTTTTCTGCAACAGTTTCTTCCTTCTGTTGTAGAGTTTGTTGATAGCTGGGGGCCACCAGATTGGCTTCCTTTTTTTTGGAGGAGAGCATCTTGGTTTTGTTTGGTATGGCAAGTTCCATGCATTTGTGTACATGCTCGTACAGTCATTGGTGTATGTTTTGGCAGTCATGCAGCTATTTTCCATTGGCATGGGTGCTGAGAAGTTAGCCACCTCTGTTTTTAGGAGCCCAAAGTCAGCTTTGGAAAAGTTTTTCAGGGTTGTCAACTTTGGGGTTGATGTAGGTGAGATGGAGATTTCCATGGTGATTAGTTTGTGGTTGGATTTAACCAGGGAGGAATTGACTATAGGTGTGGAGCATCAGTCTCCCATGTTGGTGATAACCAGGTCAAGAATGTTGCTTCCTCTAGTGGGGGTCAAAATGAGCTGGTCCAGGACATTGGAACTGATGAATTCTAGGGAGCATTGGGCCAGTACATTGGTACTTGAATAGTTTTCTCACTTGATGGAAGGGTAGCTGAAGTCACCCAGTATGAGAATATTGGGCTGGACCTTGACAGATTCCAGGGTGCTTAGGAACACAAAGTGAGAGTCTAGGGACATGGTTGGGGTTCTGTAGCAGGCTATGACTTGTATTGCCATCTTACCCAGTGTTAGTTGTACCTGGAGTATCTCGGATACATTATGCTACCAGTCTACAGGTAAGCATATCCTTTATGAATATGGAGACACCACCACCTTTGGAGCTTCTGGACATATTCTGGGGCTGAAAGATAATGAGTTGATGCCTGAGAGTGCAGGAGTGCTTTCTGCCACTTTAAACCAGTTTTCCATCACAGCACAAATTTCAACATGCTCAGTTTTGAGGAGAGCTTCAAGAGAGCGTATCTTGAGATTTAGACTTCTAGCATTGAACAGCATGACCCTCAGATTGCATTTGTTTGTAGCTGTTACAGTGGAAGTTTGGTCTTTGGAACACTGCCTAAAAAAGCATTATAGGGTGGCAAGAGTCTTAGCCAGTAGCTGGAGTCCCAGGAGTGAAAGATGCAGGCCGTCTCTGGCAAAGCTTCGAGATTTGTCTATCATGTCGGTTTAGGCAGGCAGACACTGGATCCCCTTAGAATGACACCAGAAACTTAGCCAATTGTTGAAGTCAATCATTTTCTGCTTGTACTGTGGTATCGTTCTGGGTGACAATAGAATACTGCTCAGGGCTAGGGTCATACCTGTTTGGGCCTCATAATCTGAGAGTTCCAGCACATCTTTTTTCATATAGTCCAGGGAGGTACATTTCAAGTCATTCACACCCACATGGACAATGACTGAGTCATATTTGTATCTGTCGTGGAGTGACCTAAGTGCATGTGTTATGTGGCACATCCTGGCACCTGATATGCAACTGACTGTTACCTTCTCCATGTTCAACCTAGTGAGTGGGACATCAGTGTACCTCACAACTGAGTCACCTATGATTAGTACATTGGGCAGAGTGTTTTGCCTTAAGGGCTTAGGTTGAGGGGCACACTGTGGTGGTGAGCTACATGTTCTGTGGTTGGTGTTGTGGTGGTTGAGTGCATTTCTGTCTCTGGGGTCTCTGTTGTTTGGGTACATTTTTATTGTGAGCCTCCATGAAGGTGGGTGTATGAAGAACAAAACGCTGTGTCAGCAAGAAGAATATCAAGTTCGAATTTAATCCAAGCCAGTAATACAATCCAAGCCAGTAGTAAGCGCTTTCGTCTCTCGTGCTGGTGACTTCTTCAGACTAATGGCTTTACCATAAAAACACAGACTTTAAATACTTCATTAATCATCACTTTAGAACATCAATTAGCATTTAAAAACACACAGACATAAAATATAAAACTATGCTTATAAAAACATTTCTAGTGTTTCAACCCCTTCCTTTTCAAATACATTTTGAATTTTTCCCTATTATTTAATCCTGGAGGGAAATAGGCATTTAATCTGACCTGCCAACAATATTCCAACCAACCTAATTCTTCTTTAACATTTACTATCTTAACATTAGAGTGCACTGTGTCCAGAACTATACATTTGAAATTGATTTTACATTTCTTATCAGCATAATGTTTGCTCATAGCATTTTTTGTGTCTCTATTACTAATAGCATAATTATGCTCATAAATTCTTTTGTATAGTTCTCTTTTTGTTCTCCCCACATAAATGATCTGCATTCTAAACACATTAATAAATAAATGACATTTTTGATTTACATGTAAACCTCCCTGGGACCTGGACTACTGTTTTCCCTACCAATATTTCACCACTGTCAGTAAATAAATATTGGCAATATATGTTAAGATAGTAAATGTTGAAGAAGAATTATGTTGGTTGGAATATTGTTGGCAGGTCAGATTAAATGTCAGTTTCCCCTCCAAGATTGAATAATAGGGAAGAATTCAAAATGTATTTGAAAAGGAAGGGGTTGAAACACTAGAAAAGTTTTTATAAGCACAGATTTATATTTTATGTTTGTGTGTTTTTAAATGCTAATTGATGTTCTAAAGTGATGACTAACGAAGTATTTAAAGTCTGTGTTTTTTATGGTAAAGCCATTAGTCTGAAGAAGTCTCTAGCACGAGAGACGAAAGCGCTTACTACTGGCTTGGATTGTATTACTGGCTTGGATTAAATTCGAACTTGAAATTCTTCTTGCTGACACAGTGTTTTGTTTTTTATTCTGTTTTTGAGTTATTTGCTTGCTGCTGCCTTTGGATTGAAGGTGGGTGTATGGTTTGTGTTTCTATGTGTGAGTTGTGATGATTGGTGTTTTGGAGGGCTATGTGTTACATGTAGTGTGTTGCAAGTGTTGACCTTTTCCTCTTGACCAGCTAGTCCAGTCTTGGCTGGAGAGTGCACAGCTTCCAGTTTAGTGACATAAATGTATCTCTCACATGTATGAGTGTTGGGAGGTAAGAGGAGAGGGTTGTCTGTGTACAATTGCCACACTGTCTCAGAATGCTTAAGTGCACCAGGTTTGCAAGAGAAAGCACAGGAAATCCCCCTACAATCATACCAGGAGGGGTGGTCATAACTAATAAGTACTGGTGCTGTTACTGTGTAGGAACAGCTAGAGCTGATAGCACCTAAGTGTGCTACAATAAATGCTATAAAAGACTGTTGAAGTGCAAGCCGATTACACTAATTGAAGTGCATGAAGTAAAAGAGCACGCATGATCTAAGGGAAAAACTGAAGAACAGACTTTCTGGCACCAGTAATAGTTTACCTCAGCTAAGCGCCATTGCACACTGCTTAAACAAGAGCAAACCCATGCAAACACGGGCTTTTAAACCAGAAAGTTGAAAGGGATGGAAAAACTGCCCAAAGGAACAATAAACTACAATTTTTGGTCCAAAAACCACTCCTCTTGTGGTAGATAGGCTACCTGGTACTTACCACTCCCACTGATAAGCTAGAAGGCTTACCTCCAACACAGAAAGGTCTGGGGGGGCTCAGAAACTTACAAACAGTACTGGATGCAGCAAAATCTGTATCTGGACTAGACTAGTTACAGGAAATATGGGAAAGAAGCTTAGAACATTTATTTTTGTTTTTTTACAGAAAAGCAGCTAAAACAGCAGTAAAACACTTTAAATGCCGTGCAAGCTAGCACACTTGAGTGTGTAGCAATATTAAGGCAAATACAGTTTAAATAAATGCAGTTAAATTAAAATGACTAAAAACAAGTCCAGAAAGTAGTAAGTTATGAAAAAAATCAAAATGGAGGCAATTCGAGTATCTCTTTCTCCTTCCTATTACTCTTGTAGTCTGCAGGATGCCAAATTTGGATCCAAGGAGCTTAAACAAGTACAAACCCGCACAAACACAGGCTTTAAAACTAGAACATTAAAAGGGATGGAAAAACTGCCCAAACAGCCAATAAACTATAGTTTCTGGGCCAGAAACCACTCGCCTTGTGGTAGATAGGCTACCTGGTTCTTACCACTCCCACTGATAAGCTAGAAGGTTTTCCTCCAACACAGAAAGGACTGGGGACTCAGAAACTTATAAACAGTCCTGGATGCAGCAAAATCTGTATCTGGACTATACAGGAAAGGCGGGAAACAAGCTTAGAACTTTTTTTGTTTTTGTTTTTTTACAGAAAAGCAGCTAAAATAGCAGTAAAACACTTTAAATGCAGTGGAAGCTAGCACACTTGAGTGTGTAGCAATACTAAGGCAAATGCAGTTTAAATAAATGCAGATAAATTTAAAAAATGACTAAAAACAAGTGCAGAAAGCAGTACGTTATGAAAAAAATCAAAATGGAGGCACTTAAGAGTATCTCTTTCTCCTTCCTGTTGCTCTTGTAGTCTGCAGGATGCCAAATCTGGATCTGTGGAGCTTAAACAAGCACAAACCCACCCAAACATGAGCTTTTAAACCAGAAAGTTGAAAGGGATGGAAAAACTGCCCATAAACTACAATTTCTGAGCCAGAAACCACTCCTCTTGTGGTAGATAGGCTATCTGGTGCTTACCACTCCCACTGATAAGCTAGCGGGCTTCTGTCCAACAAAGGAAGGTCTGGGGGACTCAAAATCTTACAAACAATCCTGGATTCAGCAAAATCTGTATCTGGACTAGACTAGTTTCAAGAAAGGTGGGAAACAAGCTTAGAACTTTTTTGTTTTTATTTTTTTACAGAAAATCAGCTAAAACAGCAGTAAAAACACTTTAAATGCAGTGCAAGCTAGCACACTTGAGTGTGTAGCAATATTAAGGCAAATACAGTTTAAATAAATGCAGTTAAATTAAAAAAATGACTAAAAACAAGCGCAGAAAGCTGTAAGTTATGAAAAAAATCAAAATGGAGGCACTTAGAGTACCTCTTTCTCCTTTCTGTTGCTCTTGTAGTCTGCAGGATGCTAAGTCTAGATCTGCAAAGCTTAAATAAGCACAAACCCATGCAAACAAGAGCTTTTTCACCAGAAAGTTGAAAGGGAAGGAAAAACTGCCCAAACTGCCAATAAACTACAATTTCTGTGCCAGAAACCACTCCTCTTGGGGTAGCTAGGCTACTTGGTAATTACCACTCCCACTGATAAGCTAGAAGGTTTCCCTCCAACACAGAAAGATCTAGGGGACTCAGCAACTTACAAACAGTCCTGGATGCAGCAAAATCTGTATCTGGACTAGACTAGTTACAGGAAAGATGGGAAACAAGCTTAGATCTTTTTTGTTTTTGTTTTTTTTTTACAGAAAAGTAGCTAAAACAGTAGTAAAACACTATAAATGCAGTGCAAGCTTGCACACGTGAGTGTGTAGCAATATTAAAACAAATACAGTTTAAATAAATGTAGTTAAAAGAATGGCTAAAAACAAGTGCAGAAAGCAGTAAGTTATGAAAAAATCAAAATGGGGGCATTTAGAGTATCTCTTTCTCCTTCCTGTTGCTCTTGTTGTCTGCAGAACAACAAATCTGGACCTGCAGAGCTTAAAACCAAAATCCCAGTCTCTCCTTATTTCTTGAGAATGATTCTTACAAAAGCCATCCTTTTATTACCAAAAAAACTTTCCACATCATATAAAAAATCATGTGATACAAAGTTTTGAACACACTAATACCAGATCTGTTAAAAACACTAGCATTAATAACAATAATAACTGAACAATATTGAACCCCCACACATACACACACACACACAGATAAAATAAATAAAATTTTCATTGCTCTTTTGTTTTACACACTTGCACTGAACTCAGTTTGGCAGTGTAACTCTCTCTTAACAATAACGGGTTTTCCTGTCATCTACCTAACTAGGATCTCTCCATTTTTTTCTAGAACAAAAAATTAAAAAGAATAAACCCTCCACATTTTAGGGAGTGTTTAAACAAGTAATTGTTAACTTGTTGGTGTACTCATGCTCATAAATTCTCTTTAATGGGTGCCTCTCAGTTTTATAAGATGAACAGGTAGCTAGATAAATTATTCCTCCAGTGTTACAACTGAATCTACCACCACACTAAACATTTTAATTTCCCCTAGAGTAAATAATTGACTGTTCCTTGTAAATATCTGGACAGCAATTGCCACATTTTTGCATAGCGTTTACTGTAATGGCCAAATTTTGTGTGTTATTTTCTACGAAATTCTTAATATTTATATCATTCTTGTATATGAAAAATGGTTCTATACCTAGTTTTTCTGATAAGTCATATAAACTAACTACAATTCTCAAGTTTATGTTGATCAATTTCTTTGAGTGGCCACAGTCACTGTTGCATGTCAGTGTCATCATGCTGCATGACTTTCTCCTGTCCTAAGTGTTTATTTCTTTATATTTTTACTGATTAAACTGAGTGAAAATTTAAGTTGCCTTCCCATAAGAACCTCTTCATATGTCTGATTCAGAAGATGAGTGGGTAATCCCTATCTCTTAATGTTTTTATAAACCCAGTGGCTTCTTCTATGTACTTGTCCTCGTCACGGATGAATCTGCTGAATGCCACTGACTAACCCTTGACCATGTTTTTCGTGTGCCTGACTGGGTAATCGCTGTGGAAGTGGAGATCTAGGTTTTCTATAAACCTTGGAACCAAAAGAGTTGTTTTGTGTGTTTCTGAATAACATAATACTTAGATTGTTGATGCGATTATAAGCACTGTTGTATGTGAAATGTAAAAAGACAGTAGTGTTTTCTAGATATTCAAAAAATCTCATCAGTTCATGCTTTGTCCCTGTCAAAAGCATAAAAATGTTATCAAGGTATCAGGAAGAAAATTATACATTTCACAAAACCTATGTGAATAATTTGAAGTTATATCTTAGATACCTTGTTGAACTGATGGATTTGTTTTGCAAATGAATATAATTGTTTGATTTGGTAAGAAATAACCAGACTGATATCCCAAACATGAAGTGCTTTATTGGGCCAACCACAAAGCAAAATCACAACGATAAATAACAGGAAACACACATAAATCTACTAAGCGCTTTTACCCATAAATTAAAACCGGGCTTCTTCTTTGGAGTAGAACCATTTCCAGTACCACAGACCTTTTAAAATATGAGTCATGCACACACCTCCCACATACAACCAATCACACCCAACAAAGATCGTGAATACTAAAACAGCTCATAGTGCGCAATTGCCAAATTGCGCTGATTAAATTACAAAAATTATATAAAAACTGTTCAATTGTTCTGAACCTACTAAATCCATCAGTTTAAAGCTGAATGAAAATAAAATAAAATAATATAATACATTATTGTATGTAACAAAAAATGACACTGTATGAACTAAAATAAAATATAATATAATATAATAAACCTCCTCCACCATGGTGGCTACAACCTAGTTAAAAAATTAATTAATTTGTTGATTAATTAATTAAATTGATTAAATACAATAAGATCTTAATTTTAAAATACTGGAAATTGAAATATGGTCATTAATACCCAGGGGTTTGGATGCATCAAGTCTAAGTTGCCATAAACATTCTTTTACCTCAAATAAAGTCTTGACATCACCCCCTCTGTCATTGTAAGGAACTCTATCAACCACAAAAAATATAAATTTGTTAAAATTGGAACCATTTTGAATATGCATATATAGGGCATTGGAACTTTTTTTGTTTTTAATATCTCTTACATGTTCATTAATTCTTAATCGTAATTTCATAATGGTTTTCCCAATATAGAATGTAGGACAACTCAAACAAGTAGCAATGTATACCACCATTTTCGTGTTACAATTAACATATCCTGGGCATTTTATAGTTCTACCAAAATTGTGAACTACTACGTATGGTCCATTGTTAATTAACTTGCAAGCCCCACAGGAACCACATTTACTCATACTAGAACTCTTGTAAACACTTGCTCTACTATCCATCTCCATTAATTCCTTGAGATTTTTGCCTCGACTATAAGTAATGGTAGGTGTATTGCCCAGTATGGTGGCAATATCCTTGTTGAACACGCTCTGCCATGTGTCTTTTAGAATAGTCTTAATATGTCCTGCATTTGGATTAAATGGTAAAATCATGGCCCTTCTACTACATTTGCAACGTCACTATTAGAGGTAACTGTCATACCTGTTTTCAACAACCCTCCTTTAAGAATAGGTTTGAATACTGTTTGCCTTTTGATCTCTATTTCAGATTGAACTTCATGTAGGATATCCATGGGATATCCTCGCTCAGAGAACATATTAACTAACCTAGTAAGCTCAATTTCAAACAAACTATCTTCATTTACTAATCTTGAAAGTCTCACCATTTGGCCCTTGATTATGTTCTTCTTTTGATAAAAAGGGTGACAACTTTTAAATTCCAAAGACATGCATCTGGAGCATTTCTCCCCGGGCCTCCGCTGAAAACAGGCTCTGTGGAACCTAGTCGGACATTCCCGGTCAACAAATGTTAAATAAAATAAATAAATAAAAAAATAAATAAAATGTAGAAAGGAATTAGAATATGTCTTTTTTCGGTATAAACCTGAT
Source organism: Protopterus annectens (assembly GCF_019279795.1). NCBI lineage: Eukaryota > Metazoa > Chordata > Ceratodontiformes > Protopteridae > Protopterus > Protopterus annectens. The sequence goes on along the minus strand of NC_056747.1, from coordinate 442,247,043 downwards.
TGTAGCGTATTCTTTTCCTTATCATAAAACAAAAGAAGGTCCAAATAATTACAAGTCTCTCTGTATATCTTATAGGTGAACTTTAAGAATGATGTAGTGGTGTTTATATACTCAATAAATTCATAAATCTCTTCTTCTGTTCCCCTCCAAAATATCAGAATGTCATCCAGAAAGCGCAAATACAATTTTATACTATGCATAAACTTGGAGGTGAAAACTTTGTGTGTTTCCTAGTCTGCCAAAACCAAGTTGGCATAGACCGGCGCACACTTTGCTCCCATCGCTACACCAGTAGTCTGTTTAAAAAGCTCACCTTCAAATAAAAGGAAATTGTTAGACAAAACAGTTTCAACAAGATCTACTAACAAACTGACCTTAACTTTGTGATAATCACTATACTTGACCAAACAATTACTAAACATTTCAAGACCTTGGTCATGTGGTATAATAGAGAACAGGTTGATCACGTCAATAGTCACCATAACAAATTTTTCATCTAAAGTGGTGTTGTTGATTACTTCTAAACAGTGCCAAGAGTCCCTTAAAATGTGTGGGAATCTATTCAAAATTTGTTTACTATAATAATCAACATAAGAAGCCATGGATTCCGTTTTAGATCCCCTGGCTGACACTATAGGATGAAATGGTGGATTATTTGGGTTCTTATGTATCTTTGGAATCCCAAATATCGATGGTATAACTGGGAAATCAACTAACAAATATTCATATTCATTTTTGTCAATAATTCCCTCCATAAACCACTCATATAAATGCCAATCAATCTTTGCATAGGCTCTGTTGACTTAATTCTTAGTCACTCTTGTGTAAGTTGAAAAATCGTTTAACAAATTTGACATACTGTTTATATAATCCATATTAGACATAACAACAACCCCACCCCCTTTGTTAGGTTTCATCACCCTATAATTTTTGTTGCCTATTAATTCTTTAAGGCAAAATCTTTCCCCAGAGGTAAGATTATCTTCCAAGTCGTTCTTCCTTCTGAGTAATTTCCTAATTTGTGATTTGCACATTTGCTCAAACAGATGAATGTTCGGATTAACAGGGGGAATGAACAAACTTGACCTCTTGAGTGTTACACCTCTATCTGCCCATGGGCTAGGGGTTTTAGAAAAAAACATATTAAGATTCATTTGCCTAGTATACAGTTTGAGATTCAATAAAATTCTTGCCACTTCTAAAAGTAGGAACAAATTTAAAACCTTTTTTAAATAAGGTCAGGTGTTCATCCTGTAACTGTAAATCTGTAAAATTATAAATACACATATTATCAAACTTAATAAAGTGGCACTCATGCCCAGTGCCATTTTCTTCTTCATTATACATCACATTCAATTCCTCAATATCATCGGCTATGTGACTATTAAAGTCATAATCAACATTTGATTAAAAAATTCATCATTAATAACTAAAGATGTTTTTAAAAAATCCTCCTTCATACAATTAAAATCTACATTACTAATGTCAGAGGGCCGGTCAGAAAAATACAATTTGTCAATCACCCTTAAAAAAGTATTAGTGATCAATTCAGGACCAGAGTCAAAATTAGTAACATCAATTAATTTGGCCTGTTGTTTCCCTGTGACCATCTCCAACGTGTGGATGGTCTCTGTCCTCTCCTCCTGAACTGTTCCTGCTGAACTGTAACCTGTTTGTGCTCCCGAATTCTTTCTGAGTGCCGTACCGGGTAGTTCTCTAAAAAATGGCCATTTTCGTTGTCATTAAAATTGTCAGTATTACCCACCATCACTTCATCATTTGTTAAGCCATTGTAACCAGGAAAATTGTGATTGGTGTGATCCATAACATTGTTGACCAGTTCTAGTCTAGCAATAATATTTTTGTACTCTTTGAAATGTGCATAAACAAGATTGCTAGCGTAATCTTTACTATCCCTGTTCAATTTGTAGGGCTTGATAGCCAGTCCCCTTTTCACAAATAAGTCAGTGTCCTAAAGAATTTGGTCAAATTTATACTTATTAAACTCAAACAATAAATCTTTAGTAATACTGCTGTTAATCTGATCCAATTCATCTTTCAGTGTGTCTATAGTACGATTGTTATTACGAATAATGATTCGCAAAAGATCCATACCTGTGCAGTTGAAAAGTACCGTCAATTCTTGAAAACCCTCAGTTCCAACCTCGAATCCCATAGGTAATTTGAACAACCTCCGTCCCTTGGACACCTGCTGTAGTTCAATTGATCTTTCAAGGTATACGTTGTCCGTCAATTGTTTGATTTGCATGCCCTAAATTGATATTTTGGAGCATAGGTGCTGACCTGTTTACATTTTAAGGTCTGATCAGTTTTCATTAATAATCAGTGCTGCAATGCTTTGCAAAATCTAACGAAGTGGGTTTTTGTGCTTCTAAAGATATTGCTGGGGTCTAATCTAATGTCAGGACTCGTAACAGCAAGACAGAAGTTCCAAAGTTGAGATCATCAGTTACTGTCGTGATACCAATGGCCAAGTCAGACAGCCAGACCTCCAGCTAGGAAAAGCAGGTGCAAATGGATATAGTCCACGCTGTCACTTTATGTAGAGAATCAGTCAAAATAAGTTCTCAACTTTTCCATAAAGAAAGCAAAACTGAAGAAATATTGGAACTACATGGTACAAGTATGGGGTAAGTTGTAAAGCATCCGATAGCATCTGTTACATACATAAACTAGACTGGAAGTCCTGGAAACTGCAATCTTGTAAGATAGAGCAAGAAAACACTTGTTCAGATGCTTGGGCTTCCTGGCAAAGCAGAAGGAAGCAGTTCTCTGGCCAGTCCACAGAAATTGTTGCATAAACTGTCTTCACCCAAGAAAGAATCCAGATATTCAGTGCAGTCTAGAAGACTGCCGAAAATAACAAAAATGAAATAATAAGGTTTTCAACATATGTATTAAGGAAATAAATATTGTCTGTAGTGGAAACATTGGAATCAGTGAATTACCAAGGCAACTGCATTTTCTGTGAAAATGTCTATTCCACCACTACCTGCTGAAGGGGGAATATGTTTATTCATACCTTATATTTATGTAGGGTGAATAAATTAGAATTCAAGCTACTCTACCTTGCTGTCTAGAAGATCGCCTATCCAGTGGAAGCTAAAACTTTTTCCACCAGAGTTTGAGAAATCTTGTCTGTGAAGTCCGTCTGACATATAATCCAGTATCTCAGCTTTGGCATGGATCTCCAGAATCCAATATCTTTTCTAGAAGCTACTGACCATACTGTTTCAAATACTGATCTTTTGACATACATCTGCCAGTCCCCAGCTGCCCCTCTTTTACTTCTCTGAATTAAATCAGTCAGCCATGTGCATAGAAAGGACCTGAGCACTATAATAACTGGATACTCTTACTTGTAGCAGATGCTGTGGCCTAGGATACACATCAATTCAGCTTAATAAAAGGCAGATCATACCTGCTTAACCTCTTTAAAATAATTACCAGTGTTATGGATAAGGGGCATTCAGTGCACACTGCCTCCGTGGACTTTGACAAGGGCATTGACACTATGACCCATGCTAGGATTACTGACAGATCTTCCAACTCATCATTAACCCATGCGTAGCTGGATGGCTAGGCAGCTGGCTATCACATAGACCTATGCTGCTAAGGTCAGTGGCATTTGCTCCAGGCAGGAAAAACATCAAAAGTGGTGGAAACAGGGCTCTGATGTAAACCACTTCTTCTTTGGCATATACTTCTCTGACATGAAAGCTGATATACCAAGTTTCCTGACTGCAAACTAAGGACAGTTATCAAAACCCATTCTGATACTCAAATTCTCCAGCAAGTACTGTTCCAAACAAATGATTGTGTGTTAAACATGCTTACCCTATATGCTGAGAAATTCAGCATAGTTTCCTTTGATTAATCTAGCATCACTACTGCATACCATATATATAACATTCCACTGAAATCTGACACAGGCAGCAGTGACTTGGGTACCTTTATTTATAACAAGCTTTGCTTTTACCACCATGTCTTTTTCATGGACAGAATATCTTTCAACATTGAAGAACTTATCCATCATGGTTTCCCATCAAATTCTAGAAAACTTACAGTCCTGCTTTACTACAAGCTCATAACTGACCCTTTGCCATGTACATCAGTAAGCATTTAAACAAGCTTGAGAGACCTCAATGCTTCCTCCCTCAAAAGATCTCAGGATTTGGTACCTTTAACTACTCTGTCAAGCTAAGCACTGTATTCGCCTACTCAGACTTCTTTAGGATCCTTAGGGATGATCTCTGTGTAGTATTCTGTGCTATGAACAGTCAGCACTCTTTGAACTTCTTCACCTAAATAAAACCATTAGTAAAGTAGACAACCACTCTAGAGACATAAACTCATATACTGTATTTTAACAATACAAGGTGGCATTACATGTATCTTAGAAAAAGTATCCCTCAGTTCTGTCACAGGCTGCCATTACTTATCAGGCAGACTACTTCTTTGGCAAAATTTCAAACTAGTCTGGCTAAGTGGATGGGCAATCACAAATTTTTGTATGCGAAATGTACGAAAAATCTACTTAGTTGGGGGGGCACTGTTAGTTTCTCACCTTTACTGGGTAATGTGGCTGAAGCCCTCAGTGGTATCCCTGTCATTAAGATTAGTAAGAACAAATGAACCTCTTAGATGGGCTACAGAATATTCTTCTTCTGACTCTGGCAGCTACATGTCGGTCAAAGTTTAAATTGCTGACCAAAACAAAGGTGTGGTGGCAGGACTGTAAAACTAGTACAACCAACAAAAGCACATCACCACCAGTCCTCACAGAAGCAGTGTAAATTCCATGTGAGATGCCCAGAGAAGTCTCTACAAAAAAGGAACCACAGAGGAGTAAAAGACGAATTTATTCAATAATAAGTAAAATGTTGAGCGCTTTCACCCTAGTATCATATAGGACTTCTTCAGAACAATATATACTTACATATAAAACCACCACTCCTATTCTGAAAAAGTCCTATATGATACTAGGATGAAAGTGCTCAACATTTTACTTGTTATTGAATAAATTTGTCTTTTACTACTCAGCAGTTCCTTTTTTGTAGAGACTTCTCTGGGCATCTCACTTGCAACTTACACTGCTTCGTTGAGGACGGGTGGTGATGTGCTTTTGAAAGTTTAAATTCTTGCTCACTCTGTGTCCTTCATTGTGTATTTCGGATTACCTCATCTTCATTTATTGGCTTCTTGAATGTGGTCCCTTATAATTTGATTCTGACTAAGAGTCTGTCCATATACAATAGTAGACTGGCATGCCTTATATTGTCTGAGTCCACACGTTTAGTATTAACTATTGGCAATTTTTTCAGTGAACAAATCAGTGTTGAATAAAGGTGGCATATTACTGATGTTGGTTTAAGGTGGCATATTAGTGATGTTGGTAAGAGCAAATGTAGCTGATGCTGGTAAGATCAGACTTAGGAAACTATTTCCATCTTAGTTAAAACAAAAAAAATAAGTAAGCCTTGTCTCCTAAATTTTGGCTATTTGTTATCTAATGGTTTGATTAACTGAAATGGACAGTGGTGGAACAACGGTGACCCTTTTTTGCATCTTTTTAATTGGGAAAATGGAAAACACGTTCTTCAGCGACAATAATCAGGAAGCTACAGTTTGGTAATGTTGTCTCAATTTTTTCTTTTAGGTAAACTTCTTTGCAAATTTTGGAAATGAGAGGTAAGCCAGGTGAGAAACATACCAGAAACAAGGCAATGTCAATGCATATTGCCACCACCCCCTCAACCAAACTTGAAGACCAAAAATAAAAGTATTCAACCAACATTAGGAGAAAAAGAAATTCAACATTTGTCCTCTTTGCATTGTGCACATACTGCAGACTTAGGCTTAATGCAAAGGCTCCTTGATATAATGTAGCAAAGTGCTATTATACACATATACATAACAAAGCTTTCCTACGCTGTTGTATCAATGAAACTGCCATTTTTAATCAATCTTGGCCTTCAGTAGAAGTCTGTGTGCAGACAGCCAAAAACTGTTATGTATATGCATAACAGCTGTTTGCTGTCTTCAGAAACTGACTGTAAAGAAAAGAGCCAGATTTACATGCTTTTACCTGCTTAAATACATTGTGAGAATGCTTGCCCTTCCAGGAAGGGATCATATGTCACCTCTTCAAAGCTGCCGATTGCACTCCCTGACTGAATGTACCTGGAGCAACTGCCCCTTTCATCACACCCTTGCTAAGCTTTGGAAAATACTGACTTATGTAGTGTTTGCTTGTGAATTCATATTTAGATGGGGTTGGATTGAATGCAAACAGACAGGTTCACTAGTGAGAACAATGAGCTTGTTTAGCTGATCTGCTTAGGGTGGTAAATGCAGTGTGTTATTGTGATGCCTGTTGCCAGTTGGCACCATGTCTAGCGTGGCAGCTTAATTGCTTGCATGGCATTGGTGGAAATGAGGATAGCCTGGCAAAGGCAATAGATATGCTGTGGAAGTCTTGTTCTATTGTCTGAGATTAAACTATGAAAACAAAATAAATAAAGTGCATGGCAGGTTGTTTGGCTGTTCCTGGGTAAGGTCTTCATTTTCTACAGAGTCTTTTGATATGAAGCATGAAACTGCCTTTAATTGTCAGATTACTAGTTTGAGAATGTGGATCTCTGGGAGTTTGAAGTCAATGGCCAGTGAAGCAAGTGAGAATGCCAAGAGGTAATTAATATTATATATTCATCATGACAATTAGGAGAAATTTATTCCAAAAAGAGGACCTTTTGTTCCCTTAGCTCCTTGACTGAAAAAGGACTTGAAGTTGGAATTTCCCTAACATAAGTCTATTCCCAGATATGTGACTCACACTGGACAAAGAATGCAGGAATTCTGGTATTTGTTTGCTGTCAGATGGGTCACAAAAGTTTAAACCTCTTTTCACTAGCGCAAGTTCAGTACTGGCTGGGTGGCACAGTGGCATGATGGGTGGCATTGGCTGGATGGCACAGGGGCATGATGGGTGGCAATAGCTGGATGGCACAGTGGCATGATGGGTAGTATTGTTGCCTCATAGCAACAGGCTCTCTTTTTTTTGGCAGGGATATTTTTTGTGTGGAGTTTGCATGTCCTGCCTGTGTTCACTTGGAATTTCTTTAGGAACTCCAGCTTCTTCCCACCTTCCAAAGACATTCAGTGAGCTAAGTGGTGACTCTAAATTTTCCCCAGCTATGCATGTGATGTGTCTGTGGTAAAGAAAATAAGGCTGGCAATCTACTTCCATTTCCTACTTGCCAAGTAAACTCCATGGATGGCAGCAGCTGTTCAGTGTCACTACAGGAACTGGCAGAGATGAACATGGACAGAATGTGGCTGAATGAAACAAGGACCACTAGATGGTATTCTTTACGATGTTTGGTTGCTGCTTTGGTCAGGGGAGTGTCAGGAGGAAAACCTGGCCAGCTGAATTTAATAAGTTGCTGATTAGTGTGTCAGAGATTTGTGCTAGAGTATAATCTGAACTATAAATGAAGCAGGAGGAGGAGGAGGAGGAGGCGCCTTAGCAGCTTTTACTGAAGAGGTTTAATCCAGTGCATCATCCAGTACATTAGATATGGCTGTACTTCAGTGCTGACTAACACATCCCTTCTAATCAGGAACACTGTACTCCCTCACTAGAAACAGTTTTTAGCATTTTGTGTGCATTATCATTTGGTTAAGGGCTTCCAGATGGGGGCAGATTCCCTTAATTTTCTTTTTTTGGGGGGTGGAGTTGTGCCAACAGTTAGAGAAGCACAATGATAGGAACTTTGTGACAGAGAATTGCTTAACATTTGTATACTTGTTTCTTTTTAGCACAGTGTATTGGGAAGAGGAGCATGGAAACACTCAGGCCATTGGACAGCTAGGAAAAATGGCTGTCTGAGTTTAATGCTGGACTCATTTATTCAAATATTATTTCAGAATGTAAGTGGGTTGCATAACCCCAGGAAAGAGGGCCTATGCATTTTCCAGTCTTAAATTTTATCAACCACAAGTACTATATTCGAAAGAAACACATTTAGATGAACAAGAGTATTAAGCTTACAAAATGTGGGAGTGGTGAAGAATATTTTACTTCATATCCATGGTAAATGCAGGTGAGTTGCTATTTTCCTGTTCTATTAATGTATCTTATTTATTAGAAATTAATATGGTCTGTCCGAGATGACACTTGCCAATGCTGACATGCCTCCTAGGATCAATTAGGAGGAGTCGAGCTGACTACTGGGTGAGTTATTTGTCTTCTGGAAAAGTGCAACCTTACTCTTCGGAGGACAGAATCAGGTCTATGTCAGTCTGCTGACTGATCATACTATCAAGCTGTTAAACACTGAACACTAAACAGAGAAATGCATGACCCTGAAGCAGAGAAATGAATGGAAAATGTATTATTTGGGATTACGGAATAGTAGGGATTGGGGAATTGTCACTTTCCCCACTCTGGTGAAATCTTCGACTTGATATATAATAACCCAAGTGTGTGGGGGTGAAGAGGAGGGATTTGCCCCATGAAAAAAAGTTTTTTTTTATGATTTCAATGTTTTCCATTTCAGTGTTTTCAACTTGATGTTTATTGATTAGGATCTTCAGAACTAGATCCACCAGAATCGTACTGCATATGTTAATGAGGTGCATGGAAGACTCTGAAGGTACAATGTATTGCCTTTAGAAAGTACTTTGCCTGTTATTGCAGGGTCATAACCCTAGTTGATGTTTATAAGGGGAATGGGACATATTCTATCAAATTTCTAGATCAGACAAAGTAGTTATTACAAGGGACTATCTCTGTTTAATACAATCTGTTACTACTTTCCCAGATATATTGCCAGATCATGGATCTCAGATAATAGTAATTTAAGGGCAGAATGGCAGACTAATACCATTGGAATTTAACATATAACATATAATACCATGTGTAGAACAGTGATTGTTCGTACATTGAAAACTACTGAAGTTTAAGGAAGCATGTGGGGGAGCGCAGTGTTAAGCAAATTCAGTTATGTGCAAGTCATGAATGTGCATGCAGCTAGATTCATGTTGGCTGTACAATAAACCACTTTTAACTCACAATTTATGTCTCCACTGGTCATTCAACATGGTGTCAGAAGTGGGATGCAAACTAATTATTGTCCAGTTTTAACAAACGACTTAAGTGCAGAAGGTAAATGAATATATTTTGACTGCATAGCAAACAGATTTCTCTGACCCGGAACACTGGTGTTTGATGGCAATGTTGCAGAGAATTGGCGTGTGTTTGCACAAGAATATATTTTCATAGCAGCTGCACATTCAGATACAGACGAGCATTTATATTTCCTCAATTTGGAAGGCTCGGGGGCTATTGAGTGACAACGTTCTTTTGTATATGCACTTGCTGTTTATACAGGAGAGGGAGAAAACTGCTGTACCATTGCTCAGGCTGAGACCCACAAAGATCCAGAATGTTTAAAGCATAAATTTTGAGAACTGTATAACCCCCAAATCAATATAATGATGGAGAGACATAAATTCAATACGAGAAATCAAAAACCTGGGGAAACTATGGAAACATGTTACTGACTTAATAAATAAAGCAAAGACATGTAGATTTGGGGATCTACAAGACAATTTAATAAAAGACCACCTTGTATGTAGCATTAAAAATGACCCAGTAAGAAAAATTCTACTACGTGATAGTGAATTAACATTAAGCAAAGCTACTGAAATTTGCCAGATACATGAACTCACAGAAGAACATACCAGTATACTTGCTGTATCTGCTGTTGCAAATGTTGACAGTGTGCAATGAGAAACTAAGACAAAGAGGCCTCATAAGTGTAACTCGAAGAGCTGTGTCATACCATCTGCCATTGCTAATTGCCACAATTGTGGGGGCAATCAAGAACCTAAATGAGAGAAGCGTTTAGCCTATGGTCAACAGTGTTACAAAGGTAAAAAGTGGACTCTCACTTGTTAGCAAAGAGTGAAATATTTTGTTCTGTGCAAATTAATGGGAAGTCAGTAGAGCTTAAAGTAGACACTGGATCCAAATGTAAAGTTATATCAACAAAAGTAAAAGCTGGAGAGAACCTCAACTCAACAAGAAGCACAAAACTAGCTGCTTATGCTGGCGAAGAAATTCGGACAGATGGTGTTGTAGTCCTTCCTTGTCATTCTGTAGGTAATCCTTATGATTTACAGTTCTATGTAGTTTGAAGAGATGTACAGTCATTACTAGGCCTAGAAGACAGCCTAAGAATGGGTTTGATTTTGCTCAATAAAAAAGTGCATGATTTGAATACAAACAAAAATGGAGTTTTTTCACAATGTGTCTTTGAAGAATATGCTGACATCTTCAAAGATGAACTTGGTAAACTTCCAGTTATGTATTCTGTGTAGCTGAATCATGAAATATATCTAGTCATTAAACCTGCATATAAAATCCTGGTAGGAATGCAAAGTAAAGTAAAGTAAAAGCAGAATTAGACAGAATGGTGCATTTGGGTGTTTTTACTCCTGTGGCAGAGTCTACTGAATGCGTATCATCCATGGTGGCAACCCACAAGAAAAGTTCAGATGACATTCATGTATGCATTGATCCTAGAGACTTAAATAAAGCCCTCAAATGTCCTCATCATCCAATGCAGACAGTAAAGAAGGTAGGAGCACTAATGCCAAGTTCGAGTGTTTTCTCAGTTTTAGATGCAAAGAACTCCTTTTGGATCACATGTCTTCTTTATTAACAACATTCAGCATACCATTTGGCAGATGCAGGTTTTTAAGAATGCCATTTGGAATCAGTCGCCAAGTGAAGTATTCCAGTGTGCCATGGAACAGATATTTGCTGGATATCCTTATGCCATTATTATGGATGACATTATTGTTGGTGGCAGTGGAGAATAGGAACATGACAGAAATCTCAGGAAAGTTCTAGACTGTGCATGTGAGGTCAACCTCAAGCTAAATCTTCTGAAATGCAAATTCAAATTGAAAGAAGTTAACTATGTTGGTCACGTGTTCACAAGTTCAGAGCCATATCCATCAAAGATAACAGCAGTCAATGAAATGCCATTCCAGAGAATACTACATTTTTACAGGGTTTTCTGAGTATGATAAATTATTTGGGAAAATTCAACCCAAACCTCAGTGAACTTTCTGCACCATTGTGTGAGCTGACACATAAAGATATATAATGGTCATGGTTTGAAAAGCACCAAGAGGCATTTGATACTTTAAAAAAGAAAATTACCAGTCCATCCCACAATGAGATACTATGATGTCCATAAGCCTGTGACACTCTACTGAGAAGTCTCTCAGTATGGATTTGGTGCAGCATGTCTTCAGGAGGGCATTCTAATTGCATATGCATCCCATACCCTGACTCAAACAGAGATGCACTATGTACAAATAGAAAAAGAACTTCTTGCTGTTGTGTTTGCATCCTCCAAATTCAATAGCTATATATACTGAAGGCAATCCAAGCTGAAACATATCACCATCCACCAATAATGATTTTGAACAAGCTGATACACACAGCTCCAGCACGATTGCAACGTATGATGTTATAGTTACAAAAGTACAGCTTTACTATTGTCTGCATAAAAGGTAAACACATGTTTCTTGCTGATGCCTTGTCACGCGCACCCAGAAAGATGACGGAACAACACAAAAATGAGATAGTTGATTTTGAAGTTATGGAAGTCAAGCACATTTCTTCATCACAGGTCGATGAGTTAAAAATCAAACTGCTAAAGACCCAGTTCTTCACAAACTGAGTAATATTATCAACCAAGGCTAGCTGATACATCAGACAAGTTTGCCACTTGAAATTCAACAGTATTTCCCATTCAGAGATGAGCTCATAGCGGAAGATGGCATCAATATGAAAGGCCCAAAGTAGTATTTCCTAAATCATTGCAAAAGAACTATATACAAACTCTGCACAGAGGCCACCCAGGCACTGAATCAACTAAAAGTAGGGCAAGAGGCATTGTGCCCTGGCCCTCAATGTTCAAAGATATTGAAAGAGATACATTTTCATGTTCAGTTTGCAACAGTAACAAACTGCATCAACAAAAATAACCTCTTCATCTACACCCAATCCCCGATTTACCATGGTCAACAGTAGCAGCATATATTTTCGAATGGAATGGTCAACATTATCTGTTTCTAGTTGATTCGTATTCCAGATGGTTTGAAATCAATTTACTCCATGATTTGACCTCTGGCACAGTAATTACAAAATTAAAGAGGCACTTCTCAGTCCATGGAAGCCCACATAAAGTCATCTCAGATAACACTAGATGATTCACTAGTCAATGATTTAAAGACTTTGGAGGATCTTGGGACTTTATTCATGTAACCAGCAGTGCCACATACCCACAAGCTAATGGTCTAGCTGAGCATGCAGTCCGCAGTGCAAAGCATTTAATGGAAAAATCCAAAAGAGATGAAACTGATGTTTTCCTTGATTTCCTAAACCTTTGAAACATTCCTTGTTACCAAACGCTTGGTTCACCAGCTCAAAGACTGATGTCAAGACAAACGCAAACTCTTCCAATCAGCAAACAACTGTTAGTGCGTACCTCAAAGAATAATAAGATAGTCAAAGTTCAACTATTGAAAAAGCATAATTCATGGAAGTTATTTCAAGACAAAACCAGTAAGCCTTTCCAACCATTGTTGCAAAGTGAAGTGGTTAGAATGCAGACTTCAAAGGTCATGATCATGTAGTTATTGCGAAGGACATTTGTGCTGAAACAAGGTCCTAGATAATTCAGTCCATTTGGGAAGACTACAGAAGAAATCACAGACACATTTTGCCTGTTCCAAAGCCAAAACCACAATAGACTGAGTGTACTGGTGATTCCAGTTCTTTGAGTGAATTGCCAATCAATCAGCTTTAAGAAGACAGACCGCCTTATTCACAAGGTCCTGAAATACAAAGTAATGCTTCAGTACTGAATAAACCTCTAACGACAGCTGTTTCTAATTCAAATCAAAATCTGTATGTGACATAGGCAGGAAGAGTCTGCAAAAACCAATCCTAAATATACACAGTGAAGTGGACCTGAAATCAGACAGGCCATGTTGAACTGTTAATATAATGTTTAATTCTAGAATGTGTTTAAAGAAAACATTAAAGTAAATTTGTTCATGTATTTGAAATCAAGAACAAAGTTAAAGAGGGAGGATGTAGAACAGTGATTGTTTGTACCTTGACAGCTACTGTAGTTTAAGGAAGCACATGGAGGAAGGCGATGTTAAGCAAGTTCAGTTATGTGCAAGTCATGAATGTGCATGTAGCTAGACCCATGGCTGTACAATAAACCACTTTTAACTCACAATCTATGTTTCTACTGGTCATTCAACACCATGGTAGCAAAAGAACTCTGAGAAGCTGATAGCAGCCTTGAGATGATCAGGAGGGGAAACTCCAGGTTCAGTTTAAAAAAAAAAAGGCAGGAGGCAATGGCGTCCAGTCTGAGACAGAATTCAGATTAAGCAGAAGCCTCTTGAGGAAAGATTACTGCAGCTATAGCATGGCAGTATCAGCTGCAGGTTTAAATCCCCAAGGCACTTTGTTTCATTATTTATATATTTCTTTATCTACATTTGTTGACTGGGTGGGTGGGCTTGTATACGGACCCTCTTCAGCCATACCTTGACTCAAGAGGAGCATACAATGCATATATACATACAGTGAGATCTTTACAGATGAATACATGTGCAACAGAGCAGAGTATTACAATTGAACTGAGATTTACAATTGAACAAAGCAGAACAGGACAGAGAGAGAAATTTATGCTGTTGTACTCAACATTAAAGAGTTAAGAATAAACAATAAATTGTGCCACTTGTTAGACAATGTAACTTAGGTGGAGTATTTACATTTGTTGCTGAAGTAATGATGACACTGCTAGGTGTTATAAATATGGAGGCTAACCATTGTTCCTGTATCATTTACAGCTGGCTTTATTGGTAAGGTGATATTGTAGGGATTCTTTAAATCCCTTCAGTTTGGAAAGAATTTTAATTTCATTGGGAATGTGATTCCAGGCAGCAGGCCTCAGCCTTTTCCCCATTCTATTTTTGAAGGGGGCTTGATTGTCTTCCTGGCTACTTCTTAATGACTCTGGTCCCTGAATGGCAGTTTAGATCATAAAGGTGATCAGTATCCAGTGTTGATATTTTCGATAATAAGCAACTGATGTCTATCAGCAGTAGACAGAGAATAGAGTTCCTTAGAGAGGTTGCAGTGGTGAGTGTGGGAGTCAGCTAATAAAGCAAATCTGAACATCTTATTTTCAGTTAATTGTTTGTGTTGTTTTTGTATAGGCTGAGTGTAGTGAAAATAAGTGTAAGCCATACTCAAGTTAATGTAGGAGAATGGTTTTAGCAATGGCTGTCCTGGCTGAAGGAGAGAAGAGATGAGAGATTTTATAACAACTTGAGATGTGTGGGAACACCCTGTTTATTATTTTATCTGTATGGGTAGTGAAGGATCAAAAGTCATGCCCAAGAATTTGCATTTTGTAATGTTAAGGATTAGATTGTCCACAATATGCATTTGACATCATTTAGACACTGTCTGGCCTTAATATCACTCAAATTCAAGTCACAAAAATATAATGGCTAACTGCATGAACCAAATGATTTTGTTCTTTGTTATTTGAATGTGATTGGTATTCATCCTCCCCATATCACTTTACTCATGTATGCCAACCCTAACCATGACCCTACCCCTAACTTTAACAATCATTACCTGACCAGAACCTCTTTCCCTGACAATACCACAACACAGGACATATGGGCACACCACCCACATTTCCAAACGTGCATAACATTAAAACTCTTCCCTAACCTAGCCTTAACCCTTAACCCTAACCAGCAAACACTTGCTTACACATTCTGACTCATAAAGCTGAAACCCTTCACACATTACCACACACACAACACTAAAATTATTTCCTTTCTTAGGCCTTTCACTAACCTTAACCCCCCCAAACACTTGCATATACTCTCTGACCTATAAAACTATTGTCAAAATTTTTGGCATAAACCCAAACATTCACTTAACTTAAACAAACACACACATCCTCAACTAAACATTGTGATTAGAAAACCTTTGAATGAATGAAAGCAGCAATAAACTTCTGCCTTCAACTAAAGGAACCATGACCATCATTTAAGTACGTTGACAAAATAAATGTCCAACAGGCTTAACTGCTATCATATATATATATATATATATATATATATATATATATATATATATATATTAATATAATTTTTAAATGTAATGTATAAGTATCTCTAGTTTATGCATAAGCTTCTGCCTTCAACTAAAGGAACCAGCACTACCAGTTAGGTCTATTGACAAAATAAATGTCCAACAGACTTAACTGATATCAAATATATTTTTATATGTTAAAATATAATATTTAACATTGAATGTATAAGTGTCTGTATTTTGTCCATAAGCTGAAATTCTTATTTGAAGTTAACGTGAACTTACATATATTTTCATCTCTGAGCAACAAATCTCATTTAGTAATCCAGAAAGTAGTAGTTCTGTTTCAGCCAATTACTGGTGATGTATTTTTAAGACTGTTAAAATGCTTTGGATCTTGAAGCCATGTGATTTTGAAATAGGGTAAAGAGGTGTCACTGCTGTAGTATGATAAAGTATAACTCATGGTGCATCATAGCTTGCCTGTGACTTTTCCCAATGGCATAATTTAGATCTTTCAGGAAAAGTCACAGTGATACCTCTTTATTTTAGATGCAAGATAAAATACAGTTTTGTGCCAATGAGGGTGTCCATGATCACCTTGTACAAACACCTTTCATACCAAATATTCCAGTATTTGCTTCCTGTGTTCATATGAAAGCTTAAAAATGTTATACTGAAACCTGACACACACACACACACACACACACACACACACACATATATATATATATATATATATATATATATATATATATATGTATATGGGTCCCCTTCTAATGGTCGACATTTCAAAATGTCAACATTCATATGGCCAAGACCATATGATTCACATTTGAAATATAGACCATGGGGATCATGCTACAGTGCAGAATGGAAAGATTTCCACTTCTGCACTGTAGTCCGATCTCTGAGTTGGTATAGTTAAGTTACGGGGGGACAGAGCCCCCTATGGGCGGTCCAGGGGGGAAAGCCTCCCTGCTAGCAGCATTAAGGTAAGATTGTGTTTGTGTTTTGTGTTTTACTTGTATGGTCGAGATTTCAAATGTCGATCATATGGTCTTGGCCATCTGCAAGTCGACATTTTAAAATTTTGGACATATCAAGTAGACCCATATGTGTGTGTGTATATATATATATATATATATATATATATATATATATATATATATATATATATAGGTTTACCACCGCATAACCGAACACACAGCAGTCGAACCCAACAATGATCAATTCCGGTAACCAAATTTTTTCATGTCGAACAGTCGGAATGTCGCAAAACCACCAAATGCGACATTTTCGACCACTCTACATCCAAAACGAGTGCTAACATGGGTCACAAAGGGGTTTGCGATTCGATACAGTTGCCTTCGGCAATGTACATATTTGCCGCACTCCTTTCGGTCATCAGGGCTCGACCATCTGTCCGTCAGTTATACGGTGGTAAACTATATATATATATATATATATATATATATATATATATATATACACATATATATATATACATATATATATATATATATATATATATATATATATATATAGAGAGAGAGAGATATAGATATATATATATGTATATATGTATATATATATATATATATATATATATATATATATATATATGTATGTATTACAAACATCCAAAGTTATGAGAGTGAGTGGGAAGGATTCATGAAAATGTATTTGATCACAATGAAATGTAGCTCTACACCATGGAGCTTATCATATGGCATTGACAGGCTATATGGTGACTACATTATTAGGTCTCTCTGGTGACATACGAGCGGTCTTTACTGTGTGTTTAAACTGGCGCTGCCAATCAGGCAGCAGCAAGAGATCTGCTTGGCATAGTGTTGCCCAAACAGTACAAACCTCCTTCATGTTGGGTAGTACCAATTGGATCTGTCACCCCCCCCCACAGATATTACAATGTAGTGTTCAATGTTTAGGGTCATCCACTCTACCTCTCATTAGTTTACATGATAAATGGGGGTACACCTTAAACCTTCTGCTTATGTTCAGAATGTTGACTGTCCATGATAACTCTTACCACCTGTTATTTATGTCTAGAAAGCTCATTGATCATGGAATGCCCTTCTCTTTCTCAATGTGTTATGTTATGATAAAAAAATGATTTATACAGTGGTCTTTGTCTGTCCATGTATAGCCTTCTATATTTCATTAGTTTATGTAATGCTCACTATGTGATATACCATTAAAGAGCTGATCTGCGTACCACCAAACAGTGTAATCCTGCTGTTTGCAGCTCAGTCTGCATTGTGCAACTGCACCAATAGGAGGCAGGTACTGAGGAAGTTTCCAAAGGCATGAATCATTAATTTTGAACCACACTTATATGAAGAAGGGTTTTTGAGATATTAGGGCTGTAACACTAGAATGCTTGTCTTAAATCATGGCATGAAGTAGGCCAGCAATATGCAATCCATTCATTTATGAATCACTTGTAATATAAGCATAGCCCAGAGATAATTGAGTATGACTATGTTGTATTGTGTGAGCAGTACAAAGCTGCACAAATCTTTTATGCTGATGTGTGTTAGGCAAGAGTTTTTATGACTCACATGGAATCAGTGGCACAGCCACTACTTGTGTTTAGTGTAAACATGTATAACAGAATAATGCCATGTGCACACTCTAAAACAACTTTATCAGTTCCCCCACTGTTAGTAACATTAGCTGACTCACACTGAATCAGTGGCACTGCCACTACTTGTGTTTAGTGTAAATGTGTATACCAGAATAATGTCATGTGCACACTCTAAATAACTTTATCAGTTCCCCCATTGTTATTAACATTAGCTGACTCACACTGAATCAGTGGCACTGCCACTAGTTGTGTTTAGTGTAAATGTGTATACCAGAATAATGTCATGTGCACACTCTAAATAACTTTATCAGTTCCCCCATTGTTATTAACATTAGCTGACTCACACTGAATCAGTGGCACTGCCACTAGTTGTGTTTAGTGTAAATGTATATAACAGAATAATGCCATGTGCAAACTCTAAAATAACTTTATCAGTTCCCCCATTGTTATTAACATTAGCTGACTCACACTCAATCAGTGGCACTGCCAGTACTTGTGTTTAGTGTAAATGTGTATAACAGAATAATGCCATGTGCACACTCTAAAGCAACTTTATCAGTTCCTCATTCTTATTAACATCAGCTAGTGTTGGCCTCCTCATAAGCGACAGTTTTCAATATTTTACAATAAAACCTTTTTTTCATTGTATTTAATATTGCTAGGTAGCTTGTATTTTCAAGATCCAGAGTAAAATACATTACTACACTAACAAATAAAAAAAAAAGATGTTAGAATCACCTTGTGAGATTTACTTCAAACAGAAATTTCTGATCCCAGAATTTATCAAGTAGTTTCATAAAAACTGTGCTGAGGTTGGCAAAATAGCACTGAAAACTCAGAAAATTAAGATTTTGCATTCATTTGTACAGATGCTATTTTGGCAGTTTCAGGACTCTGTAACAAATTACAAACTAGCATTTATTCAAAGAATATTATGACTGTAACAGCTGACTTTAATTTTTTATGTTGTGTAACAAACCATCAGAATGTAGCAAGAGATCTCATCTTCATATCCATTTCTTTGCATCTTATACTCTCATTTTGTTCAACAGACATTTTGTACCACATTACTATTCTCTGTCTGTTTAGCAAAGTAACATTTTTGCCTATTACAAATGGGGTATGTGCTACAGTAATCATTCATTCTCAAAATCCTTCTATCATTTTCAGGGTTGTAGAGGAGCTGGAGTCTTACATGGCAAGCTATGGGTCTAAGTCATATGACCAATCCTGGATCAGATACTAGACCATCAGACACACACACACACACACACACACACACACACACACACTATTATTATTATTATATTATATAATTGATGGATAATACTGTTGAATGGCATTTCAGTATTTCATCGGAAATACCATTCATTGAACCCCGCTAATTATATATACCAACTCTAAGATCGCACTGCAGTGGGGAAAAGTGCAAACTTCCTGATCCCTACCATAATGGGATCTCAGTCAGAAAGGTTCAACAAAGGGCATACTTGATAAAATGCTGTTCAATGATGTTATCTTTCAATTAAATAATAGGGAGCCCCCCCACACACACACGATACAGACAATCTGGAAGACCAACAATAGCCTATTCAGCATACATTTGAGATATGAAAGGACACCAAAGACCCCAGCAAAAACCTACATGGACATAGAAAGGGTACGTAAACTACAGAAAATATGCTGGGACTGAAGATGGGATTTTTAGAAAAGAGAAAAAGCAAATTACATAGAAGTAAATGGAATTTACATGCAGTATAATCTTCAGGAGGAAGAGTGAGGTTTAAGGGAAGGTAGAAAATGTGCATTTTCTGTAATGTTGGAATGAATAATAATTGTTACAAAAGAAAACATCTGTATACTGCATGAAAGTAATGATGAAAATTGTACATTTTGATTTAATTTCGATTAATATATGTGTACTTATTTCATTGTTAAAATGGGGTTTAATAAAAATTGACCAGTAAAAGCAAGTACCAGCAACTCGGATTAACGGTCCGTTCGATAAGTTTAATAAAAAGTTTAAAAACTTATATAGGAGTTGCCTGTAAAGATGGTATGAAAAATTAGATAAGGAGACACATTAGAGACAGAAATGCAAAAGCACTCAGGTTAGAGTAATTGCAGGTAAATACATTAGGTTTTATAACAGCTGAAGTAATCTACAACTCAGAGTAAGTTTAAACACAGCAAGTGTCGCATATGATTTTGGGATGATTTTTTTACCCTTTTACTGTCTCCATTTGCATTCTTTTATTTGTTTTTTATAGATATGGAATTGCAATGAATGAAGAGGTGAAAAACTGCAAGCAGATTGTACCTGAGGAGAGCAGCTGTATAATCAGAGACATTCATCTATTTTCAGTAACACCGTACACATTGAATGTGACTGCTGTGAATCCACTGGGATCAACATCTAAGTTGCACCAGTTTATTGTGGAAGACATCAGTAAGTATCTTTATGTGTTGGATAACATTCATTTCTGCTTAAAAAGGGTTTCAATTACTTTTCGGAGATCCTGTTTATTTATGTGTATTACATATGTATGCATGTACTGTGTTTTTTTTTTATTTATGTATTTTACTTTGTATTTACCTTAGTTTTCTTTTCTTACCTACTGGTCTCTCAGGATACCACAGGACTTCATAAGCACTGTCAGGTCCTTCTCCCACCAACATTACCTCCTACTTATTAAGCTGATTGCTGGGGTGAGGTATGCAGAGTTGTTATCTCTGTCATTTGCCTGGCCATGGCACTCTTCTCCCCTAACTCTTTAGTCAGCTGTATTTACACACTATTAGCTACCCACCTACAGCAGACCCAAATGCCATGCTAGGGTGTATATTATTTGCTTGATGTCTAGCATGGGTTGCCCATTCAGGACACGCTCCTCACTTAAATGAGGAACTCATGCTCTATGCCTGTACCAGTAGAATGAGTGAGTCTTTGGCTCAAAATAAACACCACTATTCACAGGTGAATTGGTAAGGTTTAACAAGAAGGTACTTTGTAGGCAAATTTATATTTTATCCTGCTGAAACCAGTCACTTCCTAGCTGGTCAAATTTATGTTTTTTATACTTATTAACATCATATCTTACATGGTGACATGAGTACACATTTCAGTTATAAATGAGAAACAAAACTATTAAATTTTTTTCTTTTTATACATATTGTTTCTTTTTTAACAATTATTAAACATAACATTACATAAATTGCTCAAGTCCTGCCTTCCTTGAAATTTCATTCCTCCTCTCCCTTAACATTATTCTGTATGTATTGTTCCTGTTGATTCCACTTATTTCTATGTGGTTTACTCCTTCCCTTTTCTAAAAAAAACCTCTGTTTCTTTTATCTTCTTTACACACTCAGTAATTATGTTTCAATTGGTTTACTTTTTTGACAGCCAACAGCATTAAACTTAGTATGACATTACTATGTCTAGGCAATTCAGTTTCTATATCCATGCTCAAAAGAATCATTTCCTTTGCTACAATAATTGGCTCCCCCAACATTTCTGATAAAGTAACCTGTAAGGATTCCTAAAATTTACCACCTCATTACATTCACCATAAACATGTTCTCAAGTACCCCTCTCTTTCCTACCACACCTCCAACAACTGCTGTCTACACATGGAAAAATTCTCTGATGTCTGCTTGGGGTATAAAAATAACTAAGCAAAGACTTCTCATGCAAAAATCTTAAACCTTTCTAGATGCTGTTGCATACCTGGAGCCGTTCAAATATCCTCCCATTGAATCTTTGTATATTGCCTTTTCATTTTCATTTCCCAGTCTTTTCCAGCGATTGATTCTTATAGCTACCATGCGTTATTTTATATGTCTTACTAATTATCACTATTTTAAATGCTGCTTCTGTTCTAGACTCATCTATAAACGCAATTAGAGCTGGTCTTTCATGTAACACTCCCCTATCCTTTTTTCTTTGCCTACACTTATCAGTCTATGGTAGGAAAGGCAATCTCCGACCCACAGTCCAAACACCTGTTTGACTTCATCCCACTCTAGCAATTTTCACTCCCTAAAACATCAGAACTGGACCCACAAAACTAGTAACCACAAAAAACTGTGTGTGTGGAAGCTACAGTGTAATGCCACATCAATCAGCCAGCAACTAAAATGCGATGTAAAAATCCACTTTAATGAAAGAGACACTTTGAAAAACAACAAAGTTGAGTGCTTTCATCTAATTTACCAAGACTTCTTCAGAACTAATAAACAGTGACATCTAGAGAATGTTCACTTCCTAGTTATTTACTCCTAATACCTTTGTTCCTTTGCCAATTTTCAGTAACTTACAGCTTCCTTTTGAGTATTTTCAATTACCTTACTTGCAGTCATTCCTTTTAGTAAAATCTCCTTTCTCCATTCCTGTGTTGCCTTAGTTCTCAAAATATTTTCTGCTATCTGTAAATATAATATTCTGTATAGTGGGTGTTGTTATATTTCAGACCCTACGTCTAAAATCCTACTTTCTCATTATTTTGTGAACTTGTGCCCCATTTCAACACCATTTCTTTCCACTTTGATTTGTAGTCTTCTGCTTGTTTTATGTATATGAGCCTTAACCATGTATCTCTAAAATATCCATTTTAATCTTGTAATCCTTAACTACCTTGTTCTAAGAGAAAAATCAATCTGTCTCATTTAACTCTTGCACTCTTTCTAAACAAACTATATATTTTTAATTCTTAATTAAGTTT
The DNA here is from genome assembly GCF_019279795.1 of Protopterus annectens. NCBI lineage: Eukaryota > Metazoa > Chordata > Ceratodontiformes > Protopteridae > Protopterus > Protopterus annectens. Next base: position 442,224,467 of record NC_056747.1, on the reverse strand, counting down.
GGTCTGCAATTTTTTCTCTGGTTGACAAATATATGCCTGATCTGTATGTACTGCTTTGTACCTTAATATCCATTTCCACAGCCAAGAGCTTTCAACTTCTCAATGTTTGTAGTATCTTTTATTTAGTTTCTTCCCACTTATCCTTAGCTGCTATAATATAATCTTTTTTAATCCAAACACTTAAATACTTTGTCTTACAATGTTTAAATAAATATGGGTATTGATGAATCAATTCATGTGTAGGAACATAGTTTACTGCTATACCCTCTGTTTTGTCTTCATTTATTTTATATCCTAAAAAAAATTGAAACTGTCTCAAAATGTTCTGCAATGCTGAAATATCAATTTATGGATTTATTAAATATACTCTATCATCTGCAAATAAGTCTATTTTTTCTTCAGTAGCATACCAGCTATACCCTTTTATTTGTGAGTCACTCAGTTTCTTTGCCAATGGCTCTAAATAAAAGGCAAATATCAAGGAAGAAAGCGGGCAATCCTGCCACACTCCTCTGTTTAAACACAGCTTGCCAAAGAGGAACTCTCCCACCTTAGTTCTTGCCACCAACTCTTCATATATCTTTCAGTTAATCCCACTATTCTGTTAGGAAATGGAAAAGCTAATATTCCCCTATTCATAAAATCCCAGCAAACTATATTGAATACCTTCTCTGTATCAAGACCCCACCAACAACTGGGGAGGGGGGGTTCTCACACTCTGCTACCCTTTTAATCATCATTGTTCTGTTAATATTCTCAAACATACCTCTCAACTGTCCCTGATTTCCAGGGATGTCCCCAATTTAGGCTCCAAAATTTAGCTCTGTCCCTCTTAATCTCTCCTAAAACTGGTGACTCTTGGAGGAAAGGTGGTGAATTATACTCAGTAAATAATGGCAGTAAGTAAGAGGTATATATTTATTTTATTTCACATAATGTATAGTAATTAACATTCTTTTATTCTGCCAATGTGTCAAGTGAATAGCATTAATATTTTAAAAATGTCCCTGATTTTTTCTGGGTTTGTCCCTGATTCTGTTGTAATATGTCCCTGATTATTTGAGAGCTCTGTTCTCAGATGTTTGCTTCCCATCCTCAAAATGACACTGATCCATATATATCAGTTTTGGCAACATCCCAGCCATTCTCTAAACTAGTATAGACATGAATAGTTTATAATCATGTTTCAAAATTGAAACTGATCTTTATAACGTAGGGTTTAAAGGGTCTTTGCCCACTTTGTTTAGTACAGCCACCACAGCTTTCTTCCAAGATGCTTGTACTGTTCTTTTTTTAAAATATTGTTAAACATAACCTACCAGGTATTACTTTCTTCTTTCCTAACTTCAAAACTTCCAGAGGAACACTACCTGTTCCTGGAGACTTGTCTGTTGATTGATTATACATCACAATTTTATCTCACCCCCTCCCATCTTAGCTATTATGTCTTGAGCCCCATCTTCCTCTAACTTTGACCTACTTAAGTCTTCCATTTGTGTCTTTTCTTGGTTCCCTTATTTCTCTGCTCTATACAGATTTTCATAGAATTTCTAAAATATCGCTAATGCCTTCATAGAGTCTGTGGTTATTTTTCTAGTCAGAGATTCCTTAAATTTGACAACACCCCTTTCTATTTATTGTACTAATCGTATTTGTGCTCTGGAGCTATCAAAAATATTTGCTTAACAGCAACCTTTCTAAACTCATACATGTTATCTGAATTATCCCTTATTTTTCCTTTAGCACTCAACAAATGCTCTTCCTCTTCTTGTTCTCTAAAACTTCTCTTTGTCTACCAGTTCTTTAACCTTTGACAATCCTGCTAAATAATTCCTGTTATTTTTCCCATATTTCTTTATCTCTCATTTATAACACATTTTAGATTCCATTTTAATTCTATCCCTCTTTTTAACTATATCCCTTCTGAAGAAACGTGCATCTTCCCTAACAACTCCTGAATTGTATCCACTACCTGTTCCTTAAGTTTCTCTCTTTTTAATAAGAAAGTAGGAAGGTGCCAGTGTCTCATTTTTTACTTGATTACCTTGAATATTTACCTTAGTCTTTATTGGTGCATGATCTAAAATTATTACTGGATATTTTCCAACATGTTCAGTTAAATAGACATGCTATTAAATGTAGTTTTTATCCAGTCTAACCCAGGTATAGTACCTTGAGAAATAATATGTAAATTATATCTGGGTTCCTGCAAGTAATTTCACAGCCTCCATCCCAAATATTCTCATATATTCTTCAGAAGTCTACCCTCCTTTGTTATATTCCCCTTTTAGGTCCCCTGATTCATCTTCGCATATCAAATTCCAGTTCCCACACATAAATGACATTCCTTGCTGGAAGTGAATCACTTCACCCATAAATCTCTTAAGTTCCTTAATAGTAGTTGTAGGGAGAAAATAAATACATGCCAATGTAATCATCTTTCCCTGTCAATAGCCCCTTTTTACAACTTCTAATATGGATATGGAGTTTAGTTGAACAGATATGGATTCCTGCCTTCCAGCCTATTAACAGTGATTACAAGGACATTTGTAGTTTAAAGTAGGGGGTTGCCATGACTTTTGCACAAGAACTACATCCTGCTTTGATAAATGTCTAGAGGAAAGCAGAATAACAACAGGAAGAGGGGTAAAAAAAAGCTGAAAATTGCAGTCCTGTCTTGCCATCCAGTCATAGCACAAGGGAAGAACTGCAGAACTTAAATCCAGAAGAAGGCAGGGAAGATCTGCTACAAATGGCCGATCTGCATTCAAAAATAAACAGAATGTATGGTGAAGTACTTAAAATGAGTGAATTCCTTAATGAATATATATTAATAAAACTTACAAAATGTATTTAACTATTTATTTATTGACATTTGGTTACCGGGAAAGTCCAGCTGGGTTAGAAACCCATTTTTAGTGGAGGCCCGGGGAGAAAAGCTCCAACAATAATTTAAAAAGGAGACAATAACAGTATACATATTACATCAAAAATAACAGTAAGCATATAACATTAGGATTTATAAACAGTACTGGATAGATACATGCGGTACAATAAGTTGCATAAAATGTACAATTTTAAATTAAATATTAAACAGAAAAAAGTTAATGCCTCATAAGATGTATTTTACACAGAACTCAACAGTGGGTTGAAGTACAGTCAGTGGAGAAGCATATAACATTTAAAGGTTCTGGAGAAGAAAGGTAAGTGTTTAGTAAAACTTAGTGTAAGTAAAAGGAGTAAAATGCAGAAGTAATAGTGATGTTTAAATGTGAGGATAAGTTGTTAGGGAAATAGTGTGATGTGTTATGTTGGAGAAAATGATTTGTGGGAGGGGGATGTGAAAACAGAGTCAGATATATAAGGGGTGAAAAGATGGATAAGTTATCAGGAGGTTGGGAGTGTAGGAAGACAGATGAGAGGAGATAGATAAGGAAAAGAAAGTTGGTGGTTGTAGGGCATGGGTAGATCCATGAGATGAAAAGGTAGTTTTTTAGTACAATTTTGAACTTTTTTGTGTTCTCTATATTTGGTAATATTGCTATAGGAAGATTGTTCCATAGCTATGGTATAGGAGTAGAGACACTTGCTGGTCTTTTATTGGGCTTGTGTACGTCTAAGAGTTGTCTGTCAGCACAGCGTAGATTTCTGCTGGGAATGTGGGTATGCAGAATGGAATGTAAGGCAGGACAGCTATCAGGTTTGTATATTAGTTTTTGTGCAATTGTAAGTTGTAGATAGTTAAGATAGTGGGTGAATTCTAGCCAGTTTATCTGTTTCTGAGCACTGCATTGGTGGGTGCAGTATGATGAGCCTGTAGCAAATTTGACAATTTTGTAGTAATAATACTGATGTTTGGTTTTGAGTGTTAGGTATAGATTAGTAAGAATGGGTTCCCATAGTGTAAAGAGGAGATTGAGTAAGTATTTGCTAGTGTCCTTTCGGTATTTGGATCCATAAAGTTTTTGTGCCTATAAAGTGTCCATATTTTAAAATAAGTTTTTCTAATGGCATTATGTATGTGTCGGTCAAAGTGAGTTTGTTGTCTATGGTGATACCCAGTAGCTTAGCACTTGGCACTATTTGAAACTCTGTTTTGTTTAGGTAACAGATTTTGAATCCAGATGTGAATGTTTTAGGGGTGAAGAATAAAAGTTTAGTTTTGTTAGGGTTAAGTAGTAATTGTGCAATGTTTAGCCATTATTCTATTGAGGTAAAGGCATTCTCTGTGCAGCAGGCAGTGTATAGATCACTGATGAATATGTTGAAGAGGAAGGTTCCAAGAATGGACCCCTGTGGGACACCAGTTTTGTTAGTTTGATATTGGGATAGGCAACCTTGCCACTGTACACATTGTTCTCTATTGGATAGGTAGCTATTAAACCATAGCTAAGTGGGGGGTTAACCAACCTAAAGATGATAGTTGCTGGAGACGTTTGTCATGTGAGACTGTGTCAAGGTCCTTTGACAAATCTAATAGTACTACTGAGGTGTATAGGTTGGAGTCTCTAGCTTTGCTGACTATATCTGTAAAAGAGATGAGTGTTTGTAGTGCTGTGTGCTAGACTAAAGCCATGTTGAGTGGATGTGAGGAGATTATTATGGATAAGATGGTTTAGCAGTTGTATACATATACAGTTTTCAAGCAATTTGGATAGAGGGGAAATGATGGAGATGGATCTATAGTTTGTTAGTAAATTAGCTTTACCTTCTTTGTGCAGAGGGGTTATGATAGATTTCTTCCAACAGGTAGGGATATTTGATTCCACAATGGATCAATTGATAAGAATGCTTACTGGATAGGCAATTGAGTCAGCAGTGAGTTTTAAGTATTCTGGTGGAATATTATCAGAGGATGAAGAACAAGGTTTTAGTTTGAGAGGTAGTTTACAAATTAATGTAGTAGGTACTTGTTGCAAAGAGAAAGGTGTTAGTATTGAGAGCTGAAGGATTTTGGTTATTGGGAGAAGTATTATTGTTGTTGGTGGTTGTTTGGGGGAGGGATGGGATTGTAAGTAGAAGTAGAATTTGTACTACAGTTAAAGCCCATAACAAATTTAGCTATGCTATCAATGAAATGGGTATTAAACATATTGGCCACTTCAGCTGGTGTCTTGTCTGTGTTTGGGGAGGGGATTTGTGTGGAGCCAGGGATGAGAAGTGATGTGATATTTTTCCAAAAAAAAATTTGGGTTGTTTTTATGGTTGGTTAGTTGCTGTGAAACCTAAGTTTTCTTATCAGCAATGACTGATTTTTTGCTTTGTTACGTAGTTGCCTGTAGTTTTTGGAGATTTTGGGTTGGTTCTATTTTTAGCCAATCCTTCCATGCTCCGTCTCTGATTTGTAATAATTGTTTGGTGGGTTTGGTTAGCCAAGGAGCATGATTAGCCTTTATTCTTTTTGTTCTAAGTGGTGTTACATTGTTGAGGGTATCTAAGCATAGCTTATTGAAATAACTGACAGCATCATCAAGAAGCAGAGTTTTTAATATAGACCAGATGAGTGATTTTTAATATGTTATTAAACTGATTTTGGCTAAAGTTTGTTAGGTTTCTGGATGCTTTTTAGGTATGGGTTTTTGGGTTTTGGGGTGGGGGTGCTTCTATAAATATATGTGGGCAGGTGGTCAATTAATGTATTGGGAAGTGTATTGGCATTTTAGTACTTGTGAGTGTCAGAGACAAGGATCCAGTCAAGGGCAGAACTTAAATTGTTGTTATTTTGTGTTCTAGTGGGAGAGGTGATGAGTTGAATAAAGCCATAGAGATTGATGCTATTTGTTGGTGCATCTTTGGATAGGTTTAGCCAGTTGATATTGACATATCCCATGATTACTGTTTCATTTGAGATGTTCTTGGACATCTATGAGAGAAAGTTTTCCAATATATGGATGTTCAGGCCTGGGGGTATATACACCACTGCTATACAGAGTTGTTTAGTATTATTAATTTTTAGTGATGCAATGAGAATTTCAGCATTGCTAAAGGTGGGAATTGATTTAGAGAGAGGTAGTAATGTATAAGTGTTAGGTAAATTAATGCTACACCTCCTGATTTTTTATTGATGCTGTCATTTCTCAGTATGCTATAGCTGGGTGGGAGAAGTTCTGTCTTTGATATGTGGTTTTAACCAGGTTTCAGTGACAGCTACTATATCTGGAGAGTATTGTGTTAGCCAGGAATGGAATTTGGTTATTTTGTTACAGAGGCTACGTATATTCAGGGTGACTAGCATCATTTGCTTTGTAGATGGGGTTTGAGGGGGAAAATGGCTACGGGAGGGTCCAGGATTAGGGTGGATGTCCCCACATTGGGTTAGGTCATTAAGGTATGGGAAATATTTGTTTTGGTTAATTACAGTTTTGTGGAAGAGTGAGGCAAGATATAGTTGTTGAGTGGGCTCTAAGGAGAATTCTAAAATTCTTCTCTTTGAGAAGTATAGCATGTTAGGCTCAATAAGGCTGGCTACTATGTTTGAGAAGCTTCTTAGGTATTTTTCATGGTGGGTAGAAAAGTTGGGTGATTTTGGGGCTAGGTTTATTTGTGAGTGATTGAGGGAAGTATTATATGTTAGTAGTATTGGAGCTGTGGTTGTGTGTAACGTGAGAAGAGTAGTGTGTTTAGGTTGTAACATTTTGTATGGTACGAGATAAAGAGATATTAAAAGTAGAAAATACGTAGGTTAGGTGTGTGGTGAAGGTTGGGTTTGTGAGGAGAATAGGGTATGGCTATATTTAGGTAATACTGCAGAGTTATTTGCTAAGGGAGATATTATTTGGATAATATGAGAAGATGTGTGCTAAAAGAGATAAGTATGATAGGTGTAGTGTTATTAATTGAATAATAGGAGATAGTCTGGGATTGGGTGACAGGAGATTAGGGGTGGGGCTTTAAAAAGAATAAATGTAATTGAATAATGGTGGGTGGGATTAGGGGTAGGGTAGGGAAGTGAAGTGAGCCCAAGCTTAGCAAGGGTGAGTTGATCGGGCCTACCCCAAGCTAGGAACAGCTGGTAAAAAACAATCTATGAAGACCAGAGTATTTAGGTAAGACAATTTAAAGTAAATATCAGGGAGTAGTAAAAGTGAGAAGGAGGTGGGTAGAGTAGTGTTAAGCTAGAGAGTTAAATTCTTGAAGGCAGAGATAGGAGACGGTTAGGCACATTCTGATGGTAAGGTAAGGCTGTATAAAATGCTGTTACAGTTTATCCAGGAAATCAGGATTCCTTTGCAGTGCTCATTCTGAAACAATTGTTCTTAATATTGCTTTAGGATACTTTTGGGTGGACAGCTGAAAAAAAACTTTTAAATGACTAGAAAAAAGGAAGAAAGGGAAAGTTAGACTATCATAAAACACTTATTTTGTAGGCTAAAAATAAATAGTATCAGTGTCAGCTACATCAATTAAGACTTAAGCTGGTTCACCAATTATTGCCAGAGCTGAGAACAATGAGGTTACATTATTTATATAAGACCTTCCACATGAGAGCAGTGCAGTGTTCAAACTTTGCAATTATCTGCTGACTGACTGTGCCTTGTACTTTTATCAAACTCATTAAAGGCTGTACAATATCATGAAAATGAAGAGTCACCAATCAGAAGAGTTGAAATTTACCACCCTTGTACCTGTAACAAAGCTAGTAAAAGCAGTACAAAATTAATGTAATACAGAAACTCCGTCCTAACTAAAGTAATTCATAGGCCAGATAAGGCTGTCCAATATTATGAAAATGTGGAGTTGCCAGTCAAAAGAACTGAAATTCACAGCCCTTGTGCTTATAAGAAAGTTGGTAAAAGGTTACAAAATTAATATTATATAGAAACACCGTCTTAATTAAAGTAATTCATAAGCCAGGTAAGGAAAAATAACTGAGAAGCTCTTTGTTTGTTCTAGCAGACTGGGTAACTACATTGTACAACTATACTGCAAAGCGATCATATCATAGTCAATAATTAAGTCAGAGAAACAGCACTATATAAATTTCATTTGGAGTGTACATTTGGCATAGGATTGTAATTCAATCAAGCAACAATTGGCATATTCTTGCCACCAGTATAGCTTAGTTCAGTGAAGTTCAGCATAAGATTAGAGTAAGCAGTATCTTACTGTAATGTGATGTGGTGTAAACATTAAGGTAGATGGTTACAATTCATACATACAGCAGTCTGCATATTTGTACAACAAATGCAGCTTATTACAGTGTAGTTCAGCATACAATTAGAGAAAACAGCACCTAAATGTGATGTGATTTGGTTTATGTATTGAGGCAGAGAGTTACAATTCACACACACAACAGTCGGCGTATTTAAGTGACCAATACAAGAGAAAAAGCATAAAAATTATACAAATTGTTTTGTACCTTGCAGTTAGTGGGATTCTTAATGAGGCTTACTTGTACCACCAGATTCACAGTTTTAAAGACTAGTAGGGAAAAAAAAAGAGAAAGGCACCAACAACAGGAAGAAAGTTTTAAATGGCTTGAAGGAGGTGAGAAGGCCTTATCTCTTCACTTAGATGAGATGGAAGCCCTTATGAAGACAGAAGAGGATCCAACTATGCATCTGGCAGAGATGGAAGCAATCCAAGAAGAATTGAAGGAAAAGACTGTCAAAATTGAAGATGTGGAAAGGAGAGAGAATTTAAGGTTTAATAATATTCCAGATGGTGTGGAAGGCAAGGACAACAACAAAATGATGACTTGAGTTGCTCCATAAATTGCATTCCACAGCAAGATATCCTGACAGATTGGGCACATAGAGTATTCCAACCATAGCCTGACCCTATAAAATACCAGAGACCAGTAGTAATAAAAGTGCAAACATTCCACATGAAGGAGCAGCTATTAGGAGAAATATAGAAGGAAGGGAAAATTCTATTAGTGGGGGAACACAGGCTATTTGTGGACTAGGACTTTTGGGTGTGTACTAGGCAGAGGAAATATAAATATTGTGCCATACTTCTGTTAAATCTGAAGTTTAAACTTCTGTACCCCAATATCTTCAAGGTGTTTTTTCTTATGGGAACCAAGACATTTGTTAGTCCAGATGATGTGCTAACTGAAATAGAGAGATACAAACACTTTCACAGCCAAAACTCCCAAATAGAGAAAAGAGAGGAGAAGGAAATGCAGAATCACAAGGTTGGAAGGGAAAGACAGGGACACAGAGGCAATAAATCTGGATGGCATTCCATACTCAACAATAAAGAATTAAGTTGGATTGTTAGACTAGGGGCATTGTTTAAGCCTGACCTTAATAAATCCATTTAATGTAGTAGGATGTGCCTTTATCGCATATATATGTATTTTTAACTGAATGTTACCCATGCACTGAAGAAGGCTTTAGTATTTTTGCCGAAACCGGTATGCTACTATGGTTATTACACATTGTTGTGATAACTGAATAAATAATTATTTTTCCTCATATGTTTGGTGCTGGACATTTTTTCTGTTTGAATTGATGTAGTTTGGTCCGTGCCCCGTGTCTCCCTGCATGCTTGGATGATTCCTTTGGAAGGGAAAGATGGCCACTAAAGCCCTTTCCTCTTTTCTTACAAAAAAAAGTGTGGGAGAAATAGCGTAAGAGAATAACTGCTGAGCAAGCTGGGGTAGAAAATGATGTGTCAGCTGATGAAGAGCAGCACAAGGTCATGTAAAATCAGTGACAGGAAACTCCAAAGTAAAGTGGGATAAACAGTGACATAAGTCTTACCATGGATGCCTTGTTACCATACCTCTCAAATGTCCAGATTTTCACAGAATATCCAGATTTTTGACTCATATTTTGGTCTATTCCTCATAAAATTTGCAGATTTCTGGCATATCATTGAGGATTAAAGTCACTAAATAATAATATACATTTGAGTTTCAGACTTCATATCCTCCAGAAAATGCATGTTAATGCAAATCCTCTTATTCTAGCAAACATCTTAACTAACTATAAGAGCAAAATGTTATATCTGTCCCTAGTTTTATGTCTTTGTTCCCCCATTATTTTTGGCTTTATTTATTTATTTTATTTATTGACATTTGATTACCAGAAAAGCCTGACTGGGTAGGAGCCCATTTTTAGAGGAGGCCCAGGGAGAAAAGCTCCAAAGTATTACAAAACATTTTAAGAACAATAATTTTACAGTCTTAAAAATAATACAAAAATGACTACAGTTTAAATAATTATAGCAAATTAGACATAATATGAAAACATTCATTAAGAATAGATATAAACTATATGACAATGGTTTAATAGAGAAATTTTAGGCAGTTTATAAAGAAATTAAAGGTAAGTTAGTATAATACAATTAGGAATTGCAATATGAAGTGAGAGAAAAGCAGGCTTATGGTATATTTAGAGAGAAAGTATGGGAGAGAAATTGATAAAAGTGAGTGAACAAGGGAGAGTAAGGAGATGTAAGTTATAAATCAGTATTTGTTCACATTTAGGGATATAGTTTATCCTGGTGTTGAGCAAGAACAGAACTAGCTTTTGGTTAGGAAGCTTTTCAGAAACGTTTTGAAGGAAGGGAGGGATGATATTGACCTGGTGGATACAGATAAAGAGTTCTAGGCCTTAGCAATATGGTACGAGTACAAACAATACCCAGCAGATTTAATAGGTTTGTGTACAGACAGGAGTTTTTGGTCATTGTATCATAATGACCAACTGGGAACTTAGTTGTGTAGAATGGTATTCAGTGCTGGACAAGCAGATGGATTCCAGATAATTTTATAGGTGGCAAGAAGCTGTATATATGTTAGTTGATTGGGTAGTTCTAACCAATTCAAGCTTTTTAGTGTTACACAGCAGAGGATTCTGAAAGGGCTATTTGATATAAATTCAGCAACTTTAATATAGCATTGTTCAAGTTTTGATTTTTGTGATACCTGAAGGTTAGTAAGGATGAGCGCACCATAAATAAGTGTGGGGAGGAGATAATTACAGGTGACTGTATCTTTATTCATGACAGTGAGAAAGTTTTTGGCTCTATAAAGCATCACTATTTTTTGATGATTTTTTTCTTATGCAATTTTGTATATACAGGTAGAATTTAAGATCATCCATTATCATTTCTAATCATTTGCTATGAGAAGTACCTTCAATGGTTGTATTATCAAGAGAGCGGACTTTAAATTTTGTTTTTCCATAGGAAAGGGATTTGGGGGGGAAAAAGTAGTATTTTGTTGTTTCTTTCTTTAAGTTTGAGCATCAGTTGTGATTAACAAATTCATGTTTCAGTTGCTGTTAAAGTTTCCTGAGTAATTGTTGGAGGTCTGTTATGTTATTGGATGTGCAAATAAGTGTAAAACCATCTGTGTACTGTATTAGAGAGGCCTGTTGTGTGAATGGGTGGAAGGTGTTGGTGAGAATGTTAAAGTGGAGGGCACAAAGGATAGAGCCTTGTGGTACACCACTGGTGACTGGGAAGTATAGAGAGAGATGGCGGAGTGCCATTTTGCTTACTGATGCCTATTGGACAGGTAGCTTTTGAATCATTGAAGGGTGGACTGCAAGAGGCCTAATGAGGACACAAAGTAGAAGATTGGTGTGACAAAATGTGTTGAGGGCTTCAAACAAATCTAGAAATAAAAAAAAACTAGTTTGCCATTATCCCTGGCTTTAGTGACAGTATCTTTATAGATCAGAACTTCAGTGTTAGTACTGTGGGAAGGATGGAAGTCAATGAGGCTGGTGCATAATTAGATACTGGGGCAACTTATTGCTTCAATTGATTATACTTGATTGTTTAAAAGGAGACTAGTGTTTTAAAGATAGAAATGTATTTTCCTACTTATGGGCAACTGCCAAGGTTATCAAAATGTACCATGCAGGAGGATTAAGCAGAAGGATGTAATTTTGAATTGTAGTTAAGATGCCTTTTTTTTAAATAAAAAATAACCCTTTGTTACAACAAATATACATTTTTTTATTTCTCTTCTTCTGTTACAATTGCAGCTCCTCTTGCATTCAGTATTATTATCCCCCTATCCCTTTGTCCCTGATACTCTGCTGAATAACCATTTTGAAATAATTTATTTGTTAAATTCACATGCTCTTTTCTATCTAAATGCATCCCCTATAACATTGATATTTTCTAAAAGTTACCACAACCACTGCTGAATCAAGTGAACGCTTTATCCCAAATAATAAAATGAATAATGAGTAGTAGCGTAATGGGATATGAACGAAGCAAGAGTTGACAAAAATCCCCAATGTACTCCAAATCAGTTCAAACGAGTTTATTCAAAAACAGATATCCACGGATAAGCGCTTTCACTATATAAGCTTCCTCAGATCTAATACAAGTCAGATAGGCATAGACTGAAGTATATATACATAATTAAATCAATTAATTTATCAAGTCTTAAAGAGAAATATAACAAATATAATAAAAACTTAAGACATGTGAAAAGATATATATATAAATAATATGTCAAGAATTATTAAAAAATATATATATATATATATATATGATTAAAAAACTAAAAGACATAAAAAATGCATAGGAATCTATGTAAAAACATATAAGATCATATGTATATGCATATATGTGGACTATCTAACATTCCTACGCTGTCTCAATTTCTGTTTAATGGAAGCTATTTCATTGAGCCCTGACCCCCTATCAGCTTTCAAGAGAATAATCCATTCACTTTCTTTGCTCTCAGTGTATGTCCTAATATCACCATCTCTCCTATTTGGAGTAATGATCTCCAAGACCTTGAATAAAAACTTATGGGTATTTCCACATAGGGTTGTGTGTTTAGCTAATGCATTGTGGGTTGAGCCTTTCCTAATATGGTATAAATGTTCTCTAACCCTGTCTCTGAGTGGGCGATTTGTCTTGCCCACATAGAAGGATGAACAAGACTGACACACCGCTAGATATACAACATTGATAGTCTTACAATCAGAATCAACAGTAGTGTTGAAGGCAGTCTGTAAATCTGGATGAAAGAAACTAGTGCTAGTATCCATATAGGAGCAGAAATTACAGTGACCACATGGTTTGGTATAGCCATGAGTCATAGAATTCTTCTCAAATTTATGGTAGCAAAGCATCCTTTTCAGATTACTCTTATTCCTGTACAGGAAATGTGGTGTATTTCCAACTATCTCCCTTATATCTTCGTCTACCAGTAAAATATTCCAATGTTTGGCGATGATTTCCTTAATTTCAGAATTATCAGAAACAAACAGGGTTGAGAACTTAACATGGCTTTCGACCCTTTTTTCTTTTTTAGTTTCAATGGAACCAGCAGGTCCAAAGTATGGTGTAGCCACAGTGGGATGCAACTGATGAACATCCTCTATGTATGAATTAACTTCATTGATCTTATATCCTCTATGTATTAACCTTTCTCTCAACTCATCTAATTCAGCAACAAAGCCATTATCCATAGGATTTAACCTAGAAGCTCTAATGGCTTGGCCCTTTATGATGTTCCTAAAGACAAATGGTGGATGCATACTCGACCTCATAAGTAATGAATTACAATAACAAGTCTTTCGATACTGCATTATTTATCAAACCATTAGATAACTTTTCAATAAACAAGTCTAGGAATTCAATTCTATGTGCTGAAAAGTGCATTGTGAATCGTAGGCAATCTGTCAAGTTGTTCATAACTGATAACATAGATTGAAGTTCTACTTCTGTTCCCTTCCAGAGAATAAAAAGATCATCGACAAAACGTCGATAAAAAATAACATGTTCTCTGAATAGAATTTCGCGAAATAAAACATGTTCTTCCCAGTATGCCAAGAACATATTGGCGTAGCTGTTGGCACATGGTATGCCCATTGCTACACCATCTAGTTGCCTATATATATAGTATCATTGAACATGAATAGGTTGTTCTCTAATACTAACTCTAAAAAGTGCACTATCAAGTCTATCATGACATTGGTATAATTACTGTGTTCTTTCAAATATTCTGAAACGTACATTAATCCTAATGCATTAGGAATAACAGTGAATAGCGATTGTACATCAAAAGTAACAAATAATAGGTCAGGTGTAATGTCATTCTGTTCAATACTCATATAATTCTATTAGAAACTGTTTGGAGTCTCTCAAAACAAAGGGATTGCCATATAAAACCTGCTTAAGATGTCTCTCTATATAAACAAATAGATGTTCAGTGACCCATCCACGGCCCAAGACTATGGGTCTCATGGGTGGATCACTGATGTGTTTGTGTATTTTAGGTAGCCCATTGATGATGGGAATAAGCGGTGTCTTGATGCTTAAATAATCATATAACTCCTTATCTATCAACTTGCTCTTAAAAATATCTAATAGAGTGTTAGCAACATATCTTATAATATCATGAACAATATCCATGGTGATGACTTCATAAAACTTATCCCTCAACATGTATGCCATGGAAGTATGATAGTGCGGTGCATCCATCACTACAATACGGCCTCCCTTGTCGGCAGGCCTAATTACAATAGTGGAATTTTCCTGTAATTTCTTAAGACCCTGTCTTTCATTCCAGGTGAGATTGTCACCTTTTCTGAATTTACCATTACATCCTTCATAATATTTATATAATTCATCCTCTGTTAATTTTAAAAACGCCTCTAAAAGGGGATGATGTGTGGGTACAAACTCACTCAGATTTCTAAAGGACGGATGTCTAGTGTTACTGGACTCATTGCTTGTATTTTTATGCAAAAATTTCAGCATGACATTTCTACAAAATAATTTTAAGTCCATGGTGGTATCTACTAGTCTACTTCTACTCTTAAGGATAAAATTGAGCCCTTTACTTAACAACATTACATCATCAGAGGATAATATAATGCTGGATATGTTATGTACTAATGTTTGTTGGTCCACATTTTCTTCAGAGTTTGGTGTGGTAACAATTCCCCTGACAACTTTCTTTTTTGTCTGCCCCTGCTCATGGATCTTGTCCTGCGTGGACCTTTTTCCATGCGAATGGGTAGAGGAAAAGAAATATCATGGTTCATGGTAGCTAAATTTTTTGTTTGACCTTGCGATGTCTTTGGTCTGACAACTACCTCAGGTCCTGATTTAGATGAGAAGGATTGATCCCTAATTACCTGTACTTCAGGGTATAAATTCACTCCAGAGTGCATACTAGGATGCACTATGTGAATAACATCTGTCGAGTCAGTGTTAGAGCATGCTAGCTGACTGGAGTCATCATTTATTACATCACTGACTATCCGCTCTTCTCTTACTGGAGCCTGTGCATCATTAACTGTAATTGTGGCTCGATTCATTACAGAATAATTTGAGTCAGCAAATACAGTATCATCATTCACAACAACATTCATCTCATTAACATCAGCATTAGGTAGTGTTAAAGTCTTATCACATTTTTTATTATTATTCTGGCTCTTTTTAGATAAAAGCTCTTTATCATTGTTAGAGTCTTGCACTCTGTTAACATTCTCAACATTCATATGAACAATATTATGGTTGTTCCTGGGCCACATAAAGACGTGGCCCAATTTAAAATCGTTGATATCCCTAATGGCCTTATGTCTTTTTTGTTGGAAGAGCTTACGCTCAAATGCAGAAATGCTATCAAGAAAATTTTCAAATAATGGCTGTACAATATTGTCGGGATATTCCTTGCAAATCAACTGTTGCGTTTCTTTTTTATATTGGCTGTCAGAGTAGCCTCTTCAGGTTTATGAATGTTGAGAATGTTAACAGAGTGCAAGACTCTAACAATGATAAAGAGCTTTTATCTAAAAAGAGCCAGAATAATAATAAAAAATGTGATAAGACTTTAACACTACCTAATGCTGATGTTAATGAGATGAATGTTGTTGTGAATGATGATACTGTATTTGCTGACTCAAACTATTCTGTAATGAATCGAGCCACAATCACAGTTAATGATGCACAGGCTCCAGTAAGAGAAGAGTGGATAGTCAGTGATGTAATAAATGATGACTCCAGTCAGCTAGCATGCTCCAACACTGACTCGACAGATGTTATTCACATAGAGCATCCCAGTATGCACTCTGGAGTGAATTTATACCCCGAAATACAGGTAATTAGGGATCGATCCATCTCATCTAAATCAGGAGCTGAGGTAGTTGTCAGACAGAAGACATCGCAAGGTCAAACAAAAAATTTAGCTACCATGAACCATGATATTTCTTTTCCTCTACCCATTCGCATGGAAAAAGGTCCACGCAGGACAAGATCCATGAGCAGGGGCAGACAAAAAAGAAAGTTGCCAGGGGAATTGTTACCACACCAAACTCTGAAGAAAATGTGGACCAACAAACATTAGTACATAACATATCCAGCATTATATTATCCTCTGATGATGTAATGTTGTTAAGTAAAGGGCTCAATTTTATCCCTAAGAGTAGAAGTAGACTAGTAGATACCACCATGGACTTAAAATTATTTTGTAGAAATGTCATGCTGAAATTTTTACATAAAAATACAAGCAATGAGTCCAGTAACACTAGACATCCGTCCTTTAGAAATCTGAGTGAGTTTGTACCCACACATCATCCCTTTTAGAGGCGTTTTTAAAATTAACAGAGGATGAATTATATAAATATTATGAAGGATGTAATGGTAAATTCAGAAAAGGTGACAATCTCACCTGGAATGAAAGACAGAGTCTTAAGAAATTACAGGAAAATTCCACTATTGTAATTAGGCCTGCCGACAAGGGAGGCCGTATTGTAGTGATGGATGCACCGCACTATCATACTTCCATGGCATACATGTTGAGGGATAAGTTTTATGAAGTCATCACCATGGATATTGTTCATGATATTATAAGATATGTTGCTAACACTCTATTAGATATTTTTAAGAGCAAGTTGATAGATAAGGAGTTATATGATTATTTAAGCATCAAGACACCGCTTATTCCCATCATCAATAGGCTACCTAAAATACACAAACACATCAGTGATCCACCCATGAGACCCATAGTCTCGGGCCGTGGATGGGTCACTGAACATCTATCTGTTTATATAGAGAGACATCTTAAGCAGGTTTTATATGGCAATCCCTTTGTTTTAAGAGACTCCAAACAGTTTCTAATAGAATTATATGAGTATTGAACAGAATGACATTACACCTGACCTATTATTTGTTACTTTTGATGTACAATCGCTATTCACTGTTATTCCTAATGCATTAGGATTAATGTACTTTTCAGAATATTTGAAAGAACACAGTGATTATACCAATGTCATGATAGACTTGATAGTGCACTTTTTAGAGTTAGTATTAGAGAACAACCTATTCATGTTCAATGATACTATATATATAGGCAACTAGATGGTGTAGCAATGGGCACACCATGTGCCAACAGCTACGCCAATATGTTCTTGGCATACTGGGAAGAACATGTTTTATTTCGCGAAATTCTATTCAGAGAACATGTTATTTTTTATTGACGTTTTGTCGATGATCTTTTTATTCTCTGGAAGGGAACAGAAGTAGAACTTCAATCTATGTTATCAATTATGAACAACTTGACAGATTGCCTACGATTCACAATGCACTTTTCAGCACATAGAATTGAATTCCTAGACTTGTTTATTGAAAAGTTATCTAATGGTTTGATAAATACGGGCGTACACCGAAAGACTTGTTATTGTAATTCATTACTTATGAGGTCGAGTATGCATCCACCATTTGTCTTTAGGAACATCATAAAGGGCCAAGCCATTAGAGCTTCTAGGTTAAATCCTATGGATAATGGCTTTGTTGCTGAATTAGATGAGTTGAGAGAAAGGTTAATACATAGAGGGTATAAGATCAATGAAGTTAATTCATACATAGAGGATGTTCATCAATTGCATCCCACTGTGGCTACACCATACTTTGGACCTGCTGGTTCCATTGAAACTAAAAAAGAAAAAAGGGTTGAAAGCCATGTTAAGTTCTCAACCCTGTTTGTTTCTGATAATTCTGAAATTAAGGAAATCATCGCCAAACATTGGAATATTTTACAGGTAGACGAAGATATAAGGGAGATAGTTGGAGATACACCACATTTCCTGTACAGGAATAAGAGTAATCTGAAAAGGATGCTTTGCTACCATAAATTTGAGAAGAATTCTATGACTCATGGCTATACCAAACCATGTGGTCACTGTAATTTCTGCTCCTATATGGATACTAGCACTAGTTTCTTTCATCCAGATTTACAGACTGCCTTCAACACTACTGTTGATTCTGATTGTAAGACTATCAATGTTGTATATCTAGCGGTGTGTCAGTCTTGTTCATCCTTCTATGTGGGCAAGACAAATCGCCCACTCAGAGACAGGGTTAGAGAACATTTATACCATATTAGGAAAGGCTCAACCCACAATGCATTAGCTAAACACACAACCCTATGTGGAAATACCCATAAGTTTTTATTCAAGGTCTTGGAGATCATTACTCCAAATAGGAGAGGTGGTGATATTAGGACATACACTGAGAGCAAAGAAAGTGAATGGATTATTCTCTTGAAAGCTGAGAGGGGGTCAGGGCTCAATGAAAGAGCTTCCATTAAACCGAAATTGAGACAGCGTAGGAATGTTAGATAGTCCACATATATGCATATACATATGATCTTATATGTTTTTACATAGATTCCTATGCATTTTTTATGTCTTTTAGTTTTTTAATCATATATATATATTTTTTAATAATTCTTGACATATTATTTATATATATATCTTTTCACATGTCTTAAGTTTTTATTATATTTGTTATATTTCTCTTTAAGACTTGATAAATTAATTGATTTAATTATGTATATATACTTCAGTCTATGCCTATCTGACTTGTATTAGATCTGAGGAAGCTTATATAGTGAAAGCGCTTATCCGTGGATATCTGTTTTTGAATAAACTCGTTTGAACTGATTTGGAGTACATTGGGAATTTTTGTCAACTCTTGCTTCGTTCATATCCCATTACGCTACTACTCATTGATATTTTCTAGCTTCACTTCTTAATATAATTCAGTACTCTCTTCTTCTTCTCCATATCTATAATGCCATTTACATTCCATGCAATGATTGGTAAGGCAGTCATTCTGATAAGATAAGTAGACCTTTCAAATATTCTACATGGCAGTTTGTTTTTGAACATATGTTTCCAGCTTGCAACTTATATGCACATACTAATGTCTGGCATACTGATTTTATATGCAATTGCAGTTTTTTGTCTCTGTTTGGATCCGTGTCACATTTTCCTACACTTTTCATTTCAATAAAAACACTCAAGAAACAAGATAAAACTAGATACATTTTCATTTGTAACCCTCAACCCCTTTAAACTCACAGCAAGCACACACAACTGTATACACTTTCCAAAAGTGGAAAGTACACAATCATATATGTACAGATATCCCTGTTAGACAGCTACACGCAGTGGCTTTACCCATCAGGTTTAATCATGCTGAAAATGCACGTTAGAGGCTGTGCTCCATCCTGCACCTATCCATTCATGTCACATCTCGACTTCTCTCCCATAGATGAAAAAAACTTGCATACTCTCATTTAACTGATAGCTACCCTTTAAAAGAGTGCTCTGGCTACTGTTAAATTCAATTATTTTGCATTATCATGATTTATATTGAAGAGATTGATGTTACTAGGGATGCATCTGCTTGTATTCCCTTCGATTTATAAGAGTTAACTGTTTGCCACTTCCCTTTAAGTACTGATTTTAATTTCCCCATACAGATGACTCAAAGTTCACAGTTCAGTCATTTCCTGATAAATTGCTTATGCTTGTAGACAGTTCATTTATGACTGCAAAGCTTTGCTTGTAAATAACAAACAGCAGCTAAGACTTCTGCAATTACACGAGCATATCTCATCTCACCAGAAAACTATAATGTTACACGATTTTAGTGTATGCATCTACCTGTATGCATAACACTGGGGTAACCATGACAATTTAATACACACATACAATCAGTTCACTTCAGCCTCCTCCCTTAGCAGCCCTAGATCACAACTTTATACTGTTTATATCTATCCTTTATGTTGTTACAATATAAACCCAGGATAAAAACTGCTTTCTTACTTTAACATCACTGGCATTAACAGTAGTCAGATGTAAGGCTCCCCTACCTCTCATTTACAGTGCCTTTGCATGCTTTACAGATGCATTTTAAAGTGTAGCATGTACTTAACTTTAACAAATGCATTACACATATTTTACTTAAAAATAACTTTTTATTTACAGTTTCAGTTCCTTCATTATCTTTCTAAACATTAATGACAAAGTGGGAATTATAATTTAAAGTCTTCCACATGTTTATAACACAGTCCATCAACTTCATCTTTTTTCCACTTCTTGCAGAAGCACAGTTCTCATGTCCAAATTGCATTTTATAGAAATGACACTTTAGAGTTCAACCATTGATTTCCTACTTTCACATTCTTGCTATCCTTCTTCTTCACTATCTTAACACCCAGAACCAGTGTCTGGTTCAAGTCCTAGGTTCTACTGTTTTTTCTAGTTAGCTCCTGAGATTTTTTTTTTGTCACTCAATCATTTCCTTTGGAGCACTGGAAAAGTTTTTACTAGTAAGTTTTGTCTACAGGCTGTGCCATTGTCTGAGGAATGAGAAACAGAAGTCCCTTCAACTTTCTGGCTCACTTTTTGCTGGGTAAACTTTTTTTTATTTCCCTTTTTACCTGTTCTGCTTCCAAAAATGTCTTTGCTTCTTCTGAAAAAAAATATTCTGAAGCCAGTTGGACATAGCAGCTTGAATTTCACACCTGTTTCTTCACAACCTCTGAGTGCAAGGATTATCTAGTTTATTTTCTCCTTGGTGTACAGTGCTGGAGCGCCTTCTGTGTGTAGTCTGCATGTCCTCCCCACAGTCGAGTGGCGTTCGAAAGACATGCGTGAATGGATGTGCCTTCATTGAAGGTTGGGCATTGAGCTGGCATCTCGGCACCGTAAAAATCTACTGCCAATCATTAGCGGACCGGCGTTCCGCTGTGGCGACCCCTAACCGGGAAAAGCCAAAAGAAGAAGAAGAACAACAATACAATAGTAAATACAGTACTAAAGTAGGTGGCAAACGATAAAAAGTGCAATAAATAGTATAATTAAACAAAAAAAACAGGCAGCTTATGGTTTTTGGGAAGCTCAGAAGCCTCTAGTCATCCTAATTGTGATTTGTTATGCCAACTTGCCTACTATATCATTTCTTGTATTCAATTACATTTATATTTACTTCGAAGTTCCTTACAGAAATTGTACAATCATTGAAACATGACAAATCAATGCCAGCATGTCAAAAGAAGACTTACTGAAAATAGAAATACAGATTGCAAAAGGAAAACAATCTCTATTTTCAATTGGTTAACCAAAACATTCACAAGAAAAAAAAAAACAACAACCAAGGTTAGGGATAGCACACATGACTATGGATTAGTAGGGAGGTAGGGCTTTGCCATCATGACCATCCTTTCTCATGTCTGCTAACTTTACCTGTCTTTTCTAGCTCCCTTTAGTCCAGCTAACACCATACTTTTCAGCAAAGGTGTAGCTAGGCATACTCAGCATACTCAAATGAGTACATTTTTTCAGAACATCATTTTGCACATTTTATACATGTAACAGCACAGGATATTTAGGAGCATCTAAACTAGTGTCTGTTGTACATCACCAGTCAAAACACACTTACATGATAGGATGAGTACCTCTTACAATATCCTTTTCATGCTTATAAGTGGCAATAGCTGAAAATAGTGTACCCCTTTCTGAAGTGTATAGGGGCAACATTTTGACGGTTGAGTACATTTTTTAATTGATAGGTGGGTGGTGGTGTGCAACAAAATGAGAGTTTAGTACCAAATATGAATTTCTAGCTACACCCCTGCTTTTCAGTATGATACACCTCTTCTCATTTTTCATGCAGATACAAGTATCTTATATATTTGCATGTGTGTGTGTCTCTCTGAGTCGTGTATGAGAATATATATTGTAGTATTTCAGGTCAAATGTAGTAAAAAAACATTCAACAATCAGCTTTTTAAAGATTAAGCATGGATTTATTTATGGGGAGATGAAGAAAAACACAATCTTAAGCAATGTAGAAACCAAACACAGGAACTAAAAATGGGAACACACTGGATGAAACGCAGACCAAACAAAGAACCACTACTCCTTTTAGAGCTTTTGCTCTATTTATTTTAGAACTTCATCAGAAATAAAGACAGTCCACATCCCTCTATTTAAATACATTCCAAGACAATCACATGATTCCACTCTACCAACCAGAATCATAGTTATCAAAAAACAAAATGGGGGAGGCATGAGCCTTTGCCAGCAGCTGAAAGCCTAGTGGTGCAATTTGCAAACTGTCTCTGGCAAAGCAAAGAGGTTTGTCAGCCATGATTTTCCAGGCTGACAGAAACTGGATCCACTTTGAATGACACCAAACACTAAGGTTCATAGGTTCACAGGTGTTTACTAGGCTAATGACCATGAGGACCTTTTTAAGCCTAGCCATGCATCCCAAATGTCTGACAAGTTCTGATATCCTTGATAAGTGTAAGCAAGGGGTTGGGAGATGAAACATTTACAAGCAGGGGCCTGGGAGGTGAACCATTTACAGGTTGCCTGTCACAGGCCTCAGCCTCAGGAATATTGCACAAATGTCTTAATGCTATGTTAGAAAATGCAAGGGAGTACATATTTATTTTATTTATTTATTTAACATTTGTTGACCTAGAAAGTCCGACTAGGTTCCACAGATCCTGTTTTCAGCAGAGGCCCGGGGAGAAATGCTCCAGAAGTGCTCCATGCACACCAGAGGAGAGAGCAAGAGCAATGCAGGAATTTTATGTTGTAGCACACCTTCCTGAGGTTTTAGGGGTCATAGAGTGCACTCACATAGATATAAAATCCCTACCTGATGAACAGGGAAGGACATACTTCAACAGGAAAGGTTCCCTCAGTCAACTGCCAGGTTGTCTTTAATGCCTATGGGGTCATCCTGAATGTCTTTGCAGACACCCCAGGCAGTTACCATGATTCACACACATGGCACACCTTGTAGCTTTACACAAGGTTTGCTAGGGGTGATGTTCCACAAGGCCATCTACTAGGTGATGCAGGTTATGCACTGGAACCTTGGCCCATGACACCCATTAGAAATGCACACACACCCACTGTAGAAGTATACAATGATGCCCATGCTCAAACTAGAAACATTATACAGCATGTGTTTGGCATGCTGAAATCACAGTTCTGCTGTCTAGACACATCAGGTGTACCCTGCAGTACGACCCAGGCACTTATACAGAAATTCTCACAGTCTGTGCCATGTTGCACAATATCATCTTGAGGAAACAGCTACAACAGGGACAGCAAGGGCCAGGACCACATATTACTGAACCATAGATACAGCCAGCACCTCCAGCACATACAGACATGGATTCTGAGGGAGAACCTCCAGCTGCAGAAGTAGCCTGCAGACACAGGCATGCACAATATGCTGTTGCCCTGGTTAAGAGGCAAAGGATGGCACACACACTCAGCATCTTAGACTCAAAGATCACCCCACACACTCAGTAGCTAAGAGGCAAATGATAGCACACAAACTCACCAGCAAAGGAATACACATAACAACCTAAGCACATACAAATATTAAAAGTGATGATCGATGTTCACAAACTTTACTTACCCATGCAATGACTGTGTACGGATAGCATCAGACAGAGACAGCCTGAAAGCGCATGACTTGTAACTGCAGTAATGACAAGGTAAATATGGAGCCTGTATTATACAAACAAATGTGTAAGAAGATAAACTACCTGCATACTGTTAATCATGAATGTACTCAATCAGAACCTGTGTGAGGTGTACACCAATGGCGTTCTTGGCTTACAGAAATGATATCTGCAATATACAGGTATATACTGACACAATGACTGGCATCAACCTGGTCATTTACTGTACACAAAACAGTTAACAGACAATTATATCAACAGTTTCACAACTTGTGCAATAAGCAGGAATGCATGTTTGAATGCATGACTTAAAATACTAACTGAAAGAAAGCCTTCCAAAATGAGTATTTAGAAAAAAACACCCAAAATCCTGTTATGTGACAACTATGCATATAATCAACATAGTGTGAAAGACTCTCTAAGCTATCCAGTCTTTGCATCAGAATATATGCAACCCTAAGTCAAACCCAAATGAACAAAGGGCCTGGCACAGTCATCATCATTTACACAGGGTTGGAGGGGGACAGTATGCCAAGGCTGACACTAAAGCAGTGAGTTTGAAATGCAGTATATTCAGTAAAGGAGGATATGCCTCAGGGACACTAACAGGATATATATCCCAATCAACATTAAGGTTTTATTAGCTTGCATGTATGTGGGCCATTGTGTCTGCATGAACACAATCAGTATCTGTGCTAGCACTGTGTCCTCTGCCATGTTGGACAGGTGTCAGCCATGCATGGTAGAGTTGTCAGTTCAGTGTCGTCACTCCCAACCATGCAAACTAACTCTGCCAGCAGTTGCATTGCTTCTTCCACATCCCCGGTTTGAACTGGGGGTGCTACCTGAATGTCAGTGATATCTTCAAGATTATATCCAGGACCATGACCCCACAGTCTACAACATCTGGGTGTTGACACCTCAATCAATGATGGAGAAGTGGAAGTGGTGCCACTACAGGAAAGTGATCTGGCATGGCCATGTCAGCTAACAACACAGGATGTTGCAGCTCTGTGGACACATGAATGCCAGCCCTCTCCTAGCAGATATTCCATCACAGATACTGCCTAATCTAGTGTGTCACTCATCATATTCAATGAGTCGCCCAAATGGTAGAGTCAGTCATGCACATCCGAATTCAACAAATTTAGGACTCGCACAGTCTCTTCCATGGCCTTGGTGGAACATGTCTTTGCCTCCATGATGGCCCTATACATACATCTGATGGCACATAATGACACAACAGCATCAGGACAAGGGTTGACAGTAGGTCTCCTCTGAGCATCTCTAGCAGCCCTCCTGTGTGGGACCACACTCTCATGATGGCTATGGGCAGACTCAACCAGCTCTGCAGCTGGAGTAACCACACCACCCCGATCAACCATGTCACCCTCAATCTGTCCTATATCTGAGGGCTCAATGGAATGAGTATGCGTAGCCATACTGACTGTGTCCAAAATAAGGTCTTGGATCTGTGAGCCACAACTTCAGCATTATACTGAACTTCTGCACCTCCTGACTGTGCCTGTATATCACCACCATCATCATCATTAGAAGCTACCAATACTGTGACATTAGGTGGTACGAGTTCTACACTGACACTATCAGCGTCACCTGTGATAATAATCAATAAATACAATAAGGAGAGATGGTAAGTGGAAATGATCCAAATTTTGTTCTGCACACTCATGTTAAACAATTTCAGATGTTAAAGAAACACAATACCTTTTACTCTCTTCTCAGACTTACATCTAAGTAATGGTTATTACTAATCAAAGAAAGGTTGTGCTAACCATCTGCAAGTGGTCTTTCATACAGTCATTCTGAAGTCGGTGGAAAAAGGGGAAGGCAGTGGAAAGAAGACAAGTAAGCATCACAATGTAAGTGACATAAGGATGAGAGAATAATGCTCTGCCTATCTTCCCCTTACGAAATATCTCAGAATCACACTAACCATCCCCCCAACACAATCTCTATTAGACTCTTCTCTCTTCTAAGGCACACTTCTTGATGGTTTCAGATGTAGAAGTAATAACACATAAGGATGTCTAGAATGGCATTAAATGTCTTGCACATATATCTTTATATCTATCTTAGATATATATATATATATATATATATATATACACACACACACACACACACACACACACACACACATATATATATATATATAGCATACCTGAAATTTCATCTTGGGACACACATGGCCGGTTCAACATCATGGGGACTTTTTGAACCCTCTGCTGAGCTGTCTGGATCTCTGACAGTACACAGAAAATGTTAATTTTCAGTGAGAGGTGGTTCCATAACAAGACTCTCTCTCCCATAGCCACATGGCAGACACATCACTTCTGCCTTTGTCAAGCAGGAAGAATCCATGGTGGCATAAGACTTCAATGGCGACCTAGTTCTCTGCATCACTGAATGGTGGCTTATGTGGGACAAATGGTCTGGGTGCCATAATCCTGTATAACATGAAACAGAAAAAAGCATTTGTAGCATGTTCACAAAGCATTGTCCTCCAACAAAATCAGTGTACCCATCTTCAACACAAAACAATTGAACACACAATGCTCATGTTAGTCTATACACAAGCTAAGGGTGCACCCCAACCAAAAAAAAAAGAAACTTAATATGTTAGCATTACATCCAATCTGTTAACATTTCTATACTGATTTTCCTGCATGTCATGCACCTGCTGCTTCACCTAACCGTCCTACATTACCCTCACATTCCTAATCCCATTCCCCATCATTCCTTTCTCTTTGAAAGTAAAAACTGGGCACATGTCCCACAAAAAATAACTCATGCATAGCTCTGCACTTCACTTATGTGTCTCATTGATACACTTGATTTAGTAAAATTGGCTGTACAACATTATTCTGTTGTTGTTACCTATTCTTGGTGTGGAGACGGGCCAAATTAATCAAATTCTCTCTACACGTCTACATTTATATTGTGAAGAAGTGGATAGTTATGTTTTTTCCCACAAAGTTCCGCAAATTCCTCTTTTCTTTCCCCTGTGTCCTCTCCTTTCCTTGACCCCCCCCCCCATTTCACCACTTTCCTGTCAACCCCGTTTTCACACATTTAATCTGGTCAAAAAATAGAATCTCACACAACACATATGGTCAGAAATGATCCATAAGAAAGCCTTCACTTATATTCCCTCAACATTTGCATGGAGTTTGGCATTATGCAGTAATGCTGTGTGACAGTTAATGGCTGTTCATGTCCTATGGCAAAACTTGGTCAGTTGTCACCATCACCTGTAATAGTCCTGTTCTCCTCATGCAAAGGTGCTTAAACATGCTGCACTATTGGAATACAGAGTAAGGGCAGAATAAAGGAAATCATTGGCCACCATTACTCTAACTGTTTTTTGACTATTGAATTTAGCCAAGTGCAACATCCTCTGTAGAATGTTGACATACATCAGTTGTTGGAAATTTTATTTTTAACCATAGCATCAATGGTTTAATTCCAGATGTATGTTACATTATTTCATACTGTGA
Source organism: Protopterus annectens (assembly GCF_019279795.1). Taxonomy (NCBI): domain Eukaryota; kingdom Metazoa; phylum Chordata; order Ceratodontiformes; family Protopteridae; genus Protopterus; species Protopterus annectens. The sequence goes on along the minus strand of NC_056747.1, from coordinate 442,197,236 downwards.
TGTTGTACTTTTATGACATGTTTCCTGATAGATATCTTACCTTTAATCCACTTAAGCATTGGCCAACGCATCCATGAGCATAAGGAAGATTTAGTAAACCACCCTTATTCTAATCATGTGTTCATCACATTTTGCCTGTCTTATGGCTTCTTGATACCCAGCCATCAGTTACTGATATGGAACATGACAGATGAATGCTGAAAACCATAGCACTCAACCTTCCATCACCAAAATGTGGAACACTTCCTCTCATAACGTGGAACAAATGGGTGAAGTGTAGAACACGTACAAACAACTTCTACTAGGATGGAAGGTCACAGAATGGTTAAAGTGTGCTATTTTTATTATAAAAGGTTCTTTTAATGAATTAATATGATTCAGTTCTATTTACCATTACCAAGGACATTAGTTACAAACGTTCCTAACACTGAATGTGTGACAGACCCCTTCAGTGTGGAACTGCAAGGAACATGAACTTTTTAAGACCCCAAATGAGGAACATTCCTCATGATGAGGTCCACTCAAGAGGTATGCTGAGGACACAGCATAAAGATGTGCATTAGTGACCCATAACACCACCTTTTCATATTTGTCTGTATATCTGTCATTATCCTCACCCCTTCTCTCTCTCACCCCTTTGTACTGTTAACTATTCATTAGGCTGATGGATGTAAATTTGATATTATGGCATTTTCAGGCTGCTATTACTTTGCTGAAGAATAATACCTACATCTTCCATTGTCTGAATAGGTTATTAGGGTCTATATTAGATGAATAAATGCTTAAAATGTTGAGTTCAACATGCTTGACAGCTTTTAAGCGAATGTTCATCTAATCGAAACCCCAGAATATCGAAACAAGGAGTTTCAAAAATTTACAGTTGGCCAGCCATCAGGAAGCCAGCGGCTGATGGCTACAATGTACTGTACACCATTGCAACCCCCACTCAAAAAAAACAAATCAACAAACAAAAGAAAGGCATTTTTAAGAAACATATATATATATATATATATATATATATATATATATATATATATATATATATAAACACACTTATGACATTATCAAAAGTAATGTAAATAATGCTTCCTGCCGCGGTGGTACAGCGGTAGTGTTGTTGCCTCACAGCAAGAGGTTCTCCTGTTTGATTCTCGGCTGGAGTGCCTTCTGTGTGGAGTCTGCATGTCCTCCCCGCGGTCGAGTGGCCTCTGAAAGACATGCATGAATGGGCTTGCCTTCGCTGAAGGTTGGGCGTTGGGCTGGCACCTTGGCACCATAAAACTCAACTGCCAATCATTAGCGGACCGGAGTTCTGCTGTGGCGACCCCTAACCGGGAAAAACTGAAAAGACAAACAATGTAAATAAACGCTTTGTTCAGACACTCCCCCACACCCCCTACTTAAATATACCAACTCCGAGATTGCACCAAAGTGGAAGACTGTCATAACATTACACAGGGTGAATGTTGAGACCACACCACAGTGGGGGAATGTAAGAATGGTGAGACAGGGTGAACGTTCTGATGTCAGCCATTGGCTTCCTCACAGCTGGCCAACTGTAACAACTCCTCATTTCAACATTCTCAGGTTTTGCTTAGATGAATGTTCACTTAAAAGCTGTCGAGCATGTCATACTCGACATTTTAAGCATTCATTCATCTAATAGGGAACCGGTTATTACAGTCCCTTCAAAGGTGTGATTTTCACATGGGAAGTAAAATTTCCTTGGTAGGGTGCTGAGATAATGATTTAGTCTATAAATTTAGTTTTCATCTTGACAACAGTTCAAATCTAGCATTAGGTGAAACTCCTGCTGCTTGTTTTTATAAGTGTGTTTCTTGTGAATGTGTTGCCTATGTGTCTGTTTAAGCTCCTTCTGTTTTCTCAGTTGTAGTCCTCAGCATTTGTAGTATGTAATGGTGAATGACATTTCAAGTGTTATTGCAAAATGTGGGGAGTTTTTGGCTTAAACCACATTGAAAACACAATCAACTTATGATTTCCATTGAAACATGTCTCATATGTTGTAGGTATAAAATATTATTTCAGTAGCTATTACTCACACAATTTGGCCAGGCAGCTATGTATTCTTGAAGTCATGTAAAAAATACTTATAATAATCACATTCTGTCACCCTTTGTAAAATGAGCTGCATACTAAAGTCAAACCCTGCTTCAACTCTGCTTTTTCATTTAGCTCCATGAGCTTACACCTTGTGCCACATAGAAAAATAGGCTGACAGAAAAATAGGTTGACAGGTGGATTTTCTCCACTAAGTACTGTACAGAGTGTTGACAGACATGCATTGCCACTAAGTCTGTGATACAGAAGGCAAACCAAATTACAGTTTTTCACTTTTTCCATCAGCAGAAAATTCTGTTTGTTCACAGTCATGCAAATGGGGAAGGCAAGCACAACACTTCATTTCTGAACTGAGCTTTGGCTATAACATGCAAAGGTATGCATCATGTTAAGAATAAACAGACCTGTTTTAAATGTAATCGGAATCACAGCATTTTCTTTCTGATTCTTATTTGTGCAAAGGTTGAGAGGGAGCACCCCGGTACTTCACAGTCCAAGTTCAACACATAAAAGTATAATCACATATGCGTTAACACTTTGCCAACATCAGTGCAAATACGTTTCTCAGTATTGTGATTTAGGAATAGATTTCGAACAAAAATAAGTATTACAATTAGATTATATTACTTTATTACACAGAAATTGCTTACTATACTTAAATGAAATGCAGTGAAGTGTGTAGTTAACTGACCACTTCATTCTGGACAGCTGGGTCAGTGCTGCAGCACTGACACTTATAGATGATATACAGCCACATACAGCCTTGGCACACATACTTCATCATTATTTATTCCACCTGCTTTGGAACATTAAGTATTACTTGGTATTGACAGTCCACATTGCCCATGCATGAGCACATTCCATTGCTAATATCAATACCAGTCATTAGGGTTTACACACCATCATCATAATCTGGTGATCCATGAATGCTTCATTGTCCATCTTGTGTTTCACAAGTATTGTGTGTGTGTCTTATCTACACAACACAGGTACATACCACTATCAGTTCTGTAATATATATTAATGACAATATAGCTGACATAAGTCAGCAGTGTGTATTTATTATTGATCATAACATTGCACTTATTCCTTCATATCAACAAATATGGATTTGCACAAAATCTACAATATCTTCTCTGACACAGAACAAGAAGCTAATCCTATCTGCACTGCACTGCCAGAGTATAAAAGTCAGACTTCTGAGGTGGCACTTGCATTAAGTACTGTTTCTTCTAGTTTGTGTAAATAGATAGGGGGTTCTCATCCCACAGCAGTCAGCTTGTGTGTGTGTGTGTGTGTGTGTGTGTGTGTGTGTGTGTGTGTGTGTGTGTGTGTGTGTGTGTGTGTGTGTGTGTGTGTGTGTATAAAGTCATGTTAATATGACCTTAACTACTGCTGGCCTAAATAAAGTAGTAGCGCGATAAAACTTCTACATTACAGGGTTAGTCCACATCAGTGCCAGACTCTTCTCCCAACATCATCTTCTCTGCAACACAGCACTGATGTCATCCTCTATAAACCACACTCTCACACTACAGAAGTCCAAATTCTGCTGTGTGTGTGTGTGTGTGTGTGTGTGTGTGTGTGTGTGTGTGTGTGTGTGTGTGTGTGTGTGTAAATGGATGCAGAACTGTCTTACACCTTTTAGTATTGACAACATTTACAATTCCACATAGCTGTAGAAGTCATTTTTGCACATACATCTTCTTTGCATGGCATAGATGATATCATCCTTTTAAAGATGCAGTGTGTCTCATGTGGTCAGACTTCTCTTGTGGCATGTGCATATAATACACTTGCATTTAGATTGTTTCAGTACATAGCTATTGAGTTCAAATACAAGAATGACTGTCATCTGTGAGTGTGTGTTTCTTCCTCCTGCTGTGCAAAAAAGCAGTAAATACATGTTTGAGATATAGCTATATAGTGTGCTTGTGCTGTGCGGCCACTTTGTAGCAGAAATATGCAGGTAATACACAATGGCGATGTAATCCATTGAAATGTGTAGTGTCACATTTGTCAAATAAATCTGTAGTTGTGTTTCAGCAAACCTTTTATTAGCCTGTGATATTACCTATATATTTCAAATTCTGACATCACTGCTTACAATCAGTGTACATTTTGTTAACAGTGTTGCCACTCATGTGAATTCTTCATGTGTAGAGGTTTCCTGTTACAAGCATTTATACTACATTACCTTTGGAAGGGCTGTTTTGAAGACTGATGCAGTCATTTGAAAAAATTGTTTTTACATAACAGTTGAGTGAGATACGTCCTCAGGAGTGAGAACATGGGAAGATGTATGTTGTTGCCTAAGTAAGGCATGTGTTCCAATATGGGATTATATCCACATTGTATGTAATTGCTTTTCTAGCATCAAAGTGACAACAGCAGGGGGCTACAGATGTGTTTGTGTATACCTAGCATCAGGAAAGCTTGTCTAACATGCAGCAACATTCTTTTTGAATAAGTACAGGGACACACATTTCTTGATTCATACACATGATGTAACATTTCTATCCTTAACTATTCTGCATGAAATACATTCCCCACAAGTATAGTTTGTGCATATAGAATGGCAGTGGCCTTCCCCATCCATTTTAGCAAGTAAAAATTATGGTCAAATAAAGTACAGCTAATTGAATGACTTCACATAGATGAAGTTCAACAGCTGTGATAACAGTTACACTGTAGCACATGTGATTAATAGCCACATTGTTAATTGGAGGAGTTGTACAGCTTGATGTTCATTTCTAGCATAAGGATTCATTTTGTGTGAATGCACTGACATCACACAGCAACCATTCCATCACATCAGTCTTATCCCTTGATATGTTGCACAAACACATGAACATAACTTTGGATTTCTTGGCAGTAGACATTTGTTCTGTCAATTTCATGATGAAAGTGTTACTTTGGCACATCCATTCAGCGTGCTCCAGTTCTTGGGTGGTGTGTCTAGAAACATGCAAAGAAATCTTCCTTGACCACAGAACATTTTACAGGACTGATCACAATTGTGTGCACATGAGCATGAATCTAAAAAAGACTTGAGGCACACGTATACTGGTAAAACTTTGCAAACAAACAAAGCACACCAACAGAAAAGGAGAAACGACTGCAGAACAAGTTGCATTGTAAATAAAATAAAGTATTTATTTCACCAGAGTAGGCATAAAAATCAATTTAAGCATGAATTGTTATAAAGACAGCTTTTCACCCCCCAGTACAAAACTTACCGGGACTTCTTCAGAACTAAAAGATCACCGCATCAAACAGTTATATATAAACTGTTAGTATATCACATGATCAAACAATTAAGTCCTTGAAGGCACATCCTTTAAAATCATCATATTAATAAAATTTCACATAAAAATAATGTTAAAGTAAAAATGAAGTGTAATAAAATCTCAATAAGAAGTAATATATATTTGTACAAAAAACTGAAACGTTTAATACTTTTTAATATAAATATGAATTAATATAAAGATAGGAATCAAAGCTTAGAAGCTCTTTGTTTAAGTACTGGAATCAGGGACACATTATCATTCAGTCCAGGGGAATGCATGGCATCTAGTTTAAGTTACCATAATAGTTCTTTGTACTCAATTGTGTCCTCCCACAAACCACCCCAGGGTTAGGCAAAACTATTTCTAAAATAATAAACAAAAGCTACTTAAAGGAATCACATTTTACTGAGTGTCTGAACAAAGCATTATTTATATTAACTTTGATAATGTCATTAGTGTGTTCATATATATCTTCTTCTTTCGGCTTTTCCCGGTTAGGGGTCGCCACAGCGGATCATCTGTCCACTCATGATTGGCAGTGGAGTTTTACGGTGTCGAGTTGCCAGCCCGGCACCCAACCTTCCACAGAAGGCACACACATGCACACACTCACACCTAGGGCCAATTTGGAGTGTCCAATCCACCTACTGCATGTTTTTGGGATGTGAGAGGAAACCGGAGCACCCGGAGGAAACCCACGCGACCACAGAGAGGATATGCAGACTCCGCACAGAATGCACCCCAGCCGAGAATCGTAAGTGTGTTCATATATATATATATATATATATATATATATATATGTTTCTTAAAAACACCTACAGCTTTACCCATGTAAAATGCAGGGCACTCTGAACACACTGCTAAGTATACCACTCCTTTTGTATTACAATTTCCTCCATCAGGATGGACAGTAGAGTATAATGTATTGTTAAGAGTTAAAGATTCAGTCTTCAGAATAAGTCTACATTGATTACAAGCCCCCATGCTTTCTGGTATCTTAGCAATCATGTGTGTGTGAATAATCTCAGATTTCTCTACCATGTCTTTAATATTTTTTTGCCTTCTTATATATAGAAACCAGTTTATCACCCACGATACATCTAATCCAAGACTTTCAGTTTTTGCTGATAATACTTTTGATAACAACAGCCCCTGAGGTGTATTCTAAAATAAGAGCTTGATTAAAGAATGCAGCATCACTTAATTTGCCTCTGTCCATAGTAAATGCTGCACCTTCATTACTGAGTGTAGTAGCTGGATTTTGCATGGGGTGTATTTGGTGTGGCTTTTCTTTGATTTCTGTGCACATTGTCCTCAGTACACTTTCTCTGTCTAGTAACCCAATTATTGCAGTTGCCCTTGCTGTTTCCCCTACCCTCTTATTTCTAGATTTATATGTTTGAATTATGTGCACATTACACTCAGTACACTTTCCCTGCCTGGCACAGCTTGCATTATTTGCCCTATATAGCTTTTCATGCTGTCTGCATGAGCACAATTAACAGGTTTGCCCACAGGAAAGCCTGTTTGTACTCGTGCTGCTCAAAACATTTTCCTGTCTGCTAACACTGTTGCTGGCCATTAAAATGTGCTTGCATTCATGTAAGTGTGATGAGCAATATGCATATGCAATTAGCGCCACTGCTCATCTTGCTAACATGTAAATATCATGTAGGCTTTGCAAGAAGCCTCCACAGCTGTTCATAAGTCCTACAGCTAGTTTATATATATATATATATATATATATATATATATATATACACACACACACACACACATACACACACAAATATAGACAGATAAATACAGAGACAGATATGCATAGGGGTTGTTATTTTATTTATTTAACATTCACTGACTGGGAAAGACTGTCTAGGTCAGAGTCTATTTTCAGTGGAGGCCCAGGGAGAAACACTCCAGATGCATGTCTTTGCAATGTGGGAGGAAACCAGAGTGCCCTGAGGAAACCCACGTGAACACAGGGGAGACATGCAGACTCCTCACAGAATGCACTCTAGCTGAGAATCGAACCAGAGAACCTCTTGAAGTGACAAACTGATAATTCCAAAGAGCAGAATGAAGAGGCACACACAAATTAGTAGTGAAGCGCTTTTCGTTTATGGTACAAACATAAACTTCATCAGACATTTTAAAACTCAGTTCGAAACATTTAAATACACATATCCACCCAATCAAATTACATTCAATTACAACTCCTAATTTAAAGAAACAGTATCAAGTCAGTATTGAAGCAGTAGAAAAAAACAATAAAACATAATTTAAAATAGTAAAATGAACAACACCTCCTTTTACACTAAGTATATCATAATACAAGCTTAATGTAAATTTTTGAAAACCACTCCTATCTTGTTTACATAAATCCAGAAGAAAAATATGTATGTAATATACTTAAAATGTGTGAAAAAAAGCATATAAATGGTTAGACAAAAAATCATTTTAAAATACTGCTGATAACACAACCTACATTTAGACCTGGCAAGCTATACGCATTAAGTCTAATTTGCCAGCCTAATTCCAACTCTTCAAGTTTCAAGGCAACAGGGCCACCCCTAACATCTCTTTGGACCTGGTCTATGACTAAAAACTTAAATCTATGATTAGGGCATTGAGCCACATGTTTAGCCAATGCGTTTACCATGTTGCCTTTCCTAATTGCGTATAGGTGTTCATATACGCGACTGCGAAGTTTCCTCTCAGTTTTGCCTACATAAAATGCAGGACAAAACTGGCATACTGCGAGGTAGACAACAAAACTGGAGTTACAATTGTTCCTCCGTTTTAGTGTGAAGTGTAACTCATTCACACTAAACCTGTTAGATTCTAACATAAATGAACAATAGTTACAAGATTGGCATTTATACATGCCAGGAGTTTTCACTATTGTATTCTTAGATTCACAGTAGTCTTTAAGGTTCCTACCCCTCCTGTATATTACTGTCGGAGCACAACCTACACTACTTAGAACATGTTGGTCACTTCTGAAGAGTACCCAATTTTTCAACAAAATCTTGAGACACCTGGCACTGTCTAAACTGTAAGTAGTTATAAAAGACAAGGGTAGTTCAGAGTCTAGTTGTACTTGTGTGCCAGTAAGTGTTGAATTAAGTGGTGAGTCAGATGATTGACTTGAAGTGTTAAGTGTGGTCACATTACTTTTTAAAAGAGGGGTGTAAAATAAGGACTGACGTTTCAACGACACTTCATCAATGATTTCATTGACCAGGAATTCAGGATACCCACGTGCTAAAAACATATTTTTCATATATTCACATTCATTTGTAAATTCACTATCAACTGTAATCATCCGGGCCGCACGTACCAACTGCCCTTTAATGATGGCGTGTTTTTGGTGACGTGGATGACAGCTAGAATAATGAAGCATAGAATTACAATAGGTACTTTTCCTGTGGATTTTAGCTGTATACATACCAATAGAGTCATCCTTAGATAATAAAATATCCAGATACGCTATAGACTTACAATCAAATGTATGTGTGAATTTTAGAAAATGAGTAGATGAGTTTAAGTAGTCAACCAAGCTGTTACCAGTTACGGCATCACCTTTTAGTAAAATAAAAATGTTGTCAAGGAAGTGTGTATAAAATACAATATTCTCTTTGAAAACACAATTTTGCAAAACATAAAGATGTTCCCAATAGGCCATGACCATGTTCGCCACGCTGGCCCCACACGGGGACCCCATGGCAATACCTATTTTTTGCAAAAAAAGTTCCCCTTCAAACATAAAAAAGTTGTTTGCAAGAATGGTGCTTAAAAGTTCCTCAACCAATAAACATTCATCATGAGGACAACCTTGCAGTTTAAGGACCTCGTTGCACCACTCAGTTGCTATATTGTGAGGGATGCACGTATATAGATCCTTGACATCTATTGTCAAGAAATTGTAACCTGGATTGTACTCTATCTCATTAATGTTACTCAAAAAAGTCCAAGAGTCCTTGCAAATTTGTTTAATACTGGCCAGATATTTTTGTAGAATAAAATCTACAACCTTGGCACACGCATAAGATAAGGAACCTCTACTATCCACTAAAGGGCGCATTGGTGGATTAGCCACATTTTTGTGTATTTTAGGAATCCCAAAAAGGCAAGGAACTCTTGGATGAGAAATGGACATAAAGTTGTACACAGCTTGGGTGATTCTACCTTCTAAGTATAGATTTTCTATAACATTCCTGATTAACCTATATGCACTATTAAGTTCTGAAATAGAACTCATGGTGTAAGAAGGGGAATTTAACACATTATTCATTCTAGATGAATAATCTGCGTTGTCAAATATAACAGCGCCACCCCCTTTGTCAGGTTTACATATTCTAATTTCATTCATTTTAATAAAATTCAAACAGTCCTTTTCTACCAGTGAGTCTTTGTTAGTGTTGTAAAACCCATTATTTTTATACATATCTAAATTACGAATATCTAGCTCACAGAACTGTTCGAAAGTTTTGATAGTGGGGTTTAAAGGTGGATTGAAAGTACTAGGAATTCTGAAATCATCCGCTGTGTTACCACAAACTTCTCCCATTAACAAGTTTAAGTTAAGTTTCCTGGTATACAATTTTAAATCTATAATGGTGTTAACTAAATTCATTCTACGTGGTGGAACATAAGTCTGACCCTTAGACAGTAGATTTACCAAGTCAGGAGAAACTTCCACTTCCGAAAAGTTATATACTGTAAAATCACCACTACTGTTGTATACAATGGAAGGTGAACCTTCACTGGAAGACCCAGTGAAAGTATTGTCAGAAATAACCACGTCAGTAGGAAGGTAGTCGTTGGATATTACTATGTTAGATGAATTACAACATTCTAATAGTCCATCTGAAATACTATTGTCCAAAGAGTTGTTAGAACTGTAAATATGGCAAGGAACATCCTTAACCATTACTTGTGTCTCTTCCTCTGGTTCGTAGAAGCTGCTGGTTGTTTTTGACGTGCCCCTAAAAAATTAGAATTATTTGATCTTAAATTATAATGACCCTGTTGTTGAGATTGTTGAACTGGGTCTTTATTATGAGGAGCTTGCTGTGTTACAGGCTCTTGTGTAGATCTGTTGTTAAACGAACCAGTACCATACTGGTCACAATCAGGAAGAGCGTTGTTATTGTTCCCTTGCCCAGAATTTACTGGTTGTGCCACATATTGCCATGTTTGGGCTGGGGAAGGCTTAGGATAAGCTAAGCCTTCTTTGTAGGCTTTAATGTCCCTGTTAAGTTTCTTCAGTTTATTTGCCTTCAATTTATCCAGATAGGTATCAATACTAGTAAAGGTACGGTTATATTCAAACCGGTACCTCACAAAGTCATTGTCCAGATTAATTTCTTTATCAAGTTCACAAACCTGTGCTGACAACTCATCTATAAACAAAAGATAATGTTTGCGCATTAAATTAAGTAATTCAAGACCCTGCCGGTCAAATAGGGAAACAATGTCCAGATGGAATTCAGAATTAGCTATTAAACCAGTAGGGTACTGCCAGCGTCTTAGGCCTTTAGGTACTATTTTACTGTTGATACATTCAGTAAAGTACGCAACTTCCAGTTGGTACTTTTTTAATTTAACCAACAGTTTATCCATTTCTTTCAATTTACTTGAAATGTCGCAAACAGGTAAATCTTGATTAAAAGACCTTTGCAAGTTATTGTCAGAGCCAAAAAATGCATTATTCTTAAGCCATGTATTAAAGTCAAAGCAGTTACCTGCAGAAGCTGTGTTAATAAAAACAGCCCCAGTGTTAGAAACCACACCGTCCCCTGGTAATCCGACCAAGTTGGTACTACTGTTGGCAATATTCATGTTTGACTGGTGACCCGAAACAGCAACAAGCGAAGTAGTTCCTTGAGCTTGTCCGTACGGGTTAGACAAGAGTGTTACAGTATTTGGCAAACCTTGACTGGGAGCAATACCCGGAACCGGTGCTGTAAGATTAGTTCTTTGACCGCATGGTATACTGTTAAGAGGGTCGGAATTAGAAGTCGTCCTCTGACCTCCGGACAAGCGAGGAAGTGGGCCGTTAATAACTGGACCGTTAGTAGATACACTTTCAACAGTACTGGCGTTGTTCTCGTCCTCACGCCCCAAAGGCGGAAGTGGAATGTTGCCAATGTCAAACCGGCGTTCTAACAAGTCAAGCCGACTCAGGAACTGGTCCATCCGTTGTAAAACACACTCGAGGTTGAAATTAGGATTAGGGTTGTGGTTAGGCAACCCAAATGGCACGTTAGGAGATGATGAGACGTTAGGAGGTATTAGTTCATTAATCGTAGAATTTTCTTGTAAAATAGCAGGAGTAACATCAAACGGTGTACCAAGTTCTTCCATAACTGCTACAGTGGAGTAAAACACACAAGTAAACGAACTGGAAACGAGAAACCACAAACTGATAATTCCAAAGAGCAGAATGAAGAGGCACACACAAATTAGTAGTGAAGCGCTTTTCGTTTATGGTACAAACATAAACTTCATCAGACATTTTAAAACTCAGTTCGAAACATCAAAACCTCTTGAAGTGAATTGACAATTTTAACTGTTGCACCACTGCACCACACAAAGTTACAGTAAAGTGGCTGAGTAGTTATAAGGATGAGTGCAGTTGTGGTTGTCCCAGACAGTCATAACTGTAAGCAACTGAACGTTGCTGTGATTGAGACCAGCCAGTCAAAAGTGAGTTGTTCCCAGTGCGGTAGCAGTGATTCAGGTATTTGAAGTATATGCTCTCAACTCATGTGTGTACTAGCATGTAGGTTAATATATGTAACTAGTGGCTGTTAGGGACTTAAGGGGGTTATATCCAAATGGAAGGCTACAGATAAGGGGTGTGATAAAATGCATATTTTCCATGTCATCAAAGGTTTACCTACTTTCTTGGCATATCTTCAGAAGTTTATCAATATCCCTGATGTGTTCATCAAAGCCATTGAAATTTCCGGAAGCTTACCAAGTTTATAGCTCTCATTAAAAGCAAAAGTAAAAATTCACACACTGCAAACACAAAACACAACACATACATAAATCCCAAGCACATTAGCTCACACAAAACCACCTCCAAATCCAAATCTACATTTACTTAAAAAAAAACATAAATATAAGGAATAACATGGACCATTCACATGCTGCCCACACAAAATGCACAAACATAATCCTCCCAAAATACCACCTCCCACATAAATCCATGCCCCAGCCATGATTTTTGTCCATATTAACATGAAAAAAGTTAGAGCAAAAGAATCACAATAAAATAAAATAAAAATCACAGTCTACAAATCAATCGAAAATGAGCATTCACAGCAAAAGAAGTCTGATTCTAATTAGCTAAAAAATAACTAAAAACATAACTAAAACACGCAGACCAAATGTCTCTTTTAATTCAGAGTAACAAAAATGGAAACTTCAAACACTGCACAGACAAGATACACAAACATAACCCCTAAAAAATCTCTACCCACATAAATTCATGCCCAATAAATGAATTTTGCTCATACTAGAATGAAAACATGCTAGAATAGAAGAATCAAAATAAAATAAAAAATTATATCAAGTCAGTCAGAAATCAGCATTCAAGTCAATCAGTAAATCAGCATTATTGGCAAAAAAGACATTATTTTATCTGCCTGAACTAACTAAAAATAAACAAAAACATAATTTAACATTAGTAAATTCTAATAAAACTCTTAAAAGAATACTAAAATACACAAAAGTAGTTCATGTTATAAAAAAGTTTAAAATGTACCGCAGAACTAGCATTTTTTCTAATAGTTCTGAAGTACTTATTTAATATTATCACATTTTTAAGTATTTCAATGACATAATAAGGGTTATGCTAAAGATTTGTTGGTTTTACAGTTTATAATGTTTCATTTTAATTAGTTTTCAAAGACTAGAAGGGCATGCACAAGATACTACATTCGTAACAACCTTTACAAACTACATAGAATCCTATTCGTTAGAAATTTGAGCAATCAGTGTAGCCCACTGAAGTCGATGGAAAACACTACACTAACCCAAAAAAATGGATAAACAGGGCAGCCACATATCATGAAACAAGATTTTTCTATCATCCAACAGACTCTCCCACAGACAGATAGATAGATACAAAACAAGCAAAGACACACACACCACTCAGTTTTTTCCCAAATGTGACTGGACAATATAAATCAAAAAATAAAATGAGAACCAGTTTATTCACAACAGCATTGTCTAGTACCACCTTACTCATGTGCAAAGCCCTAACCTTACCCTACTCCTGTCTCTGACCCCAACCCTACACATTGGGGTACTAAAAATTGTTTCCTTAACAGTGCCACTAAACACAACAAAAGGCCACAGAGACATACACACTTCAGACATACCTGACCCCTTACATAGCCCTTACTCCAAGCCTAACCCACAAATACTCTCCTGCGTATACACACACACAGACACCCCCAAACCAAATTCATAAACTTTTGTTACAAGCAAACTCTTTGGCATCACTACCCTATCTGAATTACCTTACATTCAGTATTCACCACTTAGACAAATGCTGTCCTCGATTATCCAACTACTCAACCAATTGTGCCAACAAAAACTTAGTTTAGTTGGCAAAAGGAATATTCAACAAAATGCAATGAACCTATACATATACATACATACATACACACACGTACACACACACTTACTCACACAAACACATGAGATATATATATATATATATATATATATATATATATATATATATATATATAGTGCAATTCACTCTGTTGAACCCCCCAATACTATAGTTTTTGTGTTGGTTGCTTTTGCTCAATGTATAAGTAAGAAGAGTCCCACAGGATCCACTCCTCAGCCTGGTCTCATTATAGGATACAAAGTCTGATGTAACACCTTAAAATGGCACTTAGTGACTTGAGTCTGGGGTAATTTATATGGCAAAAGTCAGAAGATGCTTTTCAAATCATATGTGCATGTTTATGACTGAAGACTAATCATCTTATTATCTTTTTCATGTGTTAGTAAAACCAGATCCTCCCGAGGAAGTCACTGTGTCACAGATCGAAATGCAGAGGAGGAAGCTGTTTGTTCAGTGGAAACCCCCTAGTTCTTGGCCAGAGCTCACATACTTTCCACTGAAGTACCGGATTCGATATTGGCAAGATGGAACTAGCATGTTCAGAATGGTAAACAGAACCTTTTTAAACCATGAAATATGTAGGCCATTGATGTCTGTAGAGGAATTCCAGTGAAAAAAGCCTGTAAGTGTAAATATTATGCCATGTTAAGTTTTGTTGAAGGTCACTTCTTCAAAAGCATCATCTACTAAAGCAACTTTATGGACACTGAAATGACAGAAAAAAAGTATATACATAACTCATGGCTCTGACTTTGCTGCCATGACGTTGCTTTCAAAGAACTACCTTACAACATTTTACAAATATTGTAAGTAAATGACATTTCTCATTTTCCCAAAGAAACTCTAACTTTGGGAACATTATCACTGCAAATAGCAACTCTACTATAGGTTCATAGGTTGCTACTAGGCTATCGGCCCTAGGACCTATACAAGCCTAGCAATAACAATTTCCTGGCTATTCCTTCCTGCAGTATTTACTTCCCTGGACCCCTGTCTAGCAGGGCGACTGACGTGATCCGTGGGGTGAATTTCCTATCTCCCATCCAATTATCATGGTTCCTTTTGAAGGGGGCCAAAGAGGCGCTCTGCTTGAAATGTCTATTCCAGAGTCTGGGGAGTCTCTGGGTCAGGAACCTATCCCTCCAGCATGTTTTGTTCATTGTGATGACAAGGTTTAGTTCCCTGGAGCATGTCTCTCTGAGAGATTGGGATTTCTTTAAGTGTAGCATGTCCATTTAATTAGTTTTCAAAGCTCCGGGTTTGACATGGCCATGTATGTTAAGCAGAGATCGCCTCTGAGTAGATGATATGTGACAGAGTATAGGTGGAATTTTTTTAGATGGTCAGCATAGGGCATCTGCTTTAGGCCTGTGATTCTTTTAGTGAGGTATTTCTGCGGCCTTTCCAGTTGTTGCAGATGTCTTGAGAGGTACATACCAAACAGGGCGTTGTATTCTATAATGGGTCTAATGAGGGATGAGCACAGTGGGACAATGACCTCCTTTTTTCTGGATGAAAAGTTCTTAGTGATGAGGTGTGCCACATAGAAGGATTTCCTGACTGTTGTGGCGAAGTGATTATTGAAGGTGAGACAACTGTCCACAAGTCTTTTATCACACTTTCGGTGTTTAGTGTACTGCCACCTATGTGGTAATTCACTGGTACATGTTTTTTCCCAAAGGGGATAACTATACATTTCTTGGCATTGAGCTTGAGCCCATGGCTCTGGCACCAAGCATCTGTTTCTGTAAGGCCCTTTTGTAGAATATCCACATAATTTGGGGATTCAATAATGGCTCCCAGTTTGCAGTCATCTGCAAACTTTGTTAGCCAGAGTCCCTTAGTGTTGGCCTGTACTTTAGAGAAGTAGATGCCAAGCAAGAGCAGTCCCAGGACTGAACCCTGAGGTACTCCACTTGTCAGGAGCTGGATTTGGAGTCGGCTACTTTTACAGTGCGGGTTTTGTCAGTAAGCCAGTTGGCAACCCATAGAGTGACGTAGGGATTAATGCCCAGCTTATTAAGTTTATCTATGATTCCAGAGTGGGGGATGGTGTTGAAGGCCTTGGCGAATGTACAGATAGGCTGTGTGGATCACCTTATCCTTGTCCATGGCTCTGGAGACTGATTTGAAGAAGTCAATCAGGTTCAGGAGACAAGATCGGCCCTTCACAAACTCAAACTGCATGGGGTTCAGTGTTTGAAGGTTGCCAATGTCTTTGTTTATAAGTTCCATGATAATACATTCCATGGCCTTGCAGATCAGGCTCGTCAGACTGATGGGGCGGTAGTTCCCGGGATCCAAGGATAGATGTACTTTGGGAACATTAACAATTATCAGGCTTGCAGCACACCATCTGTTTGTATGTACTTTACATCACACATTCAATATCAGTATTACCAGCAGCTTGAGAAACAAAAAATTCAAGTGGTGGGTAAAAAAAGTACACCCCACAAACACTCCTTTACTTTACTATAAGCACCTCTGTGGTCACGATATACATACATATATATATATTATATAGAGAGAGAGAGAGAGAGCTGGAGGGTGGGAAAGGACTCCGCTTGCCATAACTGATTTCTGTAGTAAGTCTATCATTTAGCCTCAGTAATTAAAATGAGTTAATCAGTTGCTATTTTTATCATTAATCTAGCTGATTATTTAAAATTCAACTATTTTTGTTCATTAATATGGCTTTTGAAAGCTATGTTGTTGAACAACTGGATGACTCTGTATCAGGTTCTCATTTTATGTGTTTCAATCCACAGAGTGTGCATCTTATTTCTGTATAATATTAGGAGTGTGTGTGTGAGAGAGAGAAACAGGGATACATACTGAATCACTGATGTTATGTTATTTTAGAGTGTTAAATCCTACCTTAAAGAGTCACTGTCATGTCATTGCTCTGAATCTCCTGGCTAACTTTCATATCTTCCTGTCTTTACAATCACTCCACATTCACATATTGTTCTTTATAATAATTTTATCTGCTGTATAGTGTTATACAACTACTGATCCTCCTTTCACCTGCCAAGCTGCTCATCCTCTTTTTATCCCCTCCAGTACTGCCTGTTCTCTGTATCACTGCCTTTCCTTTTCTATGACCTGTCTCTATCCACTACCTATTTTACCTTTCTGTAACCTGTCTCTTCACTGCCTACATTTTCCTTTCTGTAATCTCTCTCCACTGCCTACATTTTCCTTTCTGTAACCTGTCTCTCCACTGCCTACATTTTCCTATATGTAACCTGTCTCTGCAATACCTACATTTTCTATTCTGTAATCTGTCTACCCATGTTGCCTACATTTTCATTTCTTTAACCTGTCTCTGCATTGCTTACGTTTTGCTTTTTGCAACCTGTCTCTCCAGTGCCTACATTTTCCTTTCTGTAACCTGTCTGTCTAAATTGCCTACATTTTCCTTTCTGTAACATGTCTCTGTCTAAATTGCCTACATTTTCCTTTCTGTAACCTGTCTCTGTCTAAATTGCCTACATTTTCCTTTCTGTAACCTGTCTCTGCATTGCCTACGTTTTGCTTTTTGTAACCTGTCTCTGTCTAAATTGCCTACATTTTCTATTCTGTAACCTGTCTACCCATGTTGCCTACATTTTCCTTTCTGTAACCTGTCTCTGCATTGCCTACGTTTTGCTTTCTGTAACCTGTCTCTGTCTAAATTGCCTACATTTTCCTTTCTGTAACCTGTTTCTGCATTGCCTACATTTTGCTTTTTGTAACCTGTAACTCCAGTGCCTACATTTTCCTTTCTGTAACCTGTCTCTGTCTAAATTGCCTACATTTTCCTTTCTGTAACCTGTCTCTGTCTAAATTGCCTACATTTTCCTTTCTGTAACCTGTCTCTGCATTGCCTACATTTTGCTTTTTGTAACCTGTCTCTCCAGTGCCTACATTTTCCTTTCTGTAACCTGTCTCTGTCTAAATTGCCTACATTTTCCTTTCTGTCACCTGCTCTGCATTGCCTACATTTTGCTTTTTGTAACCTGTCTCTCCAGTGCCTAAATTTTCCTTTCTGTAACCTGTCTCTGTCTAAATTGCCTACATTTTCCTTTCTGTCACCTGCTCTGCATTGCCTAATTTTGCTTTTTGTAACCTGTCTCTCCAGTGCCTACATTTTCCTTTCTGTAACCTGTGATTATATTGCCTTCATTTTCTGTAAAACCCTTTATCTTACACCAAGCTGTAAAACTAAGATTCCTTCTATATTCATATCATGTATCACATAACTTTGACACCCTCACCCAGATCTAGCTTGCTGCTTCTCTTATTTCACTCTATCTTTGCTGCAAGTCTGCTCATTTTAGCCTACACTTTTAAACTGTTTCTGCATCTGATACACTTCTCACTTTCTTCTGTAATTTTAACATTGTCTTCTTCCTGAAAGGTACATTTATACTTAAAGTACAAAGGTTATTTGTTAATAAGTAGGATTTTACCCTTCTGATATGCTTAAACTTGATATGCATTTTATCATATTCATCATATTACTGTTCCTTACATGCGTGAATGGGCGTACCTTCGTTGAAGGTTGTGCGTCAGGGCTGGTAACTCGACACGTAAAAATTAACTACCAATCTTTAGCGGACCGGAGTTCCGCTGTGGCGACCCCTAACCAAAAAGCCAAAAGACACAACAACAACTATTCCTTACTTACTTGTTCATGTTAACAAATTTGTAACACAATAGCTCCTACTGCTGCATTTTCACCATGAGCCCCTGCTGACAACAGGTTTCTTACCCAGTCAGAATGTTCCAGTAAACAAATGCAAGTAAATAAATAAAACAAAACACGATCACAAGTAAGCCTCCTTGTACCTTCACAACCAAACAGCTATAAATATACTAAGACTGAAATTGCACAACAGTGGAAAAAAGGACATATTCTCTTACCCTGTTGTAACCCATTCTTAGCAAAACCACTATCAACACAGTTCACTAGCAAAGTGAGTGAAAGGATTGAACCTTCCATTTCCTTTATTAATATTCTTATCTTCTGATGGAATATATCATTGATGCATGTAAGTTTTTTGAAAGGCAATCACACAAAATGCAGGATGTGTGTGTGTGTGTGTGTGTGTGTGTGTGTGTGTGTGTGTGTGTGTGTGTGTGTGTGTATGTGCACGTGTGCACATACATAGATTATTGATTGTCATTTTGATGGAAAGTTATGTCTCTCTCTCTCTCTCTCTGTATATGCATGCAGAAGAGAGAGAAATGAAAGATAAACACAAATAAATATATATATTTATACATACACACACACACACACACACACACACACACACACACACACACACACACACACTCAAGAGAGGAGTTGGGTTGTGTGTGTGTGTGTCAGAGACAAAACGTATCTATTGTTTAATATATTAATTAAAAAATATTTTATTTATTTATTTATTTATTTATTTATTGATTGGTGTTTGATTATCAGGAAAATCCAACTAAATAGGTACCCATTTCCAGTGGAGGCCTGGGGGGGAAAAGCTGGAAAGTTTTACAAAAACATTTTAAGAACAATAATTTTACAGTCTTGAGAATAATACAAAACATCTCCAGTTTAAATAATTATACCAAATTAGACATGACGTGCCAAAATTGGTTAAAATAGATACAACTTATGTGACAATGATTTAATATTTAGAGAAATTTTAGCCAGTTGAGAGCCATTAAAGATGAGTTAGTGTAATGCAAAATAGGAATTGCGATATGAGGTAATAGAAAAAAAAGATGGTTATGGTATATTTAGACTGAGAGTCAGGGGGGAGAAAACTGACTGAAGTCAAGAAGTGAATGAAGAAGGGGGTAAGGAGGTATAAGGTATGAATATGTACATGTTCATATTTAGGGATATAGTTTATCCTGGGGTTGAGACAGAACAGAGCCAGATTTTAGCTAAAAAGTCTTTCAGAATATTTGTAAAGGACTGAAGAGAATGTATTGACCGGATGCATATAGGTAAGGAGTTCAAGACCTTAGTAATATGACGAGTACAGACCATGCTCATCAGCTTTTATAGGTTTGTGGACAAAGAGGAAGCTTTGGTCAATGGATCCCAATGAATGAATGTGTGGAACGGTATTTAGTGTTGGACAAGTAGATGAATGCTGGATAATTTTATAGGTGGTAAGAAGGTACATATATGTTAGTTGGTGGGGTAGTTCTGACCAATTTAAGCTGTTAGTGCTGTACAGTGGTGAGATCTAAAATGGATATTTGCTGCTGCAAATTTAAACACTTTATTATAAAAAAAAAAAAACACTTTATTCAGCTGCTTTTACAGTATTTGTGTTTCCTCCTCCTACTCTATTACTTCATCTTGCTTTTTCTGCTACTTGTTCTCTGAAGTGTTCAATTACATCTTTTCTGTTGCATTTATTACTGCTTGTTTTTAGCCTGTTTAAATTTTGTTAAGCCTCTTAGTTTTGGTTTAAACACTTGACAAATATGGATGGACAATTTCCTACAGTTTCTCCTACCAGCCTGGTTGATATGGGCATCCTGAGACAGTGTAGCAACTGCATCATGTACACAGACACACATAAGAAAAAAAGAAAGGGAGCGTGTAAACACAGTCCACTAAACAAACAGCAAAGCAAACACAGTCCACTAAACAAATAGCAAAGCAAATCCAGAAAAAAACGCACTGTGAAAGTCTGAAAAAAAATTCATTCCACAAAGCTTTCGGGTAGCAAACCCTTCTTCAGTGTGATACAAAATGCTAAGAACAGTGAATCTACTTAAATACTCAAAAACAGACACAGCCAATTAATTAATTAAAACATTTAAAGACATATACAAAAACTTTAAAAGGTACTACAATCATATTTGCTTCCTTTTTAATACTGGCTTAAAGCTTGCAACTGCATTAAGCCCTGATAAGTTAGCACTAAGACATAATTCATATTCTGCTATTTCTAACCTATTATTAATATCACCAACTCTTTTATTTGAATAAATCACTTGTACAGCCCTAAACTTAAACTTATGATCTGATGATTCATGTGTTTTTAGTATTTTGTATCACGTTGAAGAAGGGTTTGCTAAACGAAAGCTTTGTGGTATAAAATTGCTTTTTCAGACTTTCACAGTGTGTTTTTTTGTGGATCATGTACACAGAAAACCATCTACTACTGCCACCTAGGAACACAATTTGTGAGAGATGCAATTACATTAAGAACCTAGAGACTATGCTCTCTCCCTCACAAGTCAGTATATCTGGCACTGAGAAGGCTGTCAGCACAATCACTACACCTCAAACACCACCCAGAACTATACAACCCACACCCACATATGTGGAGGTCCTCAACAAAAACAAACCCAAATAAAGGAGACCTCAGAGGCAAAAACACATGCAAACTCCACTACCCTCCATACCACATACCATGGATAGTCCACACACCTGTGTCTCGTAACTACTAAGTACTAACCATAAACCCAACATATTAGTCATAGGACACTCCATTGTGAGACACACAGATGTGCCTCTCACCAAGCTGCATAAGGAGAAAGTCACGGTTAGTTGTTTGTCAGGTGCCAGAATCTGCCATATCACACACGCATTCAAGTCTCTCAACAACAGGTACTGTTTTGACTTTGTCATAGTCCATGTTGGTGTGAACGACTTGGGACGTACCTCTCTGGTTTATATGAAGAGAAACATGACTGAGCTCAGTGAATATGTGTCCCAGGCAAGTATGTCCCTAACCTTAAGCAGCATTCTACCATCACCCAGAATCATGCCTCAATACAAACAGAAAATTATTGACTTTAACAATTGACTTAGTTTCTGGTGTCATTCCAGGGGGATCCAGTACCCGACAGCCTGGGAAGATATGATTGACAGACCACAATGCTTTGCTGGAGATGGCCTGCATTTGTCTCACTTGGGTTTCAGACATCTGGCAAAGGTCATTGCCTTTTTTAGGAAAAGTCATGAGGTTGATGTTATGAACATAAAAATTTCAACAAAACACAAATTAAAGGTCATGCTGCTAAACACTAGGTGTCTAAACATGAAACTGCACTCATTGCAAGGATTCTTAACTCTGGTAGATGCTGACATTTGTGCAGTCACAGACACCTGGTTTGAAGCTGCGGAGAGCACCCCAGCCTTACCTGGTTTACTCATCCTATCATACATTCAGACCACAAACTGTGGGCAGTAAAGCCAAAGGAGGTGGAGTTTCAATATATATTAAAGACATACACACCTCCAGGCTAGTCAAACAGTATTATGCTCAGGAGACATTCCAGGTGCAGTTAACCATTGACAAGACCCCTATTCAAATCATAGCTAGCTACAGGCCCCCAAATGTGATTCAAGATGCCCACTCCACCTATCTGGACCTCCTCAAATCTATCAAGATTCAACCCTTTATCCTGATCCTGGGTGACTATAACTACTGAACCATAGACTGGAAAAATTACCCATGCCAGAACACAAATGCCCAGAGATTCCTTGATTTTATCAATGCAAATGCCTTGAAACAGGTAGCCGATACCCCCACAAGAGGTGTTAATATCTTGGACTTGATATTAACCAACATGAGTAACCACTGCAGCACCCCTACAGTACCATCCTCCCTGGAAGATCCAACAATAAAGCGGTCACTCTCTAAGTCACCATCTTCCGTGCCCCCCTCTAGCTAGGGTCAAACAAAAAACTTCTCTAAATAAGATTACGACCTCCTGAAGGATGGTATAAACAGGTTCTCAGCCCCCTCCCCCTCTGTAGGAACTGGCACCAAAGTCAAAATCTACACCAAAGTACTATACAAGCATTTATATAGATGCATGGAATCAGGAATACCTGACAGGAAAAAATCATCCTCTGCAAGGAAGAGTTAACCTGTGTGGTGGACATCTGCAGTAAATAAACTGTATAACAAAAGGAAAAATTGCTGCCCAGGACCAAGAAGGAGCAGGTGCCCAATTGGAAACAATCTCTCCTTAGACTGAACAAGCAAATAAGAGCACTAATAAAAATCCTCTAAAGCCAATTTTGAGTCCAAATTGGCCACATCTACTAGAGACAATCATAAAGCCTTCTTCACATATGTCCACAATCTAAATGGTAGCACCCAGATCTGTTCAGAACTGGTGGTCAAGGACACCACATACACAAATGCTGTAGATATAGCCAACCTTCTGGCTGAAAGATTCAGTGAAAACTTCATCCCTCTGTCCCCCCATCAGTAAATCAGGACATGCCCATTACCTGCCCCTCACCCCTTATCTCTAGGGAACAGGTCATCACTGCCCTTTCAAAGGTAAAAGAATACAGCCTCCATGGGACCTGATAACATCCCAGGCTGCATCCTACATGAAATCATGCAGAAACTTGCAGGACCATTAGGCACCCTATTCAACCAAAGCCTAACTACTGGCTTTGTCCCAGCCGAGTGGAGGACAGCCACTGCCATCCCTTTACACAAAGGTGGAGCATCCACCAATCTGGGAAATTATAGACCCATCAGCCTAACTAGCCTGATCTGCAAGGTCATGAAATGGATTATTATGGACCTCATTAATGGGGACATTAGCAACCTCCAAACATTTGACCCCACATAGTTTGGCTTTGTCAAGGGGAGGTCATGTCTGTTAAATCTGGTCGACTTCTTTGAAAGCTATGGATGAGGGGAATTCAGTGCACACTGCCTACCCTGACCTGGCCAAAGCCTTCGACACTATTCCTCACTTGGGCATAATAGATAAACTCTGTCAACTAGGCATCAGTCCATATGTTACCAGATGGGTAGCAAACTGACTGACTAATAGATCCCACCTAATCAAAATAGAGGAAGCCACCTCAAGTAGTAGAATTGTAATGAGCGGCCTACCCCAGGGATCAGTCTTGGGCCTCTGTTATTCAGGATATACTTCTCTGAGGTGCAGGCCAAAACCAGTGGGCTATGGCTGACCAAGTTTGCAGATGACTGCATGCTGAGTGCGGCCATGAATTCCCCAAGTGATGTAGATTTCCTCCAAGAGGGTCTAACCCAAACAAATGACTGGTGCAAGAAACATGGCCTCAAGCTGAATGCCAAAAAATCCATCATCATCCCCTTAGGGGAGAGTGACGTCCCCACATGTTATCACATTAATAACAATTTCCAAAAACACAATCAGTCACGAGGGATTTGGGCACCAGGTTGATAGCAACCTGACTTATGACCATCATGTTGCTTTCGTTGTATGGAAAGCTTTCTACATTGCCCACCTCATAAGTATGGGTATCTCATCCAGGGACAAGGAAGTCATAACATCCCTGTGTTCTTCCCGTACAAGGCCAATTATTGAGTATAATGCCCCCTTCAGCATGTACCTTGCAAAACACATGCAACAGCTGGAGAGACCACAGAGGTTCCTCACCAGGAGAATCCAGGGCCTCAAACATCTGCCCTACACAGATAGGCTAAAAGTCCTGTCCATCTACTCAGTTTCATACAGACTCCTCCAAGGTGACCTCTGTCTGGCATACAAAGCAATCTCAGACCCACCTTGATGAGACTGCTGCATATCCGCAAGTCAAGGTCCACTTGAGTAACCTGCACGAGCAACCTCTGCCTTGACTGTGACATCAATAGGACTTGTTGGTGGGACAGATTTGTGTCCCTAAGACTTCCCCATCTATGGAATAGTCTCGGTCTCCATGTCAAGCAGAGTACCTTATTATCCCCTTTTAAGCACAACCTGGATTACTGTATGGAAAACAGAAAATACACCCCTGGGATTCCACCTGTGTCCCTGTTAAACAGGGGCTTTGGGTGCTGACTTGTCTAAACATGGACTAAACTCTTGGTTAGGCTTATAAGGGCCTCAGCCTACTAACTTCCTATGATCCTAGAATTGCTTAAGTTTTGCTTTTTGTGATACCTGGAAGTTAGCAAGGATGAGAGTACCATAAAGTAGTGAGAGTAGGAGGTAAGTAGTGGCAGGTGTCATTTTACTTACATTTGTGAGAGAGGTTTTGGCTCTATAATTTGTTTTATGCAATTTTGTGTATGCAAGTCAAATTTAAGTTCGGCATTTACTATCATTCCTAATACTTTGCTATGGGAAGTGATATCAATGGCTACATTATTAAGAGAGAGGATTTTACATTTAGTTTTTTTCATTAGAGAGGGATTTAGGGGGAAAAGTTTTTTTTTATTTTTTAGGTTCAGCACAAGTTGCAAGTTACAAAGCCATGCTTCCTGAGCAATTTTTGGAGATATGCCAGGTTGTCTGATATGCATGAGTGTGCATTCAACTGTGCATTGTGTTAGGGGGGCCTGTTGTATAGATGTGTGAAGGGTGCTGGTGAGAATGCTAAAGATGGACTAAGGAGAGAGCCTTGTGTTACACCAGTAGTGACCTGGAAGTATGGAGAGAGGGTGAAGTGCCATTTTACTGACTGATATCTATTGGACAAGTAGCCTTTGAAACATAGAAGGGTGGGCTCAGCTAGACTTTGTGAAGGCATTTGAAGTAGAAGTTTAGTGCAACAGTGTTGAAGACTTTAAACAAGTCTAGTAATAAGGAATAGTCTAGTTTGCTATTATCTCCATCTTTATAGACAGTATCTATAAAGGTTAGAAGTACAGTGTTAGTACTGTGTGAGGGATGGAAGACATGTTGTATAATGGTTAGGAGCTCTTCCTGCAGGAGACAGTTTAGGAATTGTTTTTGAATACATTTTTCAATTATATTGGAGATTAGAGAGAGGGGGGATAAGATTGCTATAGGTCTAAAGTTTACGATGCTTGTTGAATTTGTTTATTTGTACAGAGGGATAATGTGCAATTTTGTTCAGAGAGAGGGGGAACATGATATTCCCAATCCCAAGCTGACTATTTATAAGGATTGAGACAGGACACACAAAGCTATTGGCTGCTATTTTAAGATACTCACTTGGATGGTCATCAGCTGAAGTAGAGCGTGGTTTGAATTTGTTTAAGAGTAGTTTAATATAAGATGTGGGCACAGATTTGAATTTGAAACTGAATGTGGTGATACGTTGCTGTGGATCCCTATCAGATTATCAAAGTTTCAAAACTTCAAAAGTCATATGGTCGAGATGGGGATGCGGGGGGGGGGGGGTTGCACCCCTGCAAAAACATTAAAAATAGAATTTTTTGTTTTTTCATATTTTTTTTAATGTTCAAAGTTCCAAAACTTCGATCATATGATCTCAGCCATATGAAGTTCGAAGTTTCAGAACTTTGATAACCTGACATAGATCTGTGGCTGTTGGACAGGGTTGGGTTTAGATGCTGGAGAGTCCTTGGTTAGGGACGCTATACCATCTATGAAATAACAGTTAAATTCTATTGCAGTTTTGAGTGGTGAGTTATTAGGAAAAGGGTTAAGGTTGAATAGTTGGCCGGTATGTAAGATTTCTTTAATGGCTAACCAGAATTGTTTAGGGTTGTGTTTGCTATTGTTCTGAATATTGTTATAGTATATTTTTGTCTTTATTTATATGCTGTTTAGTACAGTTGTGGTGCATTCTGAAGTTTTCAAGATATTGTGTTTTATATTTGTGTCATTCTTACCACTCTTTTTCTCTAAACTGTTTTAGCATTTTACTCTTTTTGTATAGCCAAATTTCATTATTTATTTACTTTAAGTCTCTTCCTTCTAAGAGGTGCAAAGCTAGTCAAGATATCTAGGAAAGATGTATTGAATTCATTTACAGCATCATCTAATTGGAGGATTTTAGGATGTTCTATTTAATAGATGATCATGGTAGTAATGAATATTTCTTGGTTAAACTTTGACAGGTTATATGTTGTTTTATAAACATACTGTTTATGTGGCTGCGTGAGATGTCTGGTTGTACAGAATGGGAGACAGGCACTGAGTGAGTCTGACATTAGACCCATGGTAGTGAATTTACTAGGGTTTGATATTAGGATCCAGTCTAATAAGGAGTTTGATGTCTTGCTATAATGTGTGGGGCCATTAATTAGTTGTGTAAGACCATATAAGTTCATGCTAAATGTAGGTGAGTTAGACATTATATCCATGTAAAAGACAGTGATACATATTTGTTTATTTTCAGGAGAATAACAAGAAGCTCTGCTGAACTGAATTTTGGTATTGGATTGTTGCGGGGGAAATGTGGTAGTTGTTGGGAAGTATAGCACCACCTTTCCTCAGGCTTGTGTTGGGTAATACAAGCATGTAGTTCAGTGGTTTTATTTTCTATGCTTCTAATATTTATGGTGGCAAAAGTTAGAGTACTGGGGTGGGGGTGGGGTTAGAATAGTGTGTGGAAGGACATTGTCTTTATATTGGTTGTGATAGGTGAATGATTTTACTATGTTAGGGTATTATTAATTCTTGTTTTCCAGAGAGTATTTTTCCACTTAATTTTATTTGGATTTGTGTTAAATGGAGTTAATCAGTCTATATTTGGGGTAAAGGTGGGGGCATCATTAAATAGGTTTGATAGGTATATGGAGACTTTAGGGAGGAGGTATGGACAAGTGGTTGAGACATATTTTAAAATCTGTTAGGGTTTTATTCGTGCTTTGTACTGCACACTCCATCTTGTTATAAAGATATCAAGCACCCTAAAGAAAGGATATATAACACTGGATTGCATTCTAAACACCACCAAACACTAAATCATGAAAACAGGATGTCTAAGTAAAGCTTATGTACAAATTAATTAATCTCTGGTGTAGCTCCTACTTTTTATAACACATTATAATTCTATGTCCTCCAACTATCTCACCCACATTGGCTCCAAAAGTTCAAAACCATATCTACTGGCACAGAGTCAAAGTGGCACTTGATTCACTAAACAGAACGCCATCCAAGCAATATTCTCAAGATAAATTCCATCTTAAGTGCTCGAGACCTAAACACACAGCCATACTGTGTCAATAGTGTACTAGTGACACCTCTCACAATTGCTGTCAGGATTACTTTACTACAGAAAGTATGCATGGATGGGAAGTGAGCAAAATACTTTGTAATTTAAAACAAAAATACTGAGCATTGCCATGTATGGCATCAGCATAATAAATAGGACTGTAAGAAGCCTGTATAGAAAAGTCCTCTTCCTGTGTCATTGCCAGGGGCAGCTCGTGCTATTGGACTGCAGGACTGCAGCCCCCCCAGCTGTAAAATAAAAGAAAAAGGAAATAAAATAATTAGCTGCGAGTCCCGGAACTCTGCACATGTGTGTTCGGCGAGTTCCTGGAACTCTGTGCATGCATGTGGAAATCTGGACTGCTGTTTAACCAGTCCGGTTTATGAAGAGAAGGCATCAGCATACAGATGCCTAGAAGTCTATGTGGTTACAACCGCATAGGCTGGAAGGGGATCGGAATGCAACATCTACAGCCACGTATGGATAGCTGCTCTCATGGGAAGAAGGGACTTTGTATTAAGAACGAATGCAGGAAGATGGGACTTTGTGGAATGCAGCTGCAATTCTGAAGTGTGTGTGTGTGTGTGTGTGTGTGTGTGTGTGTGTGTGTGTGTGTGTGTGTGTGTGTGTAAAATGTCCCAGTTAAATATACCTGGTGGCTAGAGAGAGTACCTCAGGCTCAAACCCAGTATCTTGGGTGCAGGTAGCAAAAGCCTTTGTGAAAACTATTCATATTTTTGCTCTGTTCTGTCCTGTTCCTCATAAAATCTGTGGTTTTCCGGATTTTGAATTCACTAAGTAATGACGGGCATTTGAATTTCAGACTTCATATTCTTCAGAAAGTATATGGTAACACAAAACCTTTTATTCTAGCAATTTTCTAAGTTTATAAGATCAATATTTGAAATCTGTCCCTATTTTTGGGGCTGTATTCTCCCATTATTGGCTTTGTCCAGGTTTTTTGTGCTAAGAGGTTGAGAGCTATGGTGAGAACTGAATTCATTGAACATGTTTGGAGGGCTGTATTCCCCCATTATTGGTTTTGTCCAGCTGTTTTGTGCTAAGAGGTTGAGAGCTATGGTGAGAACTGAATTCACTGAATATGTTTGGGGGCTGTATTCCCCATTATTGGGCTTGTCCATGTGTCTTCTTCTAAGAAATGGAGAGCTATGGTGAGAACTGAATTCACTGAATATGTTTGGGGGTTGTATTCTCCCATTATTGGCTTTATCCAGGTGTTTTCTGCCAAGAGGTTGAGAGCTACAGTGAGAATTGAATTCACTAAATGATAGCCATTTAAGTTTCAGTCTTCCTGTCTTTCGAGAAACAGCTGTTTTGGCATAGTGGTATGTTGCTCCAACTGTAGTGCACAGGGTCCTGGGTTCAAGACTTGGCAGTGAAATTCATGGTGGTAACACAACATTTTATTCTAGCAACTTTCCAAGATTATACAAGCAATGTTTAAAATGTGTCCCTGTTTTTTGGGCTTTTGTCCCCCTCAATAAATTTTGGCTTTTTCCAGATTTCTTGTGCTACAAAGATGAGAAATACAGTTGGGTTGTGAGTGGATTTTACAAGGAGCTGAGAGCTTCAGAGGAAGAGAAGTTTAATGCTGCATATGCTGAGTCTGCTTGCAGTGTTAATAGCATAACAGATTGAATACTTGCTTTTGATGCAGAAGACTGTGGGTTCTACTCCCACGGTATGTAGATGCATTGCTGATACTCTACTGTGTTGTACTTTTAAAGGGGTGGATGCTGCAGTCTTGAGAATGTTCTCTTTGGCAGAGATATCTAGTAATTATGAACCTGTTATCAGTTTTCCATCCATTCCCTATTGCAATATTACTAGCTTATCATTTTTTAATGTAACATAGGCAATTTATTCTTCAAGGGAAACAGGCACTTTATTTGTAGATGAAACAATGAAATATAAAGTTATTTGCTAGCAGCAACCTCTTCATTAGTTACAGATCTCTTTAATGTACAATTATTTAGATGACATACTTCTGCAGAGATTGTGCATATTTACTGATACTGGTGGATTGTAGAAGTTTGAGTAGACTTTTGTGATGGAAATGTTCTGAATGGGGCAGTTTTGTCATTATTGGTGCATGCACTTTGTTTAATTATTTACTGGAAAAATGTTCAAAACAATAAATTTAAAACACCCTCTAACAATTGTACTGTATTATACAAGGAATATAATTTAATACAATCAGGAAGGTGTATCAAAGAACACATGTATGTTTCATGTGCAAGTGGCCTATGATTTGAAAACAGCCCAAAGTTAATCTTCATCTTCACTGGCCAGATGTATTTTTTTTGAATGTGGGTTTCAATGCTGTTTCAATGAATGAGTTTCAAGGGCATATACGTTTTAATGCTAAGTCTATTTTCATTGTGAGACTGCATTGCTTTGTTTAGCAGATGTCTATTAGTGTTTGTGCTGTAACATGTAAAATAAAACTTTTAAATGAAATCCAAATCATCGTAGACGTAATGCAGTAGGCACATTATAGTGTTTATGGTAAATGGGGCGAAATAGTCAAGTAATGGGACATTGGAATGGCTGCAGGGTGTTGGCCATTTGACCATGACTTTGTGAGGGTGGAAGAGTGGCAAACCCAAAGACAGCCCTGGCAAACTATACCTCTAAACTGTCCAGATAGTCACAGAATAAATAGATTTTAGCTTCTTATTTTTGGTTTGTTCCTAATAACATTTGTGGCTTTCTGGCAAATCATTTAGGAATGAAGTCACTAAACAATGACAGACATTGAGTTTCAGACTCCATCCCCTTCAGAAAAATGCATGCTAAAGCAAGACCTATTATTCTATCAACTAAGTTTATACAAGAGCAATTTTTAGTACTGTTTGTATGTTCCCCCAATATATTTGGCCTTGTCCAGATTTCTTGCATTAAGAGGTTGAGAGGTACATGCAAATAAATCGCTTTATAGAATGTAGGTATATCCAGACCTCTCAAATGTCCCTGATTTTGGCTTAAAATGTTGCTTACCCCCTAATAATCCCTCTGCAAAATGGCAATCTTGGAAGAAAATGTGGAGAATTTACAATTAATAAATAATTGTAATGTTCAGAGTTACAGATTCCTTTTATTTCAGAAATGCATGTAGATTCTCTTATTTTGTCAGCTGCTCAACTTAACAGTACTGATATTAAAAAAGGTGTCCCTTCTTTGACAGGTTCTCAGCTATATTGTGTATTTTTGTATCACATTTTTGTTCCGTTTTCATAAAATTGTGGTTTTCTGGCAAATTAGTAGCAAATCATTAAAGACTGAAGTTAGAAAATAATGACAGACATCTGAGTTTCAGATTTCATACCCTTCAGAAAATTCATACTAATGCAAGGCCTACTATTCTGTTATCTTTCCAAGTTTATAAGAACAGTATTTAAAATGTATCCTTATTTTTGGGCCTTTGTCCAACTTCTATTTATGGCTTTGGCCAGATTTCTTGCTCTGAGGTTGAGAGGTATGGCAAATGTGTTGGGCCATCACCATCAGCCAGAGACATTTCAAATTGTGACATACTTGTATCCCATTCCCCCATGTAGTGACTCTGGATGTGTCCAAGAAAGACAAGGAGCAGTTATGCAGTGGAAGAGTGCAGAGTATCCCCCATCCAAGGTAGACACAAGTACTACAGTGGCTTTTCATATGTCCTTGATTTTGCAAAATGTTCTGCTTTTCTGTCATATTTTTATACTGTTGATTTATGCTTATTATTATTTGGAAAATGCATGTTGTTGCAGTGCCTGTTACTCTGTGTTTAAGTAGCAATGCTTTAATGACCATCAGGTAAGCTTGTCTGAAACTGTAAGATGCATGTACACTTTAATAAGCATACTGTTAAATAATTACCAACATTGAAAGCCTTTTTGTTGTTGCCATGCAGAGAATATTTACATAACTAGATACCGTATAAGCCTTAGATATTGAAATGTATATGACAGTATTTGTAATAAAGGACAGGATTAAAGTATTTTCAGAACCTGATTACATTTGTTGGAGACTTGCAGTAATCTTTGCAGGCTTTATCCATAAAATAAACAGAATGCCAATCTATTATGTGTGGTCCATAACTTGTGCAGTAATCATTTAAGCAATTTATCTTGAGCTTGTTTCTTGTTTGCTTTCATTTTTTATTTTGATCATGTTTTCCCTATGAAACAAGTAGATAGTTGTCAGGAAGCAGGTCTTTTTTGGATAAGAAACATTTTTACAAGTGGGGGTATCACAGAGATTGATACTTACAGCATGTTACTTGCTACTTTTATAAAGCTGAATTTAAATTATAATTAGAACTGCAGTACAAGGAGAAATGGTTTGAGTTGAGTGCTGCTTGTTTTTTATACTTGATTTTGACTAGCATTCCAGTAATGCATTTAACAAGTAATTTATTTGTTCATGCCTCACAACCTTTTTGTTTCCATCTAGATGTTACGTAAGCTGTCATGTAGCCAATTAATTGAAATATTTTTTTCTTCTCTACTTCATTTTGTCTTGATTGGACTCTCATAACGACGATTTGACACCTAGGGTAGCATATTTAATTAAAGTCCCGTTTTTTGTGGTTGTGAGCATAGCTCCACCCCTTTCTAGTTGGCCACACCATTTCCATTAGCCCCTCCCATTCAGCTGTCTCCTGCAGCCCCCCTCCCTTTGATTTGAAATCACCAGCCACCACTGGCCATTGCACAGTCATTTTGAGAAATTCAGTACAACATATAGTGCTAAGGGTTGACAAGTTATTTTCAAACAAGCTGATTGTTTTGTTTTACATAAATTCCTTATTAGAAGAAAAAGTAATTTAAAGTGAACAGGAGTGCAGAGTATGCTAGTGAGGGCTTGGGAATGACTGCATTTTTTGTCCACTTAAGTACATAACAGGATGTACAGTGTTTGAGTGTGTAGCATTGTTGCATTACAGTGCTTGGTCCTCAGCACATTTCCAGAATGGGGTATTTTCTTTGTGAAGTCAGCCTGTCCCTGTGTCCATTGGTTTTTACCAGGTACTCTGTTTATTTATACATCTCAGAAACTTGCTATATGTTAACTGCTGATCCTACATTGTGTGTGTTTGTCTCACCTGCAGTAGACTGGCAATCCATCCCAGATTAATTTGTCTGCTGAGTGCCAGGATAGATAGCCTCCAGCTTGTCCACAACACTGAACTGGATAAAGTGGATATTGGAGAATGAATGAATGAATGAATGAAAAAATGAATTTACTAATTTGTATAATATAGCAATTTAAAAATGACCTGTCTTGAACTGTCTTTTCTTAATTTGAGGATGGGTATTCCAGCAGCCATAGTGTTTGTATGTGTATTAGCCAATTGCAACAGTTCAGTGATGCTAGTCTGGCTTCACTCGTCACTTCTTATCACTCAAAAGTCAGATATTCACAAATCAGCTAGACTTTCTCAAACTACTAAACTATTTCTTTGCTTGTTGAAATTGTTAGCAACTTATGGAATTAATTAATTATCAGTTATTTTCTGATATCTGTGTCGATGCTCTAGCCATTAAATTTGCCCATAATTTTCATTATTTTCATTCAGGGACAACTTATTCCTGATCATATTGAGACCCCTAAATATTGAGACAACAGATAACTAATAAGTGTGCCTGTAGTAGACAATCCCCAATATAAAAAAGATGTTCACATAAAGGGCACTATTTGTCTTGGGGTGGAACATACTCTAATTCAGTGTTAGGTTAGCATGAGAAAAGAACAGTTAAAAACTTTAGATGCTTTTGTACTCAAAAGGAAAAAAACAAACCTTTGGAATATAAGACCAAAGAAATGCATTAGGTCAGGCATTTGAAGAGAAGAAAATAAAGGAAAAGAGAAGGGTCTCTTCTGAACATTCCCAAGTCTTCTGGTGTAAGAAATAAAGACTAAATGAAATATAAAAGGGGAAAAAAAGAGTAAATGGTTTGTATGAGTTAAGAAACAAAAGTCAGGATTATTACACTGAAAAATAAACTCATAGCAGCTCTGTAGTGGGGAGGGATTGAGTGCCGACTATGAGCTGGATGACCCAAGATAAACTAGAAGTTCAGGCACTGGAGAAGCTGGGGCGGAAGAGGGTGGGAAACAGTACTCTTCTTAACTTCTCCACTCTAGGAAGGGGGATTCTGTCTGTGATAAGGACACATCCCTAGTGATGATGATGTGCATAGTCACAGGGCAGATTGCTGTTAACTATGGTATTTGAGGGGGACTAGAGCTAACTGACATTATGTGTGGAGATGTATGTGATATCTGTAGTCCTGCATAATTAGACATACCAGAAATTATCCCCTAGCATGCAAGACCAACGTATGTGATGCTGCAGGCTGCTCTATTCCACTTCCTCTTCCTAAAACACCACTGGTGTAACCCCAACCCTGGAGACAGTACAGGGAACACAAGCTAAAAATGGTGCAGCTGTGAATCTGATGGTCAGGTGTTGGCACAGAAATCAGAGAGGAAGAAAAATAACTTCAGACACTTCTGAAGGTAGCAGACCTTTGAAAGTCCTTACAAAACACAGGCAGCTGACTGAGGTTGCAGTTCATTAACCAATGTTGGCCATACCTTTGACAACCACGTAGACCAGAAGAAACTGTCAGAAGTTTGGTTGAAGTCAGTCTTCCTTCAGAGTACACATGGGCAAATTTTCCTTGTAACTTCCTCTCCACTCTTTTGACTTTCAACTTTCCTCACAGGAATTTGACACTGTGAAGAGTTAACAAATGTCCCAAAATATTCTGAGGATGAGTGGAGATACTATAAGACTAAAGCTGGAGCCCCTTTTTGGAGAGTTAAATGTTCTTCATATGGTTTGTTGCTGCCAAAGCAGTTAAATGGGTTATATCCTGCTAAAAATATAACAGCCGGCCAGCTTCCAAAGCTTTCAGAGCATCTTATACAGAAGATATAAGACTGAAGTTGGCTCACCCTTTTCAGATATTTAAATGAGGATACTGTTTTTCCAATGTCCTCAAGCTCTCCATAAAGGACATATGTTCTTCATATGGTTCATTGCTGCCATAGCAGTTAATTGAGTTATACCCTGCTAAGGATAAGTTCCAAAGTTTTCAGGGCATCTTCCATATGCTCAAATTATTAGTCAACTCAAACTGAGTTGACTAAAACTCAGGTTTAGCTGTTTAGCCCTTCAGAGCTTTCCTGCCACCAAAGATAGTGCTCCTCTATGGGCTTTTGAGGATCAACAGTCAACTAACTCTGTTCCATTGCTAGGCAAATAAGTTCACTTCAGGGGAAAAAAAACTTCCAGTTTACTTTACATGGCAAACAATTTACTTAGTCTGTAAAACTTAATTTTTTGAGCTATTAGAAAGTGTTTTTAGTGACTGTTACTTGACATTTGAACACTTTTAAATGAAGTCTTTTTTTTTTACTTTTGTGGTAAAAAGATGTTAAAACTAGCATTAAACTAAGTTTCTGTGGTAACAGTTGTGTTGTTTTACTTCTGGGGGGGCTGAGGTTTAAAGTGCTTTTACTGCATTTTAATAGTGGAAAAAAAATACTTTTTTAACAACTTACCTGTTTTGCTGACTATTGCTATCAGGCTACACTGGGAATTGGCCACCTTTTTCAGCTTAATCATGGAACAACCTACCAGTTCCTCAATTCTTCCTTCTTCCAGCTACAAATTTATTTTTTATTTTATTTTATTTTACATTTGTTGACCAGGAGAGTCCAACTGGATTACAAGTCCATTTTCAGTGGAGGCCCAGGGAGAAAAGCTACAAGCGAACAGTTTTTTTTACAAGACATAGTTTTAAGGATAGACTTTTGCCATACAATTTCCATAGAAGAGACTTTGACATACATATTAATTAACAGATAGGATACATTCGTTCTCTACAATATAATATTAAATTTTAGAAGATATTCCTAAGTTTAGGATTCCTGTGATAGATTTACTATCAGAGTAAAATCAGAGAGATGTAGAATAAGGCTCCAAGAGAACAAATGATGCTTGATATAGCTGAGAAGGATAACAAATTGATTTACTATATGTCCTCACCTGGTTTTGTAGAATAAGGCTCCAAGAGAACAAATGATGCTTGATATAGCTGAGAAGGATAACAAATTGATTTACTATATGTCCTCACCTGGTTTTAGTTAAGAAGGATAACAAATTCAATTACAATATGTTTTCTCCTGGTTTTAGTTGCTTATGGAAAGCACAACATTGCTGCAATAGTTTTCCCTAACTCCTAGAGAGATGGGCTGAGCAGTAGATTAACAGTCTTAAGTGGGTACAGTACTATGACTACAAAAAGAAGAAAATTGTGCAATAAATAGCCTTTGTCAGCAGAGCAGGCTGTTAAAGGCCCTCAGCTGCAGGTGGGTTACTGTGCTGTGGCCAAAACTGGTTCCTTGAACCACTCATCTTTTTTCTTGGGTCCTGCTGGTGTAGTCCCTATAGACACCATAGACCAAGGGTTAGTCATGGCCTCTGCAGCTGTTGGAGAGCCCTTTATGAGCAAGGGAAAGCCATTCTTATCAATCATGGAAGAAGGGGCAGAGAATGCCACTCTGTCTAGCCTGAAAGCTGTGCCTATCCCTAAGGGGTTTTTGCCTGCAAAGGTGAGTCTGTTTCTATAGACATGTCAAAATGAAACAAAAATATAAACATGTCTTCTCCTGTCTCATTTACCCTGGACAGGAGTAATCTGTTAAGCTTAGGATCAGAGTTTCGTACAGGCTTTTAACCCTTCTTATATGGCTGTTTCTGGTAAAAGAAAAACGGATTCTTCATTTTCTGAAGAGATTCAAGAGTCTGAACCTCAAAATTATTCTAAAGACATAGATTATGTGTTGTCTCCATAGATTTGTGATTCAGATTCTGTGAAAAGTGCAGCTTCAGCCAATACTTATGAAAGATTCTCTTTTTCTGAAACTATTTTTAAAATAAATCTGTTTCAGTGGGAAAGCAGAAATGTTTTGCAGTCCCACAGGAAGTGTTATGTATTACAACTGGAATTTCCAGAACCTACTTCTATTTCTCACATTCTGTTTGCTTTGGAGGATGCTTTTGTCACAGATTTCAATTTCCTAGTCAGCCTGCTGCCAAAATAAAAAAAAAATCACAGATAAGACTATTTAAAGTGCCTTAATCTTTTATTTTTTTACACTCATTCAAGATCAAACCCAGTAGCTACTGCTTTAGTGAATCCACCTGTTGCTAAACAGTTAGTTAATACTAATCCCTCTCCTGACAAGGATAGGAAAACTTTCTTCACAACTTGTTACCACGTATTCTCCATTTGAGTTTTCTAGTGACCATAGATTTAAAAGATACATATCATCACATTCCTGTAGATCCAAATTTTAGGTGTTTCTTAAGGTTTTCTGTGTCTGGATCACATTATCAATTCTCTGCATTATGCTTTGTTTTATCATAGGAAGTTACTAGGCTTTTGCCCCTGAGGCCATTATAAGCCTAGCCAAGAGTTTAGCCCATGTTTAGACAAGTCAGCACCCAATGCCCTGTCCAGCAGGGACATGGGTTAAAACCCAGGGATGTATTTTCTGTTTCCCATCCAGTTATCCAAGTTGTGCTTAAAAAGGGGTAAAGAGGTATCCTGCTTGACATGGAAAGAAAGTCTATTCCACAGATGGAGGAATCTCTGGGACACAAATCTGTCCCGCCAACAAGTCCTATTGATGCCATATGTGTGGGTTACTCGAGTGGAGCTTGACTTGCGGATATGCAGCAGTTCCATCAAGGCAGGGTCTGAGATCACCTTGTATGCCAGAGGTCACCCCTGAGGAGTCTGTATGAAACTGAGTAGACGGATAGTGCTTTTAGCCTATCTGTGTATGGCAGATTTTTGAGGGACTGGATTCTCCGGGTGAGGAATCTCTGTGGTCTCTTCAGCTTCTGCATGTACTTTGCGAGGTGCATGCTGAATGGGGCATTGTACTCAATAATTGGCCTTATAAGGGAAGAATACAGGGATGCTATGACCTCCTTGCCCCTTGATGAGATCCCCTTACTTATGAGATGGGCCATGTAGAAAGTTTTCCATACAATGGAATTGACATGGTGGTCAAAGGTCAGGTTGCTATCAACCTGGGTTCCCAAATCCCTTACGACTGATTGCATGCTTAGGATATTGTTATTAATGTGATAATTTGTGGGGATGTCACTCTCCCCAAAGGGGATAATGATGCATTTTTTTGGTATTCAGCTTGAGGCCATATGTCTGGCACTAGTCATTTATTTGGGTGAGACCCTCTTGGAGGATATCCACGTCACTAAGTGAACTGATGACAGCACCCAGCTTGCAGTCAACTGCAAACATGGTCAGCCATAGCCCACTGGTTTTGGCTTGCACCTCAGAAAAGTATATTCCGAATAACAGAGGCCCCAAGACCGAAACCTGGGCTACACTGCTCATTATGAGTTTACTGCTTGAGGTGGCTTCTCCTATTTTGATTAGGTGGGTTCTATCAGTGAGCCAGTTAGCTACCCATCTGGTAACATATGGATTGATGCCTAGTTGAGAGAGTTGATCTATTATGCCCGAGTGAGGAATAGTGTTGAAGGCTTTGGCCAGGTCAAAGTAGGCAGTGTGCACCATCTTCCCCTCATCCATGGCTTTGGTGTCTGTCTTAAAGAAGTCGACCAAATTTAACAGACATGACCTCCCCTTGATGAAGCCAAACTGTGTGGGATCCAGTGTTTTGAAGGTTGCCAATGTCCTTGTTAATGAGGTCCAGGATAATCCATTCAATGGTCTTGCAGATTAGGCTAGATAGGCTGATGGGTCTATAATTTTCCAGATCGGTGGACCCTCCACCTTTATGCAAAGGGATGACAGTGGCTGTCCTTCACTCAGCTGGGACAAAGCCGGTACTCAGGCTTTGGTTGAATAGGGCACCTAATGGTGCTGCAAGTTCCTGCCTGAGTTCACGTAGGATGCAGCCTGGGATGTTATCATGTCCCATGGAGGCTGTATTTTTTGCCTTTGAGAGAGCAGTGATGACCTGTTCCATAGATATAAGGGGAAGAGGGCAGGTACTGGGAACATCCTGATTTACTGATGGGGGGACAGAGGGTTGAAGTTTTCGCTGAATCTGTCAGCCAGCAAGTTTGCTACATCTATGGCATTTGTATATGTGGTGTCCTTGACCACCAGTTCTGAACAGATCTGGGTGCTTCCTTTGAGACTGCAGGCATATGTGAAGAAGGCCTTATGATTCTCTCTAGTAGATGTGGCCAATTTGGCCTCAAAGTTTGCTTTTGCAGATTTTACTAGTGCTCTTATTTGGAGAGATTGCTTCTAATTGGGCACCTGCTCCTTCTTGGTCCTAGACAGCAATTATTTTTCCTTTTGTTATAAAGTTTATTTATTGCAGATGTCCACCAGACAGGTTTACTCTTACTTGCAAGGAATGATTTATTCCTATCGGCTATTCCTGATTCCATGCATCTATAAAAATGCTCATATAGTACTTTAGTATAGTTTGGGATACTGGTGCCAGTTTCTACAGCTGGGGGAGGGGGCTGTGACGCTGTTCATACCATCCCTCGGGAGACTGTAATCAGCTTTGGAAAAGTTTTTTTTTTGTTTCACCCTAGCTAGAGCGGGGTTGGGGAAGATGGTGACTTCAAACATCACCGTTTTATGGTCGGATCTTACCAGGGAGGATGATACTGCAGGGATGCTGCAGTGATTACTCATATTGGTTAATACCAAGTCCAAAATATTATCACCTCTTGTGGGGGTATTGACTAGCTGCTTCAAGGCATTTGCATTGACAAAATCAAGGAATCTCTGGGCATTTGTAATCTGGCATAAATAGTTCTTCCAGTCTATGTTTGGATTGTTAAAGTCACCCAGGATCTGGGTAAAGGGTTGAATCTTGATAGATTCAAAGAGCTCCAGATAGGCAGATTGTCATCTTGAGTCAGATTTGGGGGGCAGTAGCTAGCTATGATTTGTATAGGCGGCTTGTCAGTGATTAACTGCACCTGGAGTATCTTCTCTGCATCAAACTGTTTGACCAGTCTGGAGGTGTGTGTGTCTTTAATATATATTGAAACTCCACCTCCTTTGGCTTTACTGCCCACAGTTTTTGGTCTGAATGCATTACAGGATGAATAACCAGGTAAGGCTGGGTGCTCTTCACAGCTTTGAACCAGGTCATACCTCCCAACCATAACAAATTACTCATTTTCTAGAGAGTTTGGGGTCCAAATAATGGGGTGCCACGATTCCAGAGTGGCACCCCTTCATTTCCGATTTTTAAAAATTTTTTTTCTCTTCACACTTTTTGGGCTGACGTCATCATGTGCACGATGATGTCATCTCCACCAGCCTGTCGGACTTGAGCTCAAGGGCTTACATGCATGCATTTCCGGTTGGCTGTTTGAACACGGAAACAACCGGAGTTATTTTTTAGTATTTCTATGGTGATGCTGCCATATTTTGATTTATCTGGTGGAGTTAATCAGATGGGAGTGCTTTATCTACACACTATCCAGAATTACAGCTAAGTATTTATTTGTTGTCTTACTTAATGGGCTGTTGTTTAACATAGTTATCATTTTTCATCTGCTTTTGCAGAGTATCTAAGTATTTTGTCATGGTATTTCTTATCTGCCTCCACGGAGCTTTGCTTATCTGGAGCGCTAGTTGCTGCTTGTATTTTCTCATCTGCCTCAATGGAGCTTTGCTTATTTTCTCATCTGCTTGGTAGAGCTTTGCTTAGCGGGCTGCTGTTTAAGGTATTTGCACTTAGTCTTTGCTGATGGAGTTATCGGAGCTTGTGTGTGTGTGTGTGTGTGTGTGTGTGTGTGTGTGTGTGTGTGTGTGTGTGTGTGTGTAACATATTTATCATTTGTTGTCTGCTTTTGCATCATAGTTAGATTGCCACACCAGAGGACCAAGACACATTTAATAAATCATCAGCAAGCTATCACAAACATCAATATTTATATAAATAGCATAATATGAGGCGAACGCTTTATATCGCAAAGTGCTCTCTGCCTCCCTGTGATGAAAGCTAACACTCACCAACAGAATTAACAATGAAACAGAATAGATTGGTGCACCAACTTCACACTCAATATCTCTGCTTAATCTCTACTCACAAAAAACAGAATATCATACTTTTTCAGAGATTCACAGGGAATTATCAAACATATATCACTATCATGTACTTACATTTCCTTATTAACTTATCTAATAACTGCCAATCAACCAGCAGATTGCAGCATTCACACCAATAGGGACAGACAATGGAACCAAGGTTGCTTGATGCGCTGACTTCATTAAACAAAACATAACTGATCATAATAATTTGTTGCTTACACAAATCATAACTACATCACTAGTGAATAAAGCAGTTAAAGACGCGAGTCCTCACATTATTAATATATTATTTCAATATCCACAAAGCATCTGTTGGCCTAATGACTATATAATGAGTCATACTCATTTTGATCAACAAAGATTCCTTACCAAAAATAAAACAAATGATCACTGCCAATTAATAACTACATCACCACTTGTGGATTTATGCCTCATATTTTTGTTCTATTCCTCATTAAATCTGTGGTTTTCTGGATTTTTGTGGCAAATCACTGAAGGGGGGAATTCACTAAATAATGACAGCATTTGAATGTCAGACTTCATATTCTTCAGAAAATAAATTGTAACACAAAACCTTTTATTCCAGCAATTTTCTAAATTTATAAGATCAGTATTTGAAATTTGTCCCTATCTGGGGATGTATTCCCTCACTATTGGCTTTGTCCAGGTTTTTTGTGCTAAGACATTGAGAGCTATGGTGAAAAGTGAGAACTGAATCCTGTATTCCCCCATTATTGGCTTTGTCCAGGTTTTTGTGGTAACAGGTTGAGAGCTATGGTAAGAAGTGAGAAATTAATTCAGTAAATGATAGCCATTTAAGTTTCAGTCTTCCTGTTTTTCAGGAAACTGCTGATTTGGCATAATAGTATGTTGCTCTGACTGTAGTGCACAGCATTCTGGTTTCAAGACTTTGCAGTGAAGTGCATGGTGGTAACACATTTTATTCTAGCAACTTTCCAAAATTATACAAGCAATGTTTAAAGTGTGTTCCTGATTTTTGTCCTTTCGCCCCCCCCCCAAAAAAAATGGATGTGGTGTGGGTTTTGATGCTGTGTCAATGAACGTGAGTTTCAAGGGCAGAGAAATTTTAATGCTAAGTCTATTTTCATTGCGAGACAGTATTGCTTTGTTTGGCAGTTATCTATTCGTGTTTGTGCATTGTGCTATAAAATGTAAAAATCAAAATAATCATTGTAGAAGTAAAGCAGTATGCACACATTAGTGTTTATGGTAAATGGGGTAAAATAGCCAGGTAATGGAACATTGGAATTTGGAATGGCTGCAGGGGAACTCTGGTGCCATATTTTGGTTGTCTGTTCTTCAGTTTGCGTTTGAAAGTTGGTATCCCTCAATTCCATTAGAGTGGGTGGTGTTATATAATTATGTATGCAAATTTTATATTAATCAGTGTGCAGATTTGTACCTATTTTTCATGGGCCTTGTCCAGACTTTTGATGTTTCCAGGTTGAGAGGTATAAACCAGGTTTCTGTGACTGCACAGATGTCAGCATTTTCCAGGGTTAAGAATGCTTGCAGTGAGTGCAGTTTCATGTTTAGATTCCTAGCATTTAGCAGCATGACCTTTAATTTGCATTTTGTTGACATTTTTATGCTGGTAGTTTTAACCTCATGTCTTTTCCTAAAAAAAGGCACTATGGGTGAGGCAAGAGCCTTTGCTAGAAGCCTGAAGCCCAAGTGAAACAGATGCAGGCCATTTATGGCAAAGCATTGTGGTTTGTCAATCATATCTTCCCAGGCTGTCAAGTACTGGATCCCCCTGGAATGACACCAGAAACTAAGCCAATTGTTAAAGTTAATCATTTTCTGTTTGTAATGAGGCATCATTCTGGGTGGCGGTAGAATGCTGCTTAAGGCTAGGGAAATACCCACCTGGGACACATATTCAGTGAGTTCAATCATGTCTCTGTTCATATAGTCTAGGGTGGTACGTCTCAAGTCATTCACACCAACATGAACCATGACAGAGTCATAACAGTACCTGTTGTTGAGAGACTTAAGTGCATATGTGATATGGTGGATTCTGGCCCCTGACAGACGGTGACTTTCTCCTTATCCAGCCTGGTGAGAGGCACTCAACTGATCCAGTGCTATTCACAAAGTGCCTGGCTCCTGTGATAACCTATTGTAGACTGCAAGGTATTAACAATTTTTCTTATTTATATGACTTGCTTATATATGCAGTCTTTTTCAAATTGTCAGAAATCTCTTATGGGGTTAAAGGATCTCCCACACAGGTTGGGATTCCAAGAGAATGTACAGAAATCTGTCTGACTACTTCTCAAAGGAGTGTTTTCCTGGACACC
Source organism: Protopterus annectens (assembly GCF_019279795.1). NCBI lineage: Eukaryota > Metazoa > Chordata > Ceratodontiformes > Protopteridae > Protopterus > Protopterus annectens. The sequence goes on along the minus strand of NC_056747.1, from coordinate 442,153,845 downwards.
TCATTTCAAAGAGCTTTTCTTCCACGGAAAAAACAGAGCTGTATTTACATCTATTTGGGTGTTTTTCCATTAAGACTACCATCACAGCAAAGGAATTCCTCAGGATTCTGGGTCTCATGGCATCTATGAAACTTGTGATACATTTTGCAAGACTGCATATGAGAAAAATCCAGTGGCACCTGAAATCTTTATGGACCCAATATCAACACCCCTGACATTTCAGACTCAGATTTTTGGGATTTGTGAAAGGTGACGTTTTGTGGTGGAGACACCAAATTTTTCAGAATCCAGGTCTCCCATTCACCCTTCCTGTTCCAGCACAGTCAGCCACAATAGATGCCTTACACTTTACCTGGGGACCTGTCTATGAGAATAAAAGAGTGGGGTCTTTAGAACAAAAAAGCCAGACCAAAACACAGACACAAAGGAGATGTTCACTCTTATGAATGCTGTCAACCATCTGTGGTCCCCAGGGCCTCTACAAGTGTTTACAGACAACACCATAGTAATGTGTCACATAAAGAAACATGGAGGAACCAGATCTTACCTTCTGTGCAGACTGGCCATGGTAGCCTGGGAGACAGCTTTTCAGCACAATATCATTCCACAGGTATCTTACATACTGTCAGAGCAAAACTGGATATAGCACAAATGGAGCAGGACCAGAACAGACCCTTATGACTGGAAATTGAATCGGGGGGGGGGGGTCTTGCAAGAATTGATCCATCACGGGAATACCTTGACTAGATGAATTTGCCTCTGCTTGCAACAATCAGTTGTTAAAATGCTGCTCCAGGATTCCATGCAAGAAGGCCAGGAATACAACTGTGTTTTCTTTTCCTTTTGCAGGCATGTCCTTGTATTCTTTTCCATCCTTTCTTTTAATATCCAGAGTCACTCTAAAGATTCAAAAGAACTTCCCAAGGATCAGACTCCCTTTTGGCCCAGTCAATAGTGATTCTCCCTTCTTTTGGAAAAGTTCAGGGGGAATTATCAAAAGCCTCCTCACAGGCTGGATTTGCTCACACAAGAACAGATATGGTTGATATATCCAGATTTCAAACTACAACAAAGTGGACTTTCAAGATGGCTGCACATTGAGAAACAGCATGAAGACAGAAACTCAGCAGAGAGCGCCAGTGGACTTTTGTGTTTCTGGATAAATTTCAATAACTATCTAGTAAGTGCACTGACTGGATGCCAGGAAAAAAGAAATACATAGGACCTGAAGGAAAATTGGCTACAAAAGGTGAGGAAAAAAACACTGACTGGGATAAGTACTACAGTTGTTCTGCAAAAAGCAGTGCAAGCTCCAGGCATGCGTTCCAGTAACCTAGAGGAAAGTATAAGACAACTGCACACAGACCTGATTAAAATAAACAAAACACTGATGGAGTATATCAACTCAAATAACAAAAGGCTGGAAAAAATGTAAAAAGCTTTAAACAGATATTCAGATGAAGTGATAAAACTGCAAAACTCAAAGGTCAAAGTGAAAAAAATGCCGGCTAAATATGAGACTGTACAAGAAGAGTTCTTTCAAAAAATAATAAAATTAGAGGAAAGAGCGTGCTGTGAAAACCTGAGAGTTTCAGCTGTACCAGAGAAGATGAAAGAAGCAGACTGTATTAATTTTATGAAAGCACAAATAAGCAACTGAACAGGTATTTCACAACATGAGTTGTTAACTGAAAGGGCACATTGTATGTATCCTCCAAACCTGGCTATGAGAAAGCAACCTAGACTTTTAATAGTAAAGATGCAATTCCACCAGCAGAAGGAATTGATTCTAAAAAACTGTGGCAGAAAGGCAAAGTGCTAAAAGTGGGAGACAGCAGTGTGGGTGTATGGAGAATGATTACTCATTGTACACTAGGGAGAAGAAGGGTAATTTTTTTCCACTATTCATGGAATGTCAAGAAGCAGACCTGAGATTCAAACTGCTATACCCATCTTTCTTCAAAATATTCTTCCCTGGAGGGACAAAATCATTTCTGATGAAGTACATGTTAAGGATGAAATACAAAAGTTTTCCAACAAAAAGTGAGCTGTGAAACAGAATGAGTTTCTGCTTCTTATTCTACTAGTAATAAATACCAGAGAGAGATTATGCCAGTGAAATCTTTTCCAATGTTTCAGTGGAAAAAGCTGGAGAAGGAAGGTAGAGCGAGAGTTGACCAGAAGAATCAACAGTACATTGGAAATGAAGTAGAGACAGGATTTGGGAGACAGAGGTGAACAGGAATAAACCAAGTAACTTGGAATTTGACAAATGTAGGATTACAAAACAATAATTATATTTGTGAAATATGATAGAATAAGAAAATCTGAAAATATTGGATTTTTTTGGACTTGTGGGGACTCTAAAGTATATTCCCTACTTCATGTCATTAATCCGCAGAAAAATACTTAGGGAAGGGAAAGAAGAGAGAGGAAGTTAACTAAGTAAAAATACCTTAATAGTATTATTTTTATAGTGTATGATTTTCTTTGCATGCCATAAAGTAAAGTTTTCTCAGGTGTTTTAAGTGTAACAGGGATACTATTGTAAACAGGTGTTCCTGTTTTTTCTCCCTTTTTCTCTCTTTTTCTTTGTTCAGTTTTAAGAAATGTTGGCACTGCAGTGTACAAAATGCACTTTTTCTCATTCTTGCATGGGGAAATGACTGGATTAAGGCCCTTAGATTGATCTAATAACACATTTTACAAGAAAGGAAGTAAATTAAAAAGAATATTAAATATTATAAAGCTTTTTTTTAGTAAATAAATTTATGCTTAGTAGCAATTCTGTATCTGGTCCTCATGTCTCCGTGGAAACAATCTGATAAAAGAGAAATTGGCTAGGAGATGATGTTCTCTGCAAGCACTCAGTTGTTTTCCCAGCTGGGAGAACTATAAAGATAAGACAAAACCAGACACCACTTAGTAGAAGTACAGTCTGCACATATGCATCTTAACATGGATAACCCTTCTTTTAGGTTAACTCAAGTCAGTGTTTATGACTGGCAGTTTTGGGACATTTGTTCCTATTAGGAGGGTAAAACATCAATATTTGATGATGTTCATAGCTTTGTGTGTTAGTATTAAGTTAATAGGTTTTAGGGGGTTATTGAGTGTGTGTGTGTGTGTGTGTGTGTGTGTGTGTGTGTGTGTGTGTGTGTGTGTGTGTGTGTGTGTGTGTGTGTGTTTAGGGTTTTCAATAAAACAAAAAGTATTGTAAGATGTGACATAGGCTCAAATGGATATGACAAGAAACAACTGTATAAAAGTTCAAGCTACCAAACAGTGTATGCATGTAAAACAAACTCTGGAACTAGACATTTAACAAAAAAATAATTATACATCAAAGGTGTGAATAATAACATTTTAATACAGTGATGCTTTCTGTAATGTCTTTAAATGTCAATGGTCTGACAGATAAATACATAAATAAAGAAAGAGCAGTGAACTATGTTAAACAATTTAGAGTGCAAATAGCTATGCTACAAAAGACACACTTAAAAAGAACTGAGCATGTGGATTTGATAAAAAAAAGGTTTTCAGGATAGTTATTCAGCAGAGAGGGACAAAGGAAAAGAGGAGTACTTATATTAATTACAAGAGGAGCTCCAATAGTGATAGACTAGGATAAAAAGATAATAATGGTAGACTTGTAGCATAAAAGGGCTACTGGAAAGGGAGGAAGATTACATTGGCATGTATTTATATTCCACCTAAAATTGCTATAATGAAGCTTAAGAAAATTCTGGGAGAAATAATCAGCTTTCAGCAAGGAATTATTACTTATAGGTGGGGACTGGAATTTGATCTGCAGCAGCGATGATGTGTCTGGGTTCCCAGAAGGGAAAGTATAACAAAGGAGAGTAGACATTCGAAGAAATTTATGAAAATATTTGGCATGAAAGATGTGAATTCAGTACAAGGAGTTTGGAGTAAATTTACATATTATTTCCCAACATACAAAAACTATGCTAGGGCAGACAGAATTTACATTTCACAGAAACATGTGCATTTAATTGAAGGTCTTGATGTGCACCCAATAACTATTTCAGATCATGAGCCAATAACAACTAAAATAAAAGCACAGGGTACTGAAATGCAACTGAGACACTGGCTCTTTCACAATATTTTATATGCTCTACTATGTATTCCTTTTTTAACAGCAGCTTCTGTTGTAGATTCTACTAAAACCTCTACCAGTTTAGGATGGCCCTGTTTCTTTCTTTTATATATATATATATATATATATATATATATATATATGGATCTAGAACTTTTGAGCAAAAGCTCAAAAGTCCGAATCCATAATCACCGAACACACTTTAATGAAAGCGCTTTCACCGAAAAATCGCTTTCGTTAAAGTATGTAAAAAAAAAAAAACATTAAATCTAGTGCTATGCAGGGGAGCAAGCCGCACCCCCACACCCCCCTACATTAATAATCTCATTCTGAGATCACACTACAGTGAGGAAAAGGGAATTTTCCCTTATCCACACCATAGTACAACCAGCACTACCAGCATACTTACCCAAACATGCTGCTTCGGTGAACAGCACTTTCAGTTAAGTATGCTTGCCGATTAAGGTTTCGGTGGAAAGTGCAGTCAGGGATCTGTACGGATCTCATATATACATATATATATATATATATATATATATATATATATATATATATATATTAAAAAAAAACTTTAGCATCACTTTTGCCATTCTTTTACCCATTATAGACATAAACACTTTATAATCATGGTTTAGTATTGAAATGGGCCTGTATGAAGCTGGATCTGATGGATCTTTATCCTCTTTAGGTATTACAACTACCACCACATTCTTCCAGGATGTTAATACTTCTCATCCTCTTAAAATACTGTCAAACAAAACCTTCCAGATCTTTATCAGTTTTTCCCCTCATAGCTTCAAAACATTCACAGGAATACCATCAATTCCTGGGCACTTTCCTGTAGTTTGTTTATACATCACCATTTTTATCTCATCTCCTCCTATCCTATTAGTAATTGAGCCTCATCTATCTCTAACTTTGGCATATTTAATTCTTCCATAAACATTTCCATTTGTACCTTTTCTTGATTTCCATATTTCTCTGCTTTATACAGACTTGCATACAATTTCTGAAATATTTCTAATACTGCTACAGGATCTCTTTTTAATTTCCTTGTTATAGGCGCCCTAAGCTTGGCAATAGTCCTTTCTACTTTCTGTTGCCTGAGTCATTGTGCTAAATGTTTTTGTGCTCTAGATTTATTATCAAAAACAGTTGCTTAACAGCAATCTTTCTAAACTCATGCATATTACCAAGGTAATCCCTTATTTTCTGTTTAGAATTCTGCAGTTGCTCCTCTTCTTATTCTGTGAGATTCTGCCTATTCTGCAATACTTTAACATTTGTCAGTTCCTTTAAATAATTCTTGTTACTGCTTTATTGTATCTCCCTTTCTTGTATTTCCACCATATTTTTTAAACTCCACTTTAATTTTATCCCACTCCCTAGCTATATTTTCAGAAGAAATTTCTATCTTCTCTTATAGCTCCTGAATAATTTCCACTACCAGTTCCTTAAATTCCTCTCTTTTTAGCAGACAGGTGGGCAAGTGCCAGTGTCTCATTTTTATTTCATTACCCTGTATTTTTATTTTTAGTTATTATTGGCAGATGATCTGAAATAGTTATTGGGTGCATATCAAGACTTTCAATAAAATGCACATGCTCATGTGAAATGTAAATTCTGTCCAGCCTAACCCAGTGTTTGTATCTTGGGGAATAATATTTAAATACACTCCAAACTCCTAGTACTGTATTTACATTTTCCATGCCAAATATTTTCATTTTTTTTTCAAAAATCTACACTCCTTTGTTATATTTTCCCTTCTGGGGCCCCCAGTCACATCTTCACTGCTGCAAATCAAATTCCAGTCTCCAACTATAAGCAATATTCCTTGCTGAAAGCTGATTATTTCTCCCAGAATTCTCATACGCTCTATTATAGCAGTTTTAGGTGGAATATAAATACATGCCAGTGTAATCCTCCTCCCTTGCCAGTAGCCCCTCAGTACTATGTATCTTCCATTATTACCTTTTTTCCCTCTTCTATCACTATTAGCTCATCTTGCAATTAATATAAGTACTCCTCTTTTCCTTTGTCTGAGGTATTCTGCTGAATAATCATCCTGAAAACCTTTCTTTATCAAATTCACATGTTCAGTTCTTTCCAAGTGTGTCTCCTGTAGCATAGCTATTTTCATGCTATATTTTTAAATATAGTTCACTGCTCTTTCTTTTTTGTGTTTATCTGTGAGACCATTGACATTTAAAGATGTTACAGAAAGTATCACTGTGTTAAAAAGTTATTCTTCCCACCTTTTATGTATAACAGCTTTTTTAAGTGTCCAGTTCCAGCTTTTGTGTTACATGCATACACTGTTTGGCAGGTTGAACATGTACACTGCTGTTTCTTGTCATACCCACTTGAACCTATGTCACAGCTTACAAAACATTTTATTTTACTGAAAGCTCTCAAACAAAAAATAAACACACCCCTAAATATCCCCTAAAACCTATTAACTTAATACTAACACATAGAACTATGTACATCTTCAAATGTTGCAGTTTTACTTTCCTAATAGGAACAAGTGTCCCAAACTGACAGCCACACTCACAGACTTGAGTTAACCTAAAAGAAAACTTATTCATACTAAGACACATGGTACAGCTTGTGCTTCTACTAAGTGCTGTCTGGTTTTGTCTTATCTTTATAGCTCTCCCAGCTGAGGAAAACACTTGAATGCTTTCAAAGGACATTATTCCCTAGCCATTTCTCTTTATCAGATTGTCTCCATGGAGACATGAGGACCAGATACAGAACTGCTACTAAGCTTACATTTATTTGATACAAAAAGCTTTATAATAGTCAACATTCATTTTCATTTACTTGCTTTCTCTCAAAACATATTAGATCAAGCTAATGGCCTTAATCCAGCCACTCCCCTATGCAAGAATGAGGAAAAGTACATCAATTTGTCTTTGGTCATGCTGTTTTAATCAGATTTTTCTCACAAGTCATACATCTCTTTACCTGGTCCATCCCATTATTCCTTTTGCAAGTCACTTATTTTACACTACAAGATTTCAAGTGCTGTGGTTATACCAAATAATAACCTCCTGAAACAGAACCTTCCCATTAGGGTAATGAATGTTGTCAGCTGTTAGCTATCTTCCTCTGGGGGAGTTGTTAAAATCCACTGGAGGTATCTAAAGTTGAAAACCTTTAGCATGGACTAGTTTAGGGCAATGTATTTGAACCTTCCCTTACACTACATCACTAAGCCTCTTTAAATCAGCACATATTCATATGCTGCCATTTTTTTCTTTATTACTGGGACCATTGGTGAGCAACACTGTCACACCAATTCTTTGAATTATTTTAAGTTCTGTCACTATTTTAGAAAGTCCAACAATCCATAAAGCAACAGGTAATGGAGACCAGCTAAACATGCTAAAAGACGAAAAAACAAGTAGCACCAACAAAGTAAGTCAAAGCATGACCATGCATGACCAAACCACACAATAAATATTTAATTCCAGCCAATCAAAGAACATATCCAATTACCTCATTAAGAAGATCATTAGGTATTTATTGTGTGGTTTGTTGAATTGTTTTTATTCTTGAAAAAGAGCTTTGACTCAAAAGCTTGGATTATAATAAACCTGTTTTGTCTGTGGATAGTCGTGCTTTGACTTACTTTGTTACTACTATTTTAAAAAGCACAGGAAATGGCAGTTTCCTGGATATGGTCAAGGCATATGGAGCAATATTCATTTTTCATTTAATCTTTACAGGTTCAGAATTAAGCAAATTTTGTTCAAAACACACACACACACAGACTTAATTTATTCCAACAATTAGACCCATTCGTCATACCACAGCTTTGTTGAACATATTATTCATTTACAGACCATCCAGTATGTAAACCCAGAACTCAAACTTGTACCCCTTCCTCTTGCACATGGCTAGAGATCAACTAATGTAACTGAGTTTGTCTTCAGGGCTACATATTTTAATATCTCTGCATCATGCAACTGCAGACACTTTGAGAAGCTTCTAAAGGAAGCATGTAGTATTGCAGTAACATTGGTCCTGGTATCATCTTGAAACTAATCTAAATTCCATGAAGATGACATTTCACTTGCCAGTGTGCTTTAATATTAAACAGACAATGAACCCAGAAAAATATTTTCTGAACATTATCTTCAGTTTTTTTTTCAGAAGCAAATTCTTTAATTTTGACATGCAAATGACAGCAAAATGGCCCAGCCTTTTACATTTTTACACATTCTGCCTCATGCTGCACATGGCTGTGTTTAATCTTGATAAAAGTTAGTCCTCATGTATTTGTCAGTTTTACATGTTCTCTGTTTATCCTGCACACATTTACTTTGACCTGCATTATATTTCCCTTTAAACATACCATGTTCTATGCATTTTACATCACACCATACATATCAACCTAGAAACATCAAAAATCTCGACAAGGCCCATCAAAAATAGATACAAATCTGTATGCTGATTAACATGCGATGACTTCAGCTCACAAAGCGCGAAAAATAAAACAAAGAACGAAAAAGAAAATAAATTCGGGACAGTTGGGAGGTATGCATCACACACATATCACTTGTCATATTTAAATTGTAAGTTTGTTTCTTTACTAATTCTTCCACTCTGGTGATTTGTACGGCCTTTTCTACAGTTAGATTTACTTCAAGTCATAACTTTCTAGAGGCTCCATTCAAGTGGTCTAACTATCAGTTTATCTAACTACAAGCTGACTTAAAGTGATCTAATCACAGGTAATCTAATGAGAGTCCATGGTATATTTTACTAGTTATAATGTTTTTTATAGATTTAGAAGTGATATTACTGTTTACTTTATAACAGTGCGTTGGATTGTGACAACTGGTGGTGCACTTCCAGTGTTTTTTCTCTTTTTTTCCACTGTATTTTGACTGTGGAGCTATTATATTTAAGTTAGGGGATGTGGGAGGTGCGGAAAGGCTTATTCTCCTGCAGGAAAAAAAAAAGAAAACAAAACATTTTTTAATGTTTTGAGTTGTACTGAGTTAAATTGTGTTTATATATTCTGTGTATTCAGGGCCGGCCTTAGCCGAAATGGTGCCTTAGGCGAAGTAGTGCTCAGGTGCACCTTAAGCTCCACCCACACCACACTCATGAAACACCCCTATTTGAGCCACACCCACTGGGTCATTCCCCAATAAAGCCACTCCAGTCATTTCCTTAAATTATTTAAATGCATAGGAAGAAAAAGATACCCTGTAATGTAGTTATACTACAGCTACCTTTGCATATGTATTTTCTACTTGAAATACAAGAGCCAGATCATGGTCAAATAGGGTTCTAGGAAGGGTACTAGACCACCACCCCAGAGCAGCCCATCCTGCAGCAACCTCTAGCAGCAGCCCCCTCCTCAGCCATTCCAGTGTTCCATTATTTGGTTATCTCACCAGTTACCGTGCATATGTTCTATTATTTGCTTCTACAATGATTACAGATATTGAAACAAAATAGCACAAACACAGATAGCCACTTGCTAAACAAAGAATACAGGCTCACAATGAAAACAGACTTAGCATGAGCAGTAAACTTGTCTGCCCTTGAAACTCTCATTCATTGAAATGGCAAAACTCACATTCATTGAAACAGCATGAAAACCCACATTCATAGAAATGCATCCGGTTGATGGAGAATTAAGTTTACCTTTGGGCTGTTTTCAAAACAGACTCCTTGCGCACATTTTTTTAGGGACATGCATACATGTATTTATTCTTTAATTCACTTTCCTGATTGTATTGAATTATATTCCTTGTATAATACAGCACCACTTGTTAGAATATGTTTTAAATTTGTAGTTTTAAACATTCTTTTAATAAGCAATGAGACAAAATTTATGAACCAAACACTACCCATTTCAAAAATTTTCAACAATAAAAGGCCACTCAAGACTTCTGTCATTACAATCCACCAATATTACTGCACACGCACAATCTCTGCAGAAGTAATATCCTCTGAATTCCACATTAAAGAAATCTGTAACTAATGAAGAGGTTGCTACTGGCAAACAACTTTACATATCAATGTTATCTACAAATTCAGTGCCTGCTACCCTTGAAAATGTAATTGCCTATATTACAATAAAAATTTGGTAAGTTGGTAATATTGCAGTAGGAAATGACTAACAAGTTCATAATCACTAGGTATCTCATACAAAAGGCCATACTCAGGAGTGTAGAACCCCTGTCCCCCCCTTATAATGCACCAAATAATCAACAATAATATGGGCACTGCATATCAGCACTCCATCTACATGGTGTGGGAGTGGAATCCACAGCCTTCTGCACCAAAGGCAATTATGCTTTAACACTGCTTTTAGATTTTACAACACAGTGTGCTATTTGATAAACAAAAAACAGCTAGTTGCACACTGAAAACATTTACACTTCTTACAGTGTGTTAAATGTGTAGTTTTGAACATGTTTCCAGTAAGTAATGAAACAAAATGTATGACCCAATAATGACAAACCTGCCCATTTCAGAACATTTTAACCATAAAAGGCCCTCTCAAACCGTATCAGTCAATAAGCACAATCTCTGTAGAAGTAAACATCATCTGAATAATTCTACATTAAAGAGATTTGTAACTAATGAAGATGCTATTACTGACAAAGAACTTTACATTTCACTGTTCCATCTACAAATTCAGTGCTTGCTGCCCTTGAAGAATTAATTGCCTACGTTGCATTAAAGAAAAAATGGTAGAAACATACAAGTTCATAGTAACTAGGCATCTTAAACAAAGGATGGCACACTAAGGAATGCAAAACCCCTATCCCCTCTTAAAATGCAACAAATAAATCGGCAACTAGGACATTACATACCATGCCTCCATACCTCTCAACCTCTTACCACAAGAAATCTGAACATAGCCTAAAATATCAGGGGGGGGGGTCAAAGGCCACCCAAACAGGGACAGATTATAAATATTGTTCTTATAGACTTAGAAAGTTGCTAGAATAACAGCATTTGTCTTAGCATGCATTTTCTGAAGGAAATGAGGGCTGAAACTCAAATGTTTGGCATTTAGTTATTTCAATCCTCAGTGATTTGCCAGAAAACCATAACATTTATGAGGAATAGGCCAAAAATATAAGGCAAAAATCTGGACAGTTGAGAGGTATGTATACCTCTCAACCTCTTAGTGCAAAAAATCTGGACAGAGCCTAAAATAATGTGGATACAATGGGCAAAAAAATAGGGATAGTTTTGCTTGCAGTGCTATTTTGTGACTTCAGTCCTCCCTGATTTGCCAGAAAACCACAAATTATGAGAAAAAGACAAGCTTCCCCCTTTCCTGGCACAACAGTAAACTCTTAGAGGACAATATGTATTTATGGAAGACTCTTCCTTCATAAAAATAAAAGACATTCATTTGCCGGTATCTGACCACTTTTCATGAGTGGTTTCTCATGCCTGCCATATATAATGGTTCATTATTCTCCACATGGAAAACACAATGTTGTTTCAAAGGTCCCATTAATTCTTTGTGATGGAAAATTACAAACTTGGCTACCTGAAAGATGACAAATAATAATAGCATGTGATAGCAGTTTACATAGTGACAAGGGAGAATTTTATATCTGAAAAACAAAATATATGTGCATACCATTGCAAATCTTACATTAAAAATGGGTCACATTCTAGTAATATGCATGCTTGTTATAGTAAAATGTAGTGCAATTGTATATGGATGTTGTGTACTAAAGCTAAATATAGGGAGCTATAAGATTTCATTTTCATGTGAAATACAGTAGAGTTTAGTTCAGTGAATGCCAGTGTTCTTATTGCAGTTCCCATCAAGGGCACTCTTGTCATCTAGACAAACAGATCCCCCATCAAGGGCACCTCTTGACATCTAGGCAAATAGATCCTCCTCTTTGCCCCCAATGCTGTAGAAGCAGGAGAATCAGTCTCACTCATTTCCAAACAGAATTTTAAATAAATGGATTTTCTAGTTTTCCAAGATGGAGATATAATTTTGTGTCTTTTCCAAACTGAAACCTTAAGAATTCTTAACTTTAGCACCAACTTGTAATTAAGTATGGGTCCAAGTATCTCCCCTAATATGATTTAAATAATTGAGCAGATAACTTCTAGAGAGATATTACATAAACGGTATGTTTTATTTTTTGTATAAGATGAAATGAAAACCAGGAAATGGCAGCTTGTTAAATATATGTTGAAACTGGAATTTGTTGCTGTATATTCAAGAGGATATAAAACCAAGTATAGATATTTTGGAGGGACTGCATTGGAGGATATTTTCTTTTAAATGACAGTGATTTGCATACAAACAGCCTGTAGGGGTCAGACAGTTATTTGTGGCAGGAATTGTGGTATGCAAATATAGCATTTCATTGTGGGGATTTGAATGAAAATGCTTACTATTGTAGAAGGAAATAAGTGTTTAAAAAAGGTTACAGAATATTTTGTGCCACTTCTGAAATCAGGTTTGTGCAATGGCTCCTAAGCAGATAACAATAGAAAAACAACAGTCATTCATTATCTGAGATCCAATTTATCCAATTTAAGGTCACAAGGAGCCAGAACAAATTCAGGCAAGCTACAGATGAAAAAGAGACTGGATTAGAAGCCAGTTCACTACACACACACACACACACACACACACACACACACACACACACACACACACACACCTTCTCTTTCATACAGTAACTAACGACTACTTTAAATTCTACACACTCCAATTCTGCTCTCATACAAAACACACGCACTTTAGTCTCTCATACAGAAATGAGAGAAACTATTAGTTTAAATTATGCACACACCTACCTTTTCTGTTCTGCCACAGCAGCACACACATACAGCGACTCTCTCACAAAGCAACACACACACACACACACACCTACTCTCTTGCACAGCAACAAAGACTCCGAACGGCTAGTTTAAATTCCATATACACACACACACCTACTCTCACACAGTAACAAACACACACTTTATAGCTCATACAAACAGAACAAGGAATTTAAATTCCATACACATACATACATACCTACACACATTCTTTTTCATACAGAAATAAACAGTTTAAATTACACATAAATGCACAGATGCATACACTTACCTTCTTTATAACCCAAACGGCCAGACGCAGACTCGAGACACAGACAACAACTCTTCTTTTGAACTGCTGGCTTAAATTCCGCGCAGAACTGCAGAATGCATTTGTATGACGTTTGCGTCGTGACGCACACAGGTTTCGTTTTAAAGGAGAAGATTCTTGCACTGCAAACTAAACGTTTTTTTTAGCCTCCTGGCTAACCTACAGCTGTAAGTGGGAGGGTGCTAGCCTTGCCTCCCCCACCCTCCGCCCTCTGGTTTCAGCGCCAAGAAGAGCGCAAACTTAAAGTGCTAGCCTTGCCTCCCCCACTCTCTGCCCTCTGGTTTCAGCACCAAGAAGAGCGCAAACTTAAAAAAAAAAGTAAATAAATGCATAACGCGCCCTTTACAAGGCTGGCCTGTACGGCACCGTAGGCGGTCGCCTAGTTCGCCTGTGCCTAAGGCCGGCCATGTGTGTATTAGATCAAGTGATTTACACTCCTTTTGAGATACTTCAACATCAGCCAGAACAAAAAAGAATCCTGTTGCCATCATGCTCATCTTTCATTCCATTGAACCCACAATTGTCAGTCAGTTCATACAAGCATATTTATAAAACCTTCAATATATTCACTTTTGACTTGCATAAATTTATGGAAGTATACCCTTTCATGTATAGAACTGCAGCTATATCATCTCATCTGGTGCCCTGTGCATTTCCCCTAACTACTGCGGGTGGCCCTGTCAACTCAAAAGTGGAAGAACAAAAAAAAAAACATGACAAGCAGATAGCTTACAGTTAGCTTATCTCACAAAGTGCTTCAGTTCAGCCATGCCTGCAAATGCAGTATCAGCATTTATTTAAAGCACTGTCAGTAGTACACTCTTGCATCACCACCTTGTTGATCTCACCCCCTAATAGTTTGCCTCTGGGGCAACCTTCCCCCATACCCAACCCTAGTTAGACTATATTCATGTTTATTTCTTTTTGGCACAAAAAGTTACCTGAGCTTACTAATTACTGAATCATATGCAACACTGTGGCATTCTGAGCATGGGAAGGAGCTGATGTTGCCTCCATCTTTTTTCTCGTGGAGTGTAACAAAACGCTTATCTGGATTTCTCCCGTTTCTTTATCCTGATTGGTTACTACTCTGAAGGGTGTAAACATCTGCCTCCAGGCAGGCAGGCAAGCCAGATGGGTCTGAAAATTCAAATGGCTTAGATTAGTTAAATTTTTAACATAAAATTAGTTTTCTAGGACTGAACAGCTTAAAATCTACAAATCAACCACTTTGTGTGATAAAGTTACTTGTTTTTTGTGAAATTATTTACTCCGACACTAATCAGCTATTTGGCATGGCTGTCTGACTGGAATGGTATTTCCATTGTTATTTTGTGAAGATGATCACAGTTCTGACATCATGTCATGATGCACACCTCTGGTTACCTAGTAATGTTGAACAGTAGTGTCATCAAAGTCAGCATATACCAACATTTTAATAGAAAATGGTAACTTTTATTCTGTACAAAATGGCAGCAGAGTAAAAGCAATGTCAACAGTTTGCTCATTACGACTATACTGCAACAGGCACTAGACAATGCATTATGGTATACTTTCATTCTTAAAATAGTTATGCTATGCAATATTCATACTGCACAGATTCAAGGAAGTCTGCATTACCTGTTATCACAACTGTCAGAAATTATATGCCCATAAAACATACGTCCGGACTTGTATCTAAAGACTAGCATAATTTGGTGGCAGATCACTGCACCTTCACTGTCTGTACCCATTACAATTTGGAGCAAAATGAATGCTGACTTATTTTCTAAGCTACTAGCTGTGAACCTCAAGCTGACATTCAGTTCAGTGGATCACACGTAACTTATGATACAACTCAGATCTCTCATTTGGGATGACAGCCTAGTCAAGCGATTCTCCAATTACCTGTCATGGAGAATGGTCAAAGTGAAAATTATAGATAACATATGTAGCCTAAGAAACATTACCATAGGGGAGCCTTGTGAGTTAGGCCTACATTCTCCAGGGTTTGCATATACAGTTCAGGTATATAACCTGGTTATTCTGAATGCAATGTCCTACATTTTCAATACTGAAAAGAAAGTCAATGTCCCAGCCCTGTGACACAGGGGGGTGAAGTCCTTGCTGTGACTCATATGACCTGAGTTTGAGCAGTAGAAGAGGATGGAAAATGAGTAGCTTATGGCTTGCCCATCCAGTGGGAAGGAACTGGTGGTTTCCTGGACACCAAACTCTTCCCAGGTAAGTAGAAACTTGCATGACAACAAGGGCCATTACCACAATGACAAGGGCTTGGCAGTGCCAGTGGGGATAACCCTTGGAATGTACATGTTGGAGCATGCATGTGTCCAGGGAATTTGTATTAGGTCCCTGTGGTGATGTGGTGTACACACAGCCAACAGTGGGTGGGGTTAGGGCCATAACAGAAACATCCCATAGATGATGCTCTCGATGATGAAGGGCTGCTAGTGGGGGTAGGGGGAGTGACACCAAGTAGTTATCTGGTCTGGGGACAGTTGTCCTGATGGAGTGAAGCCAGATTCTCAGGCCATAGGGAACAGGATGCCCTCCAATGACAGCCAGATGGAAAGAACCAAGCATCAGCAGGTGTACAAACTCCTCCTTGTCTGTCTGGATGACAGTCCCCTCTGGTTGACTCTTGCACCATTGGAGGTGAGGCCCATGCCTCCAATAACAAATGGACTCAAACTTTAGGGAAGCTGGCTTGAAGGTAAACATGGGCAATAGACACAGAGGTAAAAGCTCTTAGAAAAAAGGAAACTCAATGCAGTATGACCCAAATGATAACTGAAAATGGTTTAGCACAGAACTTCCTGTAAACATACTCAAAACCAAACAGCATGATTCATGGTACTCACCAAAGGCTTGCTGGTTATACATACATATACACACTCACCAGCTGACCAGGTTGGCCAAGTGCAGTAAGTTAATATTCATACATAACTATGGAACTGTTTTGACAAAACACTTTATCACAGTAAATGGGTTACACTTAAAGTAATTAAGCAACTCAAGATGTCTTACAGAATTAAATGACATCTTACACTTGAATCATTTAGTGCAATCTGTGGTGTTGTTAACTACACAAAGTACAAACACCCCACCCCCTAGTGGCATCCGCACATTTATTTCTCTTTCATTGCACCATTTTACTAGAAAAAAAGCAAATTGTTTTCCCATCACTGAAAGGACCTGCCAAATGGAAAATGCAGCTGAGGGCTACAGCAAATAGTACAAATACACAACAGTCTCTATATTATCTTACACTGAAGGGGCTATTTTTCAAATAGACTTTGCACCATCCATCAAGGAGAAGAAAGAATCTTGTCCCAAATTGCTTTGAAATCTGGATCAAATTCTATTCTCATGTCGAATTTGACAGACATCAGACACAAAAAAACAAGCTTGCCTTACTTTATAAAGCCATGTCAGCATGCAGTTGTGATTCGTCTTAAGGAATATGCATCATGGATTTCTTTATGATTGGGTTATAGAGACTTAGAACCACTAAATAACTTTTCTGTACGTGAACTAGACAACATATTTTCTATTTATTGTCTTCTGATCAATAAGAGCTAATTAAGCTTGTGATTTACAGTATTCTTGTACACTGTATCCTCAAACAAGTATTATGTAGTACCCATGTATATTCAGATCCTTGCATCTCAGGATGAGAAGACTAATTGGTGCATTGATCAGTCCACTTACAAAGTTAAAAGATAACAAATTCATCTACACATGCCTTCAGTATAGGGTGTATAACTTGGTATACTTTTGTACACTCTTCCTAGAATGACGGATCAACTTTCACACTATTTGATAGTCCTACCTGTTGTGCAAGTCCACCATCTGACCTCTTGCATTTGCTGAAGCCAATAAGGTCCTCTAATACAGGTTCCTAGCATACAGTTCTAAAGAAAAAATAAATCAAAATCATATGGCACCTTGGTGAGGTTAAAGCAGTTTGTACACCTTTCTGTACAGAGATCTTTGTAGCATTTAGTGCAATTTAAAGCTGACACATTGCAGATCTGTAAACTTGTATATTTAACTTTTGACATGCTGTGAGGATTCCAGTTTAGTGCACAAATTTTTATGCATTTAAAGCCTTATCACTACTTTTTAAAGTTTATATATAGCCTTTACTGCTGGTATGGTATAAGGATTCAGAGTTCATTTAAAAATTCCCTGTGCTCATAAAATCCGTAGAAATGATTTTTCAAGTCTGAATTTGTGTAACTCCTTAATAAGTTTTGTATGTCTTGCCAGCTGGTCCATCTCATGACTGAAAACAGTCCTCAAACCAGATCACTTGAATAGCTTACAAGCAAATAAGAATGGCACACAATGTAACATTCTGAAAATGGTAGTCATATACATTATAGTCCATAGTAATGCATATAGGTTCATATACTTTCCATATGTGTGACTCATAGACTGCGAACTTCCTTCAGCACCCGACAAATTGTATAAAATGTCATATATGTTTTTTTTCTATGTACTCCACCCCCGATCATCAAATATCCCTCAGTATGACGCAAGTCCATTTGTTCACTTTTTGATTTTTTCCAAGTATTCTGGGTTTCTAATACCATGACGCGAATGGACCCCATTCCTATGTAAAAATATGATTAAAGTTCATGAAATTAGTATTGTTTCAATCTTTGATGTCAGCCAGTAGTGCTCTATGCAGCACCCACAATGTGCCCAGTAATGACTCCTCCTGCAGTTCGTACGGAGTTACATGGATTTATAGCATATCTAAATATGATTGTAAACTCTTTTATATAAGACGCGTTGCTCCTACTACTATTAGAACTGTCTGGTATCTTTCTTCCACATTGCTCTCATTTCTGCCTGCAGATACTGGTATTTTATGACTTTGTCTCTCTCTACGCAAGACACTATAGTCTCTGGGTGTGGTGATTTTAATGATCATTGCTTCTTTGGTCTTCTCTTCTTAGACCACTATATCTGGTTTTCTAGCATCTGTCTTTTGAACTGTTGGTAATGGGTGATCCCATGTGATATAAACTTCATCATTTTCTATGATGCTTTGTGGCTCATGTTTCCAGTCTTTTTCAGTCACTTCAGTACCATAATGTTTGCACAATCCCCAGTGCAACAGTCTCTCCACATTATTATGCCTTTCAGTATACAGTCCTTCTGCCATTAGTGTATTGCAACCAGCAACAAGGTGTGTGACTGCTTCCAATTCGGTTTTACAAAGTTGTGTACACTTACCATAAATGTAGATGTTCAAGTGTATTCACTGTTGCAGTCATCACATTTGGGTTATCTGCCTGCAGGTAGCCCTCAGCCAGCCTGAATACCAGAGTCTTGGATTCCTGCATCGGATGCTGTCTCTACTTCCATGAAGTCAGGTTGTCAGGGGTATAAAACATGCAGCCGATGCCATTACATCAATTTTTCTTGCCGCAGATGTCAGGTTCCCCCACAATGGGAAGCAATTATATGTTATGGTACACCCCCATCAAAAAGCAAATACACCAGAAAGCTTAACTACACCAAACAAGAAGGAGAGGTAGAGCCAAGAGAAGTCAGGGGGCTGGAGTGAGGGTAACCAGGACTGCAACAGTGAATACACTTGAACATCTACATTTATGGTAAGTGTACACAACTGTACTATGTTTTTTATGTTTCACTGTTGCAGTCATCACATTTGGGTTGATTCCCAAAGCTAAGGAAGGGAGGAGGAAGTTAGAGAGCATTGGGGCCAGCTATTAAGCCCTGCAAGACTGCAGTGGCAAAACCAGCTCTGGATTTGGAAAAAACATGCATGTGGTAATGCATGGTGAAGGTATGTACAGAGCTCCAGGTAGCAGCTTCTAGGATGCCCCTGGTAGGGACTCCTCTGAGAAAGGCTGTAGAGGTAGATGTAGCCCTGGTGGAATGTGATCTTATCCCCTGTGGGGTAGGTTTTCCATGGTGCTTATAGCAGAAATGAATGCAATGAGCTATCCATTTAGAAATGGTTTGTTTTGAAATGGCCTTCCCCTATGCCCCTGCAGCAAAGCCAATTAGCAGCTGTTCAGATTTCCTGAGAGGCTTAGTCCTGTCCAAATAAAATCTAAGTTGTCTGGGCATGTCCAAAGAGTGCAGTATTCATTCTCCTTTGTTTTGTGGATTCGGGAAAAAGGTGGGCAAATGAATGACTGATTTAAGGCCACACTAGACACCACCTTGGGCATAAAGGAAGGATTGGTCCTAAGGGAAACCCTGTCTGCATGGAAGATAATGAAGGGCTCCACTGCCATTAGGGCCTGTAATTCAGACACTCTTCTTGCTGAAGTGATGGCTAGAAGGAAGGCTGTTTTCCAAGAAAGGAATTTCAACTCTACAGTTGCAGCTGGCTCAAAGGGAGGGAGAGTGAGCTTTTCCAATACAAAGTTAAGGTCCCAGGCTGGAGTAGGGGCTCTCCTGAGGGGGATCTTAAATTTATGGCCCCTCTGAGGAACTGGTTTAGCAGGGGGTGAGAGAAGAGGGGTGGTTCAGTATTATAATGTGCTGAAATGGCAGAGGCATGAATTTTAATTGACGAGAAGGATAGGCCCTTATGGAGCATTTCTGTTAAGTACTGAAGTATATGAGGTAAGCTGGGCACCGCTTACCTCATATACTGTTCCCATCCCCTGAGTCTGGCTCCAGGAACAGTATCTTTTCCACTTCTCAACATAGGATTTTCTAGTACTAAGCCTCCTTGCCTCCAGAATGACATCTAGCACCTGCTTACTGAGGGATGCTATTGGAGAGCTCAAGGAATTAGCCAGGCTGCAAGGTTCAGGGTTTGAAGCTGAGGGTGCAGAATCTGGCCCGCCTGCTGGGACAGCAGGGAAGAGGTCTGAGGCAGGTGCCATGGTTCCAGCAGCGTCATACTGCACAAGAGGGGGTACCAATGCTGGTGTGGCTAGTCTGGTGTAATCAGTATTGTCCTTGGCTTGTCCTGTTTGATCTTTAGCAGAAACTTTGAGAGGAGAGGCAGAGGAGGAAAGGCAGAAACTGAGAGGCTTTCCCAGGTAAAAGACAGGGCATCCACTTTCCAAGCTTGACTGTGGGAGGTCCTTGTGCAGAATTTGTCCAATTGGTGGTTCTGAAGGGAGGCAAACAGGTCTATCTCTGGAGTCCCCCATTTGTTTCTCAAGAGGTTGAATATGTTTGGTTCCAGTTTCCATTCGTGTGGGTCCATGAGATTTCTGCTTAGGTCGTCTGCCAGAGAGTTTAGCTTGCCTGGCAGGAATTGAGTCTGTAAGTGCACTTGGTAGCTCAAGGCTGTGTTCCACAGAGCCATGGCTAGTCTGCAGAGAGGGCACGAGTGGATTCACCCCTGCTTGTTTATGTACCACATAACTGTGGTGTTGTCTGTCTTTAGCAATAATTGTCCTGGAAGAATGTGGTCCTTGACGTCTGTCAGGGAATTCTGTACAGCTAACATTTCTTTTTGTTTGATATGCAGGTGCATCTGTCTCGTGTTCCATTTGCCCTAAATGCACTGCCCTGCCAAGTCAGCCCCCCATGCATAGTCTGATGCATCTGTTGTTAGGGTTTGGGCAGCAGGGGGTAGAGTGAATGGGAGCCCCTTGTTGTGGTAGCAGGCCTCTGCCCACCAAAGGAACTCTTGTCTTTATACAAGGAGTGATAGGAATCATCGATTCCAGGTCCTGAGAATGTTGACACCATAGGCTTTTTAGATACCATTGTAGTTTCCTCATATGCAGTCTTGCATATGGAATTAGTAGAATGCAAGAGGCCATGAACCCCAGGGCTTGCAGAATTTTCCTTGCAGATAACTGGGTCTTTGTGGCCAGGAGTTTGAAGTAGGTTGCCAAATAAACTTGTTTCTCTGGAGTGAGGAAAGCCATCTGGGAAGTTGTGTCCAAGCTTGCTCCCAGGAATACAAACTTTTGGCAGGGTACTTGATGAGATTTCTTTTCATTTATGGTGTACCTCAGTGAGGTTAGAAGTTTCTTTATGAATGCCAGATGTTTTACTAGCAAGTCCTGGCTTTCTGCCTGAATCAGACAATCATCCAAGTATAGGTTGTTGTTGTTGTTGTTGTTGTGTCTTTCGGCTTTTCCCGGCTAGGGGTCGCCACAGTGGAACTCCGGTCTGCTAAGGATTGGCAGTAGATTTTTACATACCAAGTTGCTGGCCCTGACACACAACCTTCAACGAAGGTACACCCATTCATGCGTGTCTCCACACAGAAGACACTCTAGCTGAGAATCGAACAGGACAGCATCTTACTGTGAGGTGACAATGCTACCACAGCACCACCACCGCAGTTCGTCCAAGTATAGGTATATTTGAATATTTCTCTGCCTGCAAAATGCAATGGCTGGAGATAGTTACTTTGTGAATATCCAGGGTGCAGTAGATAAGCCAAAGGGAAGTGCAGAGGACTGATAGTGCATGGAGCCTGCCCTGAAGCGTAGGTATTTCCTGCAAGATTCCCTTATTGGAATGTGCAGGTAAGCTTCCTTTAAGTCTAAGGTTGCCAACCAGGCATCTTTGCCTAGCATAGGAAGCAGCTGTTGAAGTGTTAGCATTTTGAATTTTGGGATTATCAAAAAGGTGTTTAGCATAGAGACGTCCAGGATAGGATGCCAGGAGCTGTCTTTTCCGGGTACCAGGAAAATTCTTGAATAAAAACCTTGTCCCCATTCTTCTGCTGGGACAGGTTGAATAGCCCTGATACTCAGAAGAGAGAGAACCTGTTGTAGAGGCTCTGCCCACTGATTTGGGGGTAGGTCTGGCCAACCTTTTGGGGTTGGTAGGGTGTGGAAGTGGAATCTGTATCCTCGCGAAACTATATTCAAAACCCATTTCTCCTGTGTAATGAGTTACCAGTTTTCTGCATGCAGGGCGAGCTTTCCTCCTAAGGAAGCAGGCAGTTGAGCAGGGCTTGGAAGGGTTAAGGTTAAGTCATTGTGCCATTTTTCCATAGTGGGGGTGGCTTACTACTCCCTGCTTTGGAAGTGGGAGCCCCCCATTGTTTAGGCCTGAGCATAGCCTGAGACTGTAAACTAGGTGGTCTGCTGTTCCTGGGTTTGGACTGAGAAGGCCTGGAAGACGCTGGAAAGGACCAATGCTTTGAAGGCCAATGCCTACTAAATCTGTGAGGCTGTACTTGCAGGAAATCTTTAACAGTTTTCATAGATTTAGCTTTTTCCTCCATGTTTTTGAGGACTTCTTCTGCTTTGTTGCCAAACAGGCGGTCTTGGTTTAAGGGAGCATCCAGTAATTTAGTTTTGCTCCTTAAGCCAAGCATGCCTTCTAAGTACAGACCCAGTGACACAGCAGCTCTGTAAGATGTTTCTAAAGGATCACAACCACACTGCAAAGTATGTTTACCAACTTGTTCTGCAGAATGCATTAAATCCTGTAATTATTTGTGTTCAGCACAGTCAGGAATCAACATAATTTTCTGTTTAAGTAGCCCCATAACATGCTGCTGGTACTTTAACATGTGAAACTGGCAATTTAAAGCCCTAATGGCCAAAGTAGCAGAAGTATATACCTTCTTACCCCATCTGTCCAAGGCTCTAGAATCTCTATCAGAAGGGGTAGGGCTTTTAGCAGCAGTAGCCTTAATGCCCTTTGGTCCTTGGGAAATGGTCTCTGGATCCGCAGTAAGATTCTTGAAGTGGAACTTGTGAAAGTCAGGTAATCTGTAATACCTGTCAGGTTTTCTGGGAGCTGGAGGTAAAGTGTCTGGGGAAAAGCTAGATTCCAAGAAAGCATCATCTACAATGTCCAGAACAGGAGGGAGAGCTAAAGGCCTGTGTTGAGGAAGGAGTAAGAATTCCCTAAGTCTCTTTTTGGAGTCAGAGTAATCCTGGCTTTCCCAATGGGAATGCTCCCTAAGAGTGTGCAAGGTTTCACCAAAAGAAAAATCTTCTGGAGAGAAAGAAGAGGGAATGGAATCCTCTGCATCAGAATCCTCATAGGTAGATAAGGGCAAATCCTGGTAATCAGAAGAAACAGAAATATCAGATTCCTGATCAGAAGAATCAGAAAATCGGTTCTAGGTCTCTTAGAGGGGGAAGGCTGGCTTCCCCTAATTAAGGTAATAAAGTCTTCAGCCATTCTAAGCATTTTCTTTTTAGGCATATGGGCCTGAGCATGCAGTCTGGACATCAGTTTTATTAAAAAGAGGGTCGAGTTTTGGG
Source organism: Protopterus annectens (assembly GCF_019279795.1). Taxonomy (NCBI): domain Eukaryota; kingdom Metazoa; phylum Chordata; order Ceratodontiformes; family Protopteridae; genus Protopterus; species Protopterus annectens. The sequence continues at coordinate 442,130,381 of NC_056747.1, read as the reverse complement.
CCTGGATGACGAAGATGGTGTCAGTTTAAAATGCAAGTCTGTAGGCCTGAATACACCCTCAGAAGCCACTGCCTGCACAGCGGCTCCGGACCCATCCAAGGTAGAGACATACACAGGTTCCATAGTCGAAGAAGCATCTCACGGCATACCGGACTCCAAATGGGTCTCAGCAGAGGCCTGCGAATCTGAGGTAGTGGGTATCAAGGACTGCGAAAGTGCCTCACTGAGTACCAGCAGACTGGCGACTAGCTTAACGGAAGCGTCGGCGGCGGTTTTGGACCTATGTGGTCTGTCTCTGTCTTTATCCTTATGTTTTTTCAGAATATCGATAGTCAGATGGCTTACTGAAGCCATTTCTGGATAGTTATACCAAGTACCAAAATAATTTGCTGCAAATATAGCCCGACGACGAATAGTTCGGGCATTGAACAAGGCACAAAACCGACAGCGAGGGACGTTGTGGTCTGGGCCTAAGCAAGGAATGCAGTACGAATAAAAATCTTTATGAGGCATTTGCTTTCCACAGGTGATACAATTGTTAACTTTTACTGACATTGGTTAAGAGCAAGAAAAAGGACCCCCAATGGGGTAATTAGCTTTTTTGAAGACTTCGGTTCTGAAACTCGAAAATAAAAATATCAGGAGTCAGCTGACTGGCACTTGCAAACTGCTTCTGCTTTGGGCACTGCACAGCAAGAAAGACTGATGTAATGGTGTTGGCTGCAGGTTTTATACCCCTGATGACCTGACGTCATGGAAGAAGGGACAGCATCCGATGCAGGAATCCAAGAGTCTGATATTCAGGCCGGCTGAGGGCTACCTGCAGGCAGATAACCCAAATGTGATGACTGCAACAGTGAAACACAAAGAACATCCTACATTTGTCTGTTTCTCCCACATGTTCAATGGACTTTGTAAACCAGCGTGTACGTAGCCCACTGTCTTGGGGTATCAATATTAGCCTTTCATTTCTTGGTCTGAATTGCCTCTCCTTAACCATTCCTGCATTCGTTCCTGATCAACATGAGGCTCTTCCAGAAGTTTTCTATACTTGCAACTATATTTATGTTTTTTCCACATTTCTTGCCTTCTCATCTGGTCCTTCACATTATATTCTTTCTTTTGTTTTTTGGCACATTCAGTTGCTGCCTGGATTTTGTCTACTTCTGGTTTGATTTCCATTCTTGCTTGACGTCGATATGCTTCTGCTAAATTAAGCAGAGAAGTCATCTTAGATTTATTCTCCTCATGTTTCAAAACTGTCACTATATTTGGATCTTGTGAGGTCAGTAGATATGTATGGAGTCCCATGATTGCAGATCTGTACATGTATTCAATTTCAAGGATGCCCATCCCTCCTTCGAAATGGGGAATATATAATCTTGGTATAGACTGATTTTTATAAATCATTTGGTGAGCATGAAGCATCCTTCTTGTTTTAATATCTAATCTATCCAACACTTTTTGGGGTCAGTCAATCACTCCAAAACTGTACATTAGGACAAGAAGAGCACATTGATTTATAGCTTGGATCTTGTTCCTAGATGTCAATGCTGTTCTCAGGATTAATTTAAGTCTTCTAAAGTATTCCTGAGTTTTATTCACATTTGTTCATGTTTTATTGCTGATCATTCATCAGTCCCCAAGTATTAATACACTCCCTCTTGTTCAAGTTCTTTTACATCACATACTTGTCCCAAACTGCTGTTTTCATGGTACTGCAGTTTTCCTGCTTTAAAGGTTGCCTTTGCACATTTATCAAGATGAAATGACATTCTAATACCATCTGAATAAGTTTTGACAACCTGCAGCTGTGCTTTCAGTTCCTCATCTGATGAGCTATACAGTTTTAAATCATAGACAAAGAGAAGATAAGAAGTCATTAGACTCTGCTGTTTTCTAGGAGCCAAATTGTAGTCATGGCCTAAGCTGTTAAGTAAGCAGCTTAATGGGTTAATGACAAGGCAGAATAGTAACTGTGACAGAAAGTCACCCTGGAATATCTCCCTTTGAATTTTTATCCCTGGGATAATAATCTGTCCTTTATTATGGCTTATTGCAAAGCAGTTTGCCATTGTTTCATGGTTACTGTAATGTAGTCAATCAGTGTAGGGTGTATCTTACAGATTTTAAGCACTCTTTTATCCATGAATGTGGGATACTATCAAATGCTTTTTTGTAGTCAAGCCATGCTATACTTAGATTCTCCCCCTTTTTACAGTTCTCCACCATAACTTTATTTAACAACAAATTATCCTTTATTCCATATGACTTTCTTTTATTGCCCTTTTGTTCTACTGCCATAATTGAGTTTTCTTCTAAATTACTATCGGCGTCAATTCCCGTGCATGGTTTATACATCGTCAGAAGGCACGTTATTTGGTCTATAATTTTTAGGGTAGCCGGCAGGTTCACTCTTAAGTAGGAGCATTGTTTTTCCTGTTGTTAGCCAGGTTGGTGTCTGTTCTGGGTGCCCATATAAATAGTTCTTACTCATGGCTAAATCTTCATGCAAAGATGTTAATACTTTTAACTAAAAGTTAGGTACTGTATCTGGGCCTGGGGTTTTCCAATTAGAGGCTTTTCTTAGCTTTGTTTCAATCTCTCTAGCTGTTATTTTATCCCATTTCATATTCTGTACCTTTAAACTTCGTATTCTTTCTTTTACTACTTCTATCCATTTAGCATCTTTGTTCCACAGGATCTTCATAGATACTTCTCCAAAATGTATCTACTTCCTCTTTTTTTGGCGGTCTTTCAATTCCTTGTACCTTATTTCCCAATTCTCTGTAAAACATTTTTGGGTCATCAATAAATTGCTTATTTTGTACTTTTCCCTTATAATTCATCTGTGTATCTTCTAAGTTTTTCCGCCCGTGCTGAAATTTTTAGTTTATTTGCGATAGTGCATGATAGATCCTGGTCTGTTCTAATTCTGCACATTGTTTTGTCACATCTATCTTTCTTTTGTTGATCTAGTCCCTCTTCTATAGTCTTCTAACTGTGACACTTGTCTTAATTGCTTTCTACTTTTCTCTATTCGATACTTCCATGATGGTATTCAATTTCTCCCCTTCCTTTCCCTCACTACCCTGTGATCTTGTGGTAGAACTTTATCAGTTATTAATTTAGCAGCACAGTAATATATTCTGTTGACTTCTGTTATATCACATGGATCTCTATGGACAGTCCTAATTAATGCATTAATTTGCTTTATCAGACTTCTTACTTTTTGGGTTTTATTGACCTTCTGCAGTCTATTTCTCTCATTGATCTTAATATATCTATCCATGTCCATTAAATCAAGCAACTCTTCTCTTAGCTCATTTTCTTCCAAACTGAGGACACAGCCATTGTTTTCCGTTTCCTGTGGGCATTCTATAGAAAATTCTAAAGAATCTTCCTGTGGCACAGTCTTTTCAATTTCATCATGTGTCATCTGTTGCTCTGTCATATGGGAACTCACTGGCCTATCACTCCTCAGCATTGACTGCATCAGAGTTTCCAGTTTCCTGTTCCTTCCCTTGCTGTCTAGCTTCAAATGAATGTTTATACTGGTTTCCTGTGGAAGGCTCCAAAATATCTTGATATGGCACCTAACCAATTGCTTCCTGTTCCACTGGTTTCCCCTTAATTTGGATACCCATTGCTCTGTCCTGTTGTGGTGCTTTCAGCATTCGATTTTCTACACTGAATCCTTTTCGTTGCAGCTGCTCCATAACCTCAATTTCTATTTCTTTGACTTCTCCATTACTAATCTCTTTTTCTAATTTTCCTCTTAGTCTTCGTATTTTTTGCATTGTAAAGTTTTCCATATCCGGATTTCTTTGCCTGTATTTCTCTTCAAATATCTTTGGTGCTGCTCTTTTTGTATTGGTTAGTTTTGCTTTCTCCTTTGCATACATACTGTACCATATTAAATCTCTCCTCCACACTATTTGATAGTTCTACCTGTTCTGCAAGTCCACCATCTGACCTCTTGCATTTGCTGAAGTCAATAAGGTCCTTTATTACAGGCACCTAGAATACAGTTCTAAAGAAAAATAAGTCAAAATCATATGGCACCTTGGTGAGGTTAAAGTAGTTTGTACACCTTTCTATATAGAGATCTTTGTAGCATTTAGTGCAATTTAAAGCTGACACATTGCAGATCTGTAAACTTGTATATTTAACCTTTGACATGCTGTGAGGATTCCAGCTTAGTGCTCAAATTTTTACGCATTTAAAGCCTAATCACTACTTTTTAATGTTTATATTTAGCCTTTACTGCTGGTATGGTATAAGGATTCAGAGTTCATTTTAAAAATTCTGTGCTCATAAAATCTGTAGAAATTATTTTTCAAGTCTGAATTTGTGTAACTCTTTAATAAGTTTTGTATGTCTTGCCAGCTGGTCCATCTCATGACTGAAAACAGTCCTCAAACCAGATCACTTGAATGGCTTACAAGCAAATAAGAATAGCACACAATGTAACATTCTGAAAATGTCAGTCATATACATTATAGTCCATAGTACTGTATATAGGTTCATATACTTTCCATATGTGTGACTCATAGACTGTGAACTTCCTTCAGCACCCAACAAATTGTGTAAAATGGCATATATGTTTTTTTCTATGTTCTCCTCCACCCCCGATCATCAAACATCCCTCAGTGTGATGCAAGTCCATTTGTTCCCTTTTTTAATTTCTCCAAGTCTTTTGGGTTTCTAATACTGTGACGGGAATGGACCCCATTCCTAAGTCAAAGTATAATTAAAGTTCATGAAGTTAGTATTGTTTCACTCTTTGATGTCAGCCAAAAGTGCTCTTCGCAGCACCTGCAGTGTGTCCAGTAATGACTCCTCCTGCAGTTCGTACAGAGTTACATGTATTGGTCCTCTGTCTGGTAATTCTGGGCTTTTTACATAACAGTAACAATACATAATTTCTTTCTTATCCTCAATAGTCCACTCTATCATCATTATGGCTTTTCTTTGGACTATCAGTTTTTGTGATTTTTGTGAACTGCTACTTCTTTCTACAACAGGGGGGGCATCCTCCCCTTGGGACTGGCTTGGCCCCCACTGTAGGAATTTTTCCAGATTTTGAGAATTCTACACTGTCATTTTTTCCAGTCCTGGCACCAGTGTGCCTACCAGGATTGGGCACTTTTATATCCTGGGACTTATGCACCCAGCTATCTTTTTTTTGTTTTTGATTGGCTTCTGTCCATGGTATATGCTATATGAATACAGTCTATATATCAGTTTTGCCTTGGTGAGATTTTCTAAAAAAACAGGGTCCACCTCGCAAAGGTACTCACCAAGACTTGAGGATGAATTCAACTTCAGCACTACTACTCTCCTTTGCTGGCTGACTTCTGTCCATTTTGACCATTTGTTCCTCTATATGAAGCATCTCATGTTCTGGCTGGCAGCAGTCCCAAGTGGCCATCCTTCAGACAGCCACAAGAATCTTTGGTTCCATTACTGGAGTTATGACAATGAAGGCAAACGCTCCACTTGTTTTGTCCAAATATCACTTCCCCATCCTAGTCAGTTGTTTCAGCTCAATACCCTGCATGCTTCTTGAAGCCATCTATGGTGAGAAAGTTGTCCTTAATGTGATTACAATCCCCCAATACTTTGTTGCCGTACAAGTCACAAAATGGAAGAAAGCACTGGGTAGCTCTCAACCCTCCAGCACTTTCCACCCCCATGGAACCACCAAAGTAAAGAGAAATCCAGTCTGACTAAAGGAGACAGTTTATCCACACAAAGGGAAGGAGCTCCCACCCTAACCTCCCACTATGAGGATATTTACAATACAGACTTGATAAACCTCCATACAGTGTAGGAACGTACAACTTGCATCACTGCAGAGGGCACTATGCTATCTAGTTTTGTGAAATCTATCATTACATGGCTCAGTGGCTAAGCACCTGCCACTAGGCCATTCCTTGAACTGAAACTTCGCTTTCAAGAAGCAGATGTCATCAAACAGCCCAATGTCCTCCGGCTAACCCAGGATGGACCCGATCATCCTCCACAATAGTCCCTGCAAGCACCTGAGTCACTAATGAAACTCAGGTCACCTGCATACATCAGTATAAATATAAAAACATAATACATTTATTTTGTTACACACTATGACACTGATTCTTAAGTATGTCTGTGTAAGAGACAGACAGTATAAAACTGATTTACATGCCGGGTAAACAATATGCACATGTCACATTTTCAATAACACGGATTAATCCTAGTTAGTCTCAGCAAATCAGATTTCCTAAAGCCCAAATTAAAACAATTTGCCATCATTCCATGAATACTATGGTTATGTGGACCTATTCAGGCCATAAAAGGGCTGGCCAAAATTATTGTATAAAATACATCAAGGGTAGCCCGTTCTCCAATGGGAGAACAAGGGGCTGATTGCAATACATAAAAAAGTGACAGAGGACAAAACATTTAGGTTGGGTCAGGGGACAGGGGAAGTAACTTCTCTACTGTCATGTGCAAACATTAGTGTATCTATCTATATATCTATATGTCTCTCTCTCTCTCTCTCTATATATATATATATATATATATATATATATATATATAGATAGATATATAGATAAATACACACACACACACACACATTTGATGCACTGACATCACTATGTGGTTACAACACAACAAAAGGAAATTACACTTAAATGCCTAGCAGAATGTAATCTACTGTAGGGCCCATGCAGAACTATCATAGTACAAATCAGAGATTACCTATGTGGAACAAAGGTGATTGGACTTTTGGTTGTAGTTGAAGAGTCACTTGAAGATATAGTTATTTATTTGTTTATTGCTGACCAGGATAATTCAAGTAGGCAAAACCCATTTTAAGTACAGTCCAGGTGAGAAAAGCTCCATAACACAGTATAAAATGCTTGTACCAAAATGTCATTACAGTAATACCAATACAGAAACATCAGAGTTCCAGATTAAAGTGAAAATATCATTCAGAATACATTTTAGAAGAAAATATGGGACACAATCAGAAAGTAGACCATTTTTCCCAAAGGACTTTTTTGTGAAGTTTGGGCTCAGGAGCGGTAGTATGGGAAGGGTTGCCAGTTAATCTATGTTCCTGTTTTAATTAAGAAAGTGGCTGCTGTATTGGTTGAAATACTTAATTTATTATAGATGTACATGCAATATTTGCAATTTGGAAAAACACCTGATTAGAAACAATAAACAGTATGTAGGAATAGGCATTTGTTTGGTCAGTCTAATAAAAACAATGGTGGGTTTATATAAACGTAAAAGGGTACCTTTTTGGGTAGGCTTATATAGGCCCTAGGGCTAATAGCCTAGTACCCACCTATGAACTTATGAATCTATATGCGAGCTCAACAGAGGTATAAGAAATATGTCACCATTATAACACTGTATGGATGCTGTGTGTTTAATGACAGAGAGTTGGTAGGTTAAAAATAGGAAAGATTCTGGAGAGGCTCAAGGTTGAAGGGTTTATCTAACTCCAGCTATACTGTCAGCTTGTACTAAAATATTGCTTTAGTGCAGATTTGGATTTTGCTTTAGAACTCATTTGTCAAATAGCTACTGGCAGTATATTCCATAGTGTTGGGATCACTAAGCAGAATGAGAAGTCAGCATGGTAATTCTTAGATCACAAGGACTGAATTAAAAATGTGTCATCATCCCCTTTGGGAAAAACTTGGTTCTCATGAATTACCACAATGATTGTAGTCTGCTGAACACAGAAAGCATTATAAGAGATCTGGGAACACAGGTTGACAGCAACCTCTCTTTTGACAACCACATTGGCACTGCGGTCAGAAAGTCCTTCTATGTGGCACATCTCATTACTAAGGGTTTTGCATCCAGGAAGAAAGAGGTCATTGTCTCCCTCTACTCTTCCCTCATTAGGCCAATCATTGAGTACAATGCCCCATTTGGCATGTACCTCACTAAACACCTGCAACAACTGGAGAGGCCGCAAAAGTACCTCACAAAGAGGATCCTAGGCCTTAAACATTTGTTCTATATGGACAGACTTAAAAAACTCCAACTATTCTCTGTCTCATATTGCCTACTTAGAGGCGATCTCGGCTTGACTTACAAAGCCATGTCTGACCCAGCTTTGTTAGAAATGCTACATCTAAAGAAATCCCATTCCTTCCGCACCACATGCTCCACAGACCTCAACCTGATTACTGCAATCAACAAAACATGCTGGAAAGTCAGGTTCATAACCCAGTGACTGCCCATGCTATGGAATAGATTTCCCATGCATGTCAAGCAGAGCACCTCACTGGCCCTCTTCAAGAGAAATTTTGATGAGTGGATGGGAAATAGAAAATTCACCCCAGGAATCACTCCAGTGGCTTTACTTGACAGAGGCACTGGGAACTAAGGTCAGGTGGCACAATGCCAGGGTAATCCTATGGGCTAGGCTTGTAAAGACTCCAGGGCCGTTAGCCTAGTACACACCTATGAACCTATGAACATCCCAGAGCCTACATACTGGGGTATATTGGATGGATCCACTATGAAAAGTCAAACCATAGCTCCCAGACAGCAAACTTGACCAATCAATGTATCAAAACATACTTGCCAAATGCACGTGAAATCTTTACAAACCCTCCCTGCAAACTCCATGTGGAGCGCTTTACCCCCTACCAGCATCCCCTGACTCCTACGTAAGTTATGACCATCCAGGTTTATGATAGTTATAGTGCAGCATTCATGTGTGTTAATTATGCATACATCCTTATGGTTCAATTAACATAGTTCACATTAATACTGAAATGGGATTTTTGACTTGCAACAAATTTGAATTACATTGGGGTCATTGCAGAGGAACCTCATCATAAGTTGATGACCTGCTGTATATCCGGACTCAATGGTCACACAATGGTTGGGAAAAGAAATACACCTAGTAAGGGTGATAAAAATGACTCACACAACTAAGATCATATGAGATACGTAAAAACATTCTAGGATTTGTGATGTTGATGAGCTGGGATCCATGTGATACTATGGGGGGCATAACCATTAGTCAGATGGTAAAGCCCACATATCTGTTAATAATGGTTTGAATGGCAGGGCATTTGTAAGGGTTACAGAGAGAAGAATGAGTTGTTCGGAGTTGTAATGAGATAACATCATGGAGGAATATTTAGTGATATACATTGTTAAGATTTGCTGGGAAGGCTGGCAGCAAACCTGGGTATGTGGTTTTAAACTTTCTTAAGCTTCAGTGTGTGTGCTGATAACACATTAGTGTAGATAACAGGTTAGTGACAACTCAAGAGACATAGCAGACTAGGTAGTGAGTAAGCCTGAGTAGCTGTGAATCATGACTCATCTGTCATAAATTGTTTTGCCAAAGTTTTTAATCACAGGATCATAGGAGATTACTAAACTATCAACCCGGAGGTCATTTTAAGCCTAGCTGTTTCATCCCAATGTAATACCATAGAAGTGCTAGTCAATACCCAAGATTGCATTTAGTAATGACTGCCCATGTCCAGGAGGGTTGTGGGCACTATCCCTGGTAAGAATTTACAGTGCCCCATTCACTCATACAGGTTCCTCTTGAACAGTGTCATAGAGGTGCTCTGCTTCACATGACTTGGTAACTTGTTCTAAAGATGTGGTAGTCACTGGGAGATAAATCTTCCCCTTCAGCATGTCCTATTAAGTCACAGGCCATATTTAAGTCCCTGTAATGGGTAGCCCTAGACCCATTTGACTTACAGATATACAGCAAGCTCATTAGGTTAGGATCTTGGATTGCTCTGTAGGCCAGGCATAAGTTTCCCCTAAGAAGTCTATATGATGCAGAGTATAATGACAGGACTTTAGTTGGTCTGTGTAAGGCACATGCTGGAGCTCTGTGATCATCTTTGTTAGAAACCTCTGAAGTCTCTCTAATCGCTCCAGGTGCTTACTACGGTACATGCCAAATGGGGAGTTGTTCTCAATTATGGGCCGGATAAGTGCCGAGTACAGGGGGTTTATAACATCTTTTGCTCTCAAGGTGATGCCTTTACTAATCAAGTGTGCAACGCAGAAAGCTTTCCTTACTGTGGTAGACATGTGGTGGTCGAAGTTAAGGTCACAGTCAACCTGTGATCCCAGATCCCTTACCACTTCATGGGTACTGTTGATTTGATAGTGTGAAGGGACACTGTCTGTGCTGAAGGGAATGATGATGCATTTCTCTGCATTAAGTTTATGACTGTGACTAATACACCAGTTGCTGGTCTGCATGAGACCTTCCTGTAGTATACTGACATCATTTGGGGATTTAATGATTGCACCTAGTTTGCAGTCATCTGTAAACTTAGTCAGTCACAATCCCTTAGTCTTGACCTGAACTTCTGAGAAGTATATACCAAACAGTAGGGGCCCTAGCACTGATCCCTGTAGCACCCTGCTGATAACAGGTCTGCTGGTTGATGTGGAGTCACCCACTTTGATAGTGTGCTTCTGGTTTGTGAGCCAGTTGGCAACCCATCTTACAACAAAGGGGTTTACATTCCGTTTGCTAAGTTTATTGGTAATGCCTGAATGTTGGATTGTGTCAAAAGCCTTTGCTAAGTCAAGGTATGCTGTCTGCACAGATTTGCCCTCATCAATGACCTTGGTCACACTTTCAATGAAATCCACCAGATTTAACAGGAAGGATCCGCCCTTCATGAAGCTGAATTGTGTAGGATCCAGAGCTTGGAGGTTACTTATTTCTTTATTTATGATGTTCCATGACCTTACAGATGAGGTTGGTCAGGCTTATGGGTCTGTAATTCCACAGGTCTGTTGTTAGGCCGCCTTTATGGAGGGGAATAACTGTTGCTGTTCTCCATTCCATAGGAACAAAGCCTGTGGTTAGGCTATGATTGAAAAGCGTACTTAGCGGCAATACTAGTTCATGTTTTAGTTTGTTTAGAAGACAGCCTGGGATGTTGTCTTGTCCCATAGACACTGTTTTTTTTTGCCTTGGACAAGGCTTTGAGGACCTGCTCTTCAGATATGTAGGGTGGGGGGGGGGGGTTGGAGGAAGGTTTGTGATAAATTAGGAGGGGATAAGGTAGTGAAATTTATGCCAAACCTATCTGCTAGCAGGTTTGCTGTCTCTGTGGGGTCAGTGTGTGTCATACTGTTGGCCACTAGTGCTGCACATGCTTGGGTCATTCCTTTTAGCCTATGTATGTAGCTGTAAAAGTTCTTATGGCTATCCTTGGCTGTACTTGCTAGGTTTATCTCAAATGAGCTCCTGGAGGATTTGACAAGTTGTCTTATTTGCCTGTTGAGGCTGAGGAGGGTGCTTTTTCATTGTATAGAGTTTTTGTTGATGCTGGATGTTCACCGTGGCAGCTTGTTTTTACTTGGGGCTCTGGCTCTAATTCTTTCTGGTACAGCCGAGTTTATACATTTATGTATAGACAGCTGCCATTTGATGATACTTTCAGGCTAGATTGTGTATCTGTTGTTATGGTGCTGGAGTATGAGAGCATAACTTTTTTTTTTTTTTTTTTTGTGATATTTAACTGAAGCGCAGACATTTCTATTGGCCAAAGTATTGCTACCGTATTCATTTTGTTTGGCCACAATGTGGGGATTTAGTCTTTACAAATATGGAGAATAAAAGAGATTAAAGCAGTGAACGTTGTAGGAATGCAGTATAAATGGATCTTGGATAAAATATAGTGGTTGTCTAGATTGAATGTAAACCAGTGCAATGACTAAAGTGATAAGCAGCACTGACCTAGGAAAAAGATCAGTGTATATACTTGATTGTGCCAAACAGTAGCTATACATTTTTCTAAGCTGACCTCACTAAGACCATATTCTTCAACGTCAAGTAGGGATGCCTGTACACAGTGACTTGTTGAAAGTCATGCATGAGACAAGTATTAAAGACAGTAGCCATTGTGAGACAAGTGTGAGCTCAACAAGGTGTGTGTGTGTTACTGTACAATAAGACTGCATGTAGCTGGCATGGAAACTAAATGAAACAAACTCAAGCACCAGTCCTGGTCCTCAACTGTGTAATGGTCCTGAAATATACCACAGAATAGCATCAAATTAAAGTCAGAATGTCACAAGGAAGCCAAAAACAGCTCAGACTGGAAAGAAACTATACAATAGTACCACAAAATGTCCCACCAACAATTTTACTGACATTCCGCCATAGGATTGCCACCTTTCAGAGGCAACAAATTGATCAAAGTCACATACTCCTAGCCCCGTATTTCTCTTCCCTTTTTCAAACCTACTTCCCCATCTCCATGCCCACTTTGTGATGTAAATGGGCATACCAGTGAGAGACTGTATGTGTCTTTCTTGTCTTTTTTTTAAGCCACTCAAATCTCACTGCACTACATTAAAGCAATGCTTTTGTGACAAACAAATCTGTCTGAGGTGGTGTTTCTACAACCTCCATCATTCTATTTATGCTACCAAACCAAAAACATGTGTTTGTACTACAATTTTCACTCTACTGGACATTCATTTTGATTTCCAGATAGTCTGAAAAACAAGAACAAATAGGTGGCATCCCTGTTCTGGTATGATATTGACTCAGGCAAATTGGCGATCAGAAAACAAGAGGTAAAGAGAAAAAAAAATAAAATGATTAGAATAAGTCCATAAGAGCCATTGACTTCACCCAGCCATCAGTATGGGCAATATGGAAGCAAATGTTTGTAAGCCATAGAACTGTAGCCTGATTGTCCAAGGAAGACCACGAGGTTCAAATAAACTCCTTTCTTTATGCTATGAGCTGAGATTCTGAAACTATTTTTGGTGCTTTGACATTTGCTGAAGGTCAGTTTTTAATCTCTGAAGTTATAATAGCAAAGCTAGATAAACATTTTGTACCTAAAAGAAATGTAATACATTGAAGTATACCCTTCACTAAATGTGTTTCTAAAGGGGTGAAGTCAGTAGAATCATTTGTGAGACATTTGCATGAACTGTCAGTTTGCCGTAAGTTTGGGGGGCTTAAAAGTTGAGCAGATAAGAGGGAAAATTGTCAAAGGCATTTCAGACCACAGAAGTACCAGCTTGATCCAAATTTAACATTGGAGAAAACTATACAAATTATCAATCAGAACAAATTAAAAAGCAGTGTGTAGAGATATAAGCATGGTTAGAGATGCTAGGGAAACTATGCAAAAAACATACAATAATCAGAATACAAAGCAATGTCCAAGTGAAATTAACAACAATGAATGCAAGCAGAAGGAGGTGTATTAGATAGATGTAGCTGTGTGCATAATGACTCTGTGCAGTGTTTGGCACGAAGTAGAAGGTACCAGAAATTACACAAAATGGGACATCCTGCTGCTGTTGTGTGTAATACTGGAAGTGGTCAGAAGATAACTAAAAGAGGCCAAATGTGAGGAAACATTATTTTTGAGCTCTGTAAAGAAGTACTCAGATCCAGATAAAGAAGGGCATGTCAGACTTCCAGTTTATGGCATTCCAGTAAGGTTTAAGATGGATACTGGAGGTGATGTAACTTTAATGTTGCAGCGTGTGTGTGTGTGTGTGTGTGTGTGTGTGTGTGTGTGTGTGTGTGTATGTATATATATATATATATATATATATATATATATATATATATATATATGGATCTAGGACGTTTGATCGAAAGATCAAACTTCCGAATCCATTAAGGGCGAGCATACTTACACAAAAGTGCTTTTCACCGAAGAAGCACCTTCATGTAAGTATGCCTGTTGCCAAGGCCGTACTACGGTGCGGATAATGGAAAATTCCCTTTTCCCCACTGTAGTGCGGTCCCTGAGGGAGAATATTAAAGTAGGGGGAGTATGGGGGGTGCAGTGGGGCAAAGCCCCCCTGCAGAAATGTTAATATAGTGTTTTTTTTAACACGCTTTAACAAAAGCACTTTTTCGATGAAAGTGCTTTCGTTAAAGTGTGTTCAGTGATTGTGGATTCGAACGTTTGATCTTTCGATCAAATGTCCTAGATCCATATATATATATATATATATATATATATATATATATATATATAATGTGTGCATGTATGTGTGTGTATATATATATATATATATATATATATATATATATATATACACATACATACACACACATACATAGATAATATATATATATATATATATATATATATAGAGAGAGAGAGAGAGAGAGAGAGAGATGGGTCTACTTTGTTTCACTGAAAGCTCATTTCACTGAATTTGAACTCACTCTGACCAAATCTCTGAAAGCTCAAATTGCTGAAGGCTCATTTCACCAAATCTCATTTCAATGAAGTGAAGTACTGGCAAGTAAAAGGTATGTGCCCTTTTCCCCACTGTGTGGTGGGTGAGTCTTACCAGTGTCTGCTGTATATGCTAAAGATATCAAACCAAGAAAGTGATTTGCCTTCATTGCAATGTATCCAGGCTGGAAAGAAGCAACTAAGTTAATATGATGTGATCTTACATTGGGGGATGCAAAAGTGAATTGATTACATTATATGTAGACTTAAGGTAATAATCTGCCCTGTTTTGCGGGGGTAGATATCCAGATTAAAAGGGCAGATGGTATTCCTGTGGAAGTTTGGAAGTCGGGAGGGAAGAAAGTGATAAAGATTTGGAAGGTTTTGCTGAACAGTATTTTAAAATGGGGGAAGGTACCAAAACCTTGTAAGAAAGCTCTAGTGGCTGAATTACCCAATGAAAGTAAAGACCCTTCAGAGTCAGCTTCATGCAGTTCCATTCAGTTTTAAACTAGTCCTTTTAATATTGTACACAAGTTAGGCATATTTTTATCAAACAGAGGAGCTGTGCACCACAACTAATAAAAAAATCGAAGGAATTTATGTGGGAGGGAAGGAGGGCAAGAGTTAAGTGGGATAAGCTGATCCTTTGCATAGACCAATGTGGTTTAGAATTACCTGATTTAAAGGGGTACTTAGAGCTATACAGTTAAGGCTCATATTCATAACAGAAGCATAATATTACAAATCTAAGTGGAAATGGATGATGATGAAACGGGGTGGGGTGAGACATAAGGAGAGATGAAGATTTTGGATGCAGGTCCTTAAAGAGAATAACACCCATATAGATTATTATATTCATAATGAAGAGTGAAGTATTCCAAGCACTAAGCCAGCACTGGAATGGAGAAGGAGATTCTGCCAATAGGGATGACTGCAAATAGGGGTATATAAAATAGGCAAGAGGCGACTGGAATTTACTAGAGAAAATTGGCAAAGGAACTAAGGCATTGGGAATAAATAACTAGAGAGGGAAAAGTAATAAACTGGGATGTGGCCATGCAAAAGTTTAAATTGCAGGTTAGATACTGCCTTCCCTACTTTGGATTGCTATCAGAGTACAGGTAGACAGAGGAGTGCTAAGAAAAAGACCAACTCTTGCAGAGTTTTTAGATGAGTCTCTGCGTAGTTACTTATACACCCTAAGAAGACTTCAGATCATTTTTCCTCAGGTATATATCAAATGCGGGAGATGTGATGGGAAAGAGACAAGTAACTGAGAATATTTTTTTTGGGAGTGTAATAAGTTGACATATATTAAAAATTCCCTTCAGTGCACTTTGTCCATAATTGGGGAACATATGGTTGCAAATGAGGAAATACTTTTTTTTAACAGGGACACAGGATCTGAACTGTCTAGAAACAGTAAGGTCTTACTAAGTTTAATGCTACTGGTTACCCAAGAATCAATTACTAGAACATGGAAATCAAAAGGTAAACCAGCTGTAATCAAATTACTGAATATGGTAAAGGAGATAAAATAACTGGAGGGTGGGATCAACAGAAAAAGGAAAGAGTAAATTACACAGAAATAAACTGAATTTGTCACAACAGTACATGCAAAATAATGTTCAGGAGGAGTGAGGTTTCAGGAAATGCAGGACTTAGGCAAATTATGTAATGCAGTGAATTGAAATTATAGAAAACATGTGTACTGCGTGAAAATAACAAAGAATTGTTGTTTGTTCTCTTTTCTATTACTGTATTTTTACTTAGGCCATCTTTCAAAAATGTCATGTTTAAAAAAGATGTTAAAAAAAAGAACTATCGTCCAGGCCTCAGGTGTAGAAAGTGCTGGTTGGGGTGCATCAGAGATCCCTTGTTCATAGGTTCATAGGTTGGTACTAGGCTATCAGCCCTAGGGCCTATACAAGCCTAGCCATAACAATTC
The DNA here is from genome assembly GCF_019279795.1 of Protopterus annectens. Lineage (NCBI taxonomy): Eukaryota > Metazoa > Chordata > Ceratodontiformes > Protopteridae > Protopterus > Protopterus annectens. The sequence continues at coordinate 442,114,190 of NC_056747.1, read as the reverse complement.
CCTGGCTATTTCTTCCCACATTATTTACTTTCCTGGACCCCTGTCTAGCAGGGCAACTGACGTGATCCTGGGGTGAATTTCCTTTCTCCCATCCAATCGTCAAGGTTCCTCTTGAAGAGGTCCAAAGAGGCACTCTGCTTGACATGTATGGGCAATCTATTCCAGAGTCTGGGGAGTCTCTGGGTCAGGAACCTATCCCTCCAGCATGTTTTGTTTATTGTGATGACAAGGTTTAGATCCCTGGAGCGTGTAGCTCTGAGGGATTGGGATTTCTTTAAGTGTAGTATGTCCAACAGCTCTGGGTTTGACATGGCCTTGTATGTTAAGCAGAGATCGCCTCTGAGTAGATGATATGCGACAGAGTATAGCTGGAGTTTTTTAAGGCGGTCAGCGTAGGGCATCTGCTTTAGGCCTGTGATTCTTTTAGTGAGGTATTTCTGAGGCCTTTCCAGTTGTTGCAGATGTCTTGAGAGGTACATACCAAATGGGGTGTTGTATTCTATAATGGGTCTAATGAGGGATGAGTACAGTGGGACAATGACCTCCTTTTTTCTGGATGAAAAGCCCTTCGTGATGAGGTGTGCCACATAGAAGGATTTCCTAACTGTTGTGGCAATGTGGTTATCGAAGGTGAGACCACTGTCCAACTGTGTCCCTAAGTCTCTTATCACACTTTCTGTGTTTAGTGTACTGCCACCTATATGGTAATTCATGGATACATGTTTTTCCCAAAGGGATAACAATACATTTCTTGGCATTGAGCTTGAGCCCATGGCTCTGGCACCAAGCATCTGTTTCTGTAAGGCCCTTTTGTAGAGTATCCACATCATTTGGGGATTCAATAATGGCTCCCAGTTTGCAGTCATCTGCAAACTTTGTTAGCCAGAGTCCCTTAGTGTTGACCTGTACTTCAGAGAAGTAGATGCCAAACAAGAGCGGCCCCAGGACTGAACCCTGAGGTACTCCACTTGTCACTTGTCTGGAGCTGGATTTGGAGTCGGCTACTTTTACAGTGTGGGTTCTATCAGTAAGCCATTTAGCAACCCATTGGGTGACATAGGGATTAATGCCCAAATTAGTAAGTTTATCTATGATTCCAGAGTGGGGGATGGTGTCAAAGGCCTTGGCAAGGTCTAGATAGGCTGTGTGGACCACCTTACCCTTGTCCATGGCTCTGGAGACTGATTCAAAGAAGTCAATCAGGTTCAGGAGACAAGATCGGCCCTTCACAAACCCAAACTGGGTGGGGTCCAGTGTTTGAAGGTTGCCAATGTCTTTGTTTATAAGTTCCATGATAATACGCTCCATGGCCTTACAGATAAGGCTTGTCAGACTGATGGGACGATAGTTTCCGGGATCCAAGGTGGATCCCCCCTTGTGGATTGGGATAACTGTAGCTCTGCGCCACTCAGTGGGCATGAAACCTGAGGTGAGGCTATGATTAAACATGACACTTAGGTGAGGTGCCAGTTCATATTGTAGTTCATGTAGTACACAGCCCGGGATGTCATCTGGTCCCATGGATGCTGTATTCTTGGCTTTAGAGAGTGCGTTTTGTACCTGTGTGGCCGTTATTACTGGAATTTGGCAATCTTCCGGTATTGAGATGGGCCATTTAGGGGGTGAGATGGGGCTGAAGTTGGCACTGAATCGATCTGCCAGGATATTGGCAATATCCTTCGGATCAGTATATTTAATGCCATTCTGTTTTAGCTCAGAGCAGATCTGAGCATTGCCATTTAGATTCTTGACATAGTTATAGAATGCTTTGTGGTTGTCTTTGGAATATTTGGCAATTTTATTTTCGTAACTAGCTTTGGAGGATTTTATGAGGCATCTCAGTTTCTTACTGAGGCTAGTAAGGGAGTTTTTTGCATCCTGGGATTTTCCTCTTTTCTGCAAAAGTTTCTTCCTTTTGTTGTAAAGTTTGTTTATGGCAGGGGACCACCAGATTGGCTTCCTTTTTGGATGAGAGCATTTTGGTTCTATTTGGGATGGCACGATTCATGCATGAGTGGATGTGCTTGTACAGTGCCTTAGTGTAGGATTCAACAGTTGAACTTTCAGTTCCCGTCTGCATGGGTGTCATGAAGTTTGTCACTTCTGACTTGAGTAGCATGAAGTTGGCTTTGGAGAAGTTTTTTATGGTGGTTTCTTTACTGGGGGGTGGGGGTGGGATGTGGATGTTAAGGGTGATTAGCTTATGGTCAGACCTGACTAACGAGGGGGTGACCATAGGTATGGAGCATTGATTTCCCATGTTGGTAATGACCAGGTCTAGGATATTGTCCTGGTCCCTGGTGGGACTGTGGATTAGTTGATCCAGGGCGTTGGAATTTATGAATTCCAAGAACCGTTGCGCAAAGGTGTTGGGACATGAGTAGTTTTCCCAGTTAATGGCAGGGTAGTTAAAATCACCCAGTATTAGGGTGTTTGGTTCTATCTTAATATTTTCCAGTATGTTTAGAAAGGTGTAGTGAGAATCTTGGGGTATGGTGGGGGATCTGTAGCAAGCTACAATTTGGATTGCAGTCTTACCTAGTGTTAGTTGCACTTGGAGAATTTCAGACACATTGTGTTGGCCAACTAGCCTGGTGGAGTGAATATCCTTGGTGAATATGGACACTCCTCCACCTTTAGTGTTTCGGTCCTGGTTTGGTGGCCGAAAAGTGTGGTAAGAGTTGTAGCCTGGTATTGCAGGGGTGCTCTCTGGAGCCTTGAACCAGGTCTCAGTTACTGCACAGATATCGATGTTCTCCATTTTTAGGAGTGCCTCGAGAGAGTGCATTTTGAGGTTTAGACTTCTAGCATTGAGTAGCATTACCTTCAGATTTTGCATGCTTGTACCTGTTACGATGGTGGTTTTGTCCTTTGAAGTTTGCCTAAAAAAGGCACTATAGGGGTGGCAAGAGCCTTAGCCAGTAACCTGAATCCCAGGGGCGACAGGTGCAGACCATCTCTGGCAAAGCATTGTGGTCTGTCAATCATGTCGTCCCAGGCAGACAGATACTGGATCCCCTTTGAATGACACCATAAGCTTAGCCAATTGTTGAAGTCAATCATTTTATCCTTATATTGTGGTATCATTCTGGGCGAAGGCAGGATGCTACTCAGGGCTAGGGTCATACCTGCCTGGGCCACATGATCCGAGAGCTCTTCCATGTCTCTTTTCATGTAGTCCAGGGAGGTACGTCTCAAGTCATTCACTCCAACATGGACAATGACAGAGTCATATTTGTACTTGTTGTGGAGTGACTTGAGTGCATGCGTACGTGGCGGATCCTGGCACCCGACAGGCAGCTGACTGTAATTTTCTCCTTATTCAACCTGGTGAGAGGGACATCAGTGTGCGGACTATAGAGTCACCTATGACTAAAGTGTTAGGTACATTGTCTTGCCTTAGGGGCTGTTGCTGGGTGGCACACTGGTGTTGTGAACTATGTGACACATTGGTTGTGATTGGTGTTTGTTTGCGTTTCAGCTTCAGAGGTCTTTGTTGCTTGGGCAGGTTACAGTTAAGGGCCTCTGCATATGTGGATTTAGTGTTGCTATATGTGGGTGTTGGTGGTGCGGGTTTAGAAGGGCTATGTGTTGCTTGAGGTGTAGTGTGGGTGTTAACCTTCTCCTCTTGACTATTTAGCACAATCTTGGGTGGAGAGAGCTTTGCTTCCATTTTGGCTATGTAAGTGCATCTCTCACAGGTTGTAGTGTTGGGTGGTAGGAGGAGAGGGTTGTCTGTGTACATGAGGCAATTGCTGCATTGCCCCAGTATGCCCAGATTCACCAGGTGGACAGGAGAAATCACCGGAAGCTGACCCTTGGACATGCCTGGTTTGGGGCTTTTTTTTTTTTTCTTTGTAAAGTATAGGAGCTGTTTCCTTAGCAAGGTACTTTGCAATTATAGGCTGTTTAGTGCCTACTATTAATTTCTCCTTGTTAACAAGGAGAGTTCAGTGTTTGTATGAGTTTAAGGCTTCCTAGTGCTTTCCAGCAGGTATTAGAGAAAGTGCTAGTCACAGGGATGCTTAAAGGTAAGATTGAAAAGAATGCACTCTGCAGTGTGCACTAGAGAAGTTAGATGTGAAAGTAGGTAACTTGAGTTTTACCTGTTTAAAAAGTTAAGGTTTAGGGGAGAGTTACTATTTTTAAAACAGCAAGATGGATTGAAAGGGGTGGTCACTTTTGTATTTTGGTACTATGAAATACTGTAGGATGGCCAATAAATTTAAATAATTGAAGGGGTGGGATTTCAAAAATGATGATTTTGTGATTACTCACATAAGCCAGTGAAAGTAGAGAGAAATGAGATATATGGTCAGATTAACATAAGAGGCGGGCAACTAGAAAGACAGTGGTATTTAACAAGACAACTTAAATGTGTGGGAGGGCGGGAAAAAATTCTGCCTGACTCAGAACAGAGAGAGCTGTGGTCTCTTTTGAAGTTTTAATATGCTGTTAAAACAGAATGCAAGCAAAACACAAGGTAAAGAAAACAAACTACAGTATTCAAAATATAGAAAGGCAATACAGTAATACAAAAAATAAAAGCAAACTAACCTTTCCTTCACAGCAAAGTGTAGCAGAGTCTGGATGAGCCTTTCTGGTCCTGTCCAACTCCATCCTGTGGGGGAGTTTATGGTAACTGCCTTTCCCAACTTCAAGATAAGGGACAGCTACTGTTGTCTGAGTCAGAGAGTGTTATTAAGATTATTTTTTGGAGTGTCCTTTGGAATCATTAAAAGTATGTTTATCAGGGGAAGTGGGAGCATGCAGAAACATTCCTGTATATGGGAAGGAAAAGGCATCAACCTTCCAGGTCTTTCTGCAAGGAGTCCTAGAGCAAAACACTTTTAATTATCTGCTGTGAATGTAGACAGATATCTAATTATGGAGTTCCCCACAGGTGGATTATCTTCTAGAAGACCCATGTCTATAATTCCCATTCAAGAAGGCCTGTCCTGAACCTGCTCAGAGTGTATGCCACAGTCTTCTACTTTAACAGTATACATGTAGCCTGTAGGTATAAGTTGTGATGTACTGCAAGTTCCCAGGCTATTATGGCTAGTCTGCTTAGGGGTATAACCTGCTTCCCTTTGCTTTTTAGTAGATGAAAGCGCTAAACCAGTGTGGTTCGTTTTAATGTGTTTTTTTACAATAAAGTGTTATTATATCAGCCCGTGCGTATTGGATCCTTGAGCCGTGGTACATTACACAGCGATATTTTGTTTGGTTTTGTAACTACCTATTGTTCTCGCCATACCATAACTCCACCTAACCACAAAATTACATCCCTTTACCCACATAAAAAAAAAAACTATAAACTTGGAAATATCCGCAGCAATCTTCAGTACCACCTTTATAGACCAATTCCATTATAATATACCTCCACTTGATGCAACTCCTCATCTCCCTCAACTACCAAAAACATATGACTATTTTCCTTAACTCCCTTGTAAACATAGCATCCCAACGCATAATAAGTTGTGATATTCATCCTAATCCAGGCCCCAAACCTACCCCATCTCCTCTCAATAAAACATCCTCTCAATCTCAGAGTATACTAACATTACCTCAGAAAGGATCAGGTTTACTTCTTCTCAATATTAAACTTAGAAGTTTAGTCAATAAAGTTCAAGAGCTCCATGCTGCCCTCGCACTCTATTCACCAGATACAGCTGTATTAACAGAAACTGGTTGAAGGCTCATATAGACAAGGAGATTATTCCCCACGGTTATAATATTCTCAGGCTAGATACAAAAGGAAAAAGAGGCAGAGGGGTAGTCATATTATTTAAAAGCAACCTTACACTTTCATTTCTAAATCATAACATACCAACTTTTATAACAAAGAGATACTGTTCACCAAGTTAAAAATCAATTCTAATAAACATTTAATCATAGTAAGAACTTACATTTTACCTGGAAATAATCTTGCCACCACAGAACACATCCTCCACTGGACATCAAAAACTATTTCCCACAAAACAATAATTATGGGTGACATTAATACAGACTAGTTCACCTGGAACTCACAAAATCTCACTAACCATATTGACCTACATGGCTTCACACAAATTATCCAAAGCCTATTAGAATAGACAAAAAAAATCAAATAGGCAATCCATTCTTGACTGCACCCTAACTAACAAACCCTCCCCACTATCAACACTCTGGCTGCCTTCCCGACAGCCTCAGTGATCACATACATACCTACCTCCTTATGCAACGTATTAACCCTGTTAAACAGTCTACTCACCTTTACATCAGAAACAAAAAAACCTTCAGCACCTATATACTGGTATCCACCTTCAACCGATGTAGCTGGTCTCCTCTAAAGGTCTTGCCCCTAGATGCTCCTGTTGAACATTTCAATAACACGTTCCTCAAAATTCAAAACAAACTGGCACCTCCTAGGACAATTCGAGTCAAGGCAAACTATACCCCATGGTTTACTAAAGAAACAAGAACTCTTCTCAAACTAAGGGTCAAGGCATGGGAACTATAGTACTCAAATAAATCTCAACCAAATTGACTACCATATCAAAAACTTAGAAGAAAAGCCAAAAATCAAATCAAACAAGACAAAAAAATTACTACACTAATATACAACTGAAACATCAAAAAACCCACAAAAATTATACCCTGGACAAGCCTCCACTCTACCTCCCTCCTCAACAGGCAAATTAGGTACCATTGCAGAGCAATTTAACAAATACTTTACTGAAAGCACACTATCACTCACCAAAATATCTACCCCTCCTCACTAACTATACCCTCAATAGCAAACAACAATGCATTCTCCTTTCATCCTGTCCTCACAAGCACCATAAAAATTACTTTGAAAACTCAAAGCAACAACGATAGCAGCCAATAACGTACTAGCTGAGTATCTTAAGGCATCAGCAGATGCTATCTCCTACCCTGTTTCAATTCTCATCAATCATTCTATTGCTGAACACCAAGTTCCACTGATCTGGAAAATCTCTCATCATTCCTTTACATAAAGGAGGTAACTCAATTGAACTCTCAAATTATAGACCCATTGCCATTCTATCTCCACTTTTCAAAGTCCTAGAAAAGTCCATTCAGTCTCAACTACTGCACTACCAATCACCAGTGACCTTTTAGCCAATTCTCAGCATGGATTCCATCCTAACCACAGCACCACCACTGCCATCTTGAGCTTCACAAATACCATTAATCAATACAGGAATGAAGGGAAAATAGTTTCATTTGTCTTTCCTGAGATGTCAAAAGTCTCCCACCACAAACTCATATCCATACTTTCTAACCTAAATCTTAGTACCACCATGCTCACTTGGTTCCAAAGCTACCTCACAGGTCCCAAACAAGCAGTAAAATGGCAACAAGACCTTTCCTCCCTCCTGCCAGTAACATTAAGAGTTCTCTCAAGGATCCATACTTGGTCCTCTTATCTTTACTAATAATCTTAATACTGCTACATCTCTAGCCACTACGAAGATGATTCTACACTTATATGAACCGCCCCCACCATATATCGCTTTCAAGACATAACTCAAAAGTCCTTCTCAACAGTTCAGTCATGGCTCTCAGACCTACAACTTATACTAAACCCAAACAGAATGAAGCTAGTGATCTTCCAACCCACTAGAACCACTGAGCCCCCTTCCTCCTTCTTCATCAGTGCTACAGGTAACACAGTTATCACACCAGGAACCCAAACAAAAATCCTAGGTGTTATTGATAACAACATGAGATTTGACTTACACATATCCAAAACAATTAAGAATGTACACAAAAAACTAGGTACCCTATCCAGAAATAAACAATTCCTAACCAATACTACTAAAACAACTATTGCAAGGACACATCTTCTCTCCACACTTCTTTATGCCTCTCCTATACTTACCGACCTTAAGAAAACAGACCTAGAAAAACTTGAAGTATGTTATAATAAAACTGTAAAATTTGCCACAGACTCCACATACAGAACACATCACTGTGATGTCCTCAAACAACTTACCTGGCTAGAACTACCACATCTCCTATCCTATAATCAACTGTCAATAAACTAGTCTACCAGCCAGAGATAACACCAGTTCTCCAAAATATACTAGAACCTTATTCCAATCACTGAGTCTTATGTTCCACTAACAAATCCTTTTTAAAGGTAACAAATACTATGAATACTGCTGGAAACTTTCTTTACTCCAGTCATGTAGCCAAGATGTGGAACACACTTCTCCATCCAGTCCATTAGATTCACAACTGATACAGCTCAATTTAAAAATGTACTCAAAAAACATTTTACTAGTACATGGGTCTGCTTATGCAACAGTCCAGGTTAATGTAAGTAACTCACAGCACTAATCATATATCCCTTTACCTAGTACAAACAACATCATGTCAACTATATGCCAACTCTATCAAACCAGACTCCTCCACCTTTCACTACTGTTAATAAGACTTTCTAATACAGACAACTATTCTCTGCCTTCCCCCAAGTCTTACAATAAATTTTCCTCTTCACCTTATTCTCTTGAAAACTCTGTAAACAAAAGAGATATTAAATAGCAACCAGAAATATGTTTTATCACTTACATTGAAATCCCTGACTGAATGGATTATTAATTGATTATTACTATCAGTTAGTTGTGGTCTATCTCTGCCTAGCGAAATATGTGTATTAACATATGTATTCATTTAGATGCCATTCTCTTACTGTAGAGTAATTGTGTTTTCTGTTATTGTATTTGTATCATACAAACTAAACTTGTATGTGTGTAGTTCTATCTTTGTATAAATTTAACCACAATGTATGTCTAAACATTGTTTTGTATGTGGAACTTTTCTCCCCGGGCCTCTGCTGAAAATGGGCACCTGCCCAGTCGGACTTTCCCAGTAAATAAATGTAAAATAAAATAAATACAAATGAAACTAATGGAATGCAAGTACCTCAAAATCCTGAGATATTCCCTTACTTTAGTTAGAGACTACTGAGGAAACTGAAAAAATGTTCTTGATGGAAGGTTAATGCCATCACTTGGAAGGTATCTGACAGGCATCCTAGAAAAGTTACTTTGTGGGAAAGAAATACAGATGACTTCTTCAGGGTGAAGTGAAAACTTAGGTTCTGAAATAGACTTTTGACAAAGAGGAGAGATTTGTAACAGTTTGAATAGAACCTGCAAAAAGAAGGCAGTCGTCCAAGTAGGGAAAGATGTGGACACCTTGTAACCTTGGAAAAACAATCACTAGTGCTGGAGGCAGAAGTGTAGCTGGCTCAACCATTGCCCTGTTCTGGTACCATGAACTAGTGCCCCACACCCTCAGCTCTAAGCGGAGAGCAAGAAAAAGAGCACTTCGCTGTATTAAGCTGATCACTACATTGTAGCAATTGGCTTATTAAAGTCAGATCCTTCCCCACAGCTCTTCCACTGAAGAGGGAGAAAAGCACTTTACTGCATTATGTCGATCACTATTACAGTCAGTTCCATCTCCTATCCCCACAGACCTTCCACTGAAGAGGAGAAAAAAAAACACTTTACGTACAGGGAGCACTGAAGTGCCTTTCTGTATCAGCATTCAGAAATGCTGGTACAGAAAAAATGCAGGAACTGCTCTTCCCAATTGCAGCCCCCAGTTCTTTGCACAGTGGCAATTGCCTTTTTGCTCCACCCTTGCTAGGCTACTGCCTAAAGGACATGTTAGACTCCTGATCTTAGGAGTTTCTCAAGGTGCAGCACCAGATTGGTCAGAAGAAGCAGAGAAACAGTATGATGGCTCTGATATGGCCGCATTGGAGTTGTCCTTTGAGGATCAAAAAAGAGGATACAATAGTAGGTACTGGAGGAAACTCTCCTGGCTTTCTTCTTCTTCTTGACAGCCAGAAGAAAATCATCTCAAGTATTGGCACGGTAATCCATACCTGGTTATGTAACAGCTTTAGGCTGTAAATGTATAGAACATGATTGGATACCATGTATCTTTTCTCAGCAGAAGAAACAAGCTGTGAGGGAATCTGTATATATAATCTGCTGTCCACACAGAGTGAAAAACAGTTCAGGTTTTCATAGAAATATGGAAAGAAATGCCCTAACTCGGTACTTATCTGCCCAATATCTTAACCTAGTCAACCACTGGGCCACTGAAGATGCAGTGATGACAGAGTCTGACTGTTTTTTTCAATAGCAAGAACATTCTTCAGTTTTGGTAATCCTGGTTTCGTTTTTATACTGCATGATCTCTTGTCAGCCTGGACTTATGGGGCATATGAAATGTGTCCAAGTGCTATGAATAATGGCTGGAGGTCAAATGTTTGGCAGGAAAGATCCCACATAGCTTAGGCTACTGCAAAAATGATCTAATGATGAACATTGCATTGACATGAAATGGTTGAACAATGCAGTCAAGAGGAAGAATTTCTTCCTGCCTACCTTGGAAGATACAGCGCACAAACTAGCAAAGGCAAAGATGCTTACATTAGACAGACCAAGTGGAATTTGGCAAATATCCCTTGACCCAAGCATAAAAAAGCTAACCCATGTTCATTACTCCATTGGGAAGAATTTGCTTTTGATGGTTAACATTTAGAATTACTTCAGTACCTGAAATCTTGCTGCATAATTCAAGTACACCCCTCAAAAGCCATAAGGGCAAAGTGGCCATGATGAATGACATTTTTGTGTTTGGGCCTAAGAAGGAGTCACATGATAACAGGCTAAAAGTGGTGCTTCAAACTACTGAAACATTAGGGCTCAAAGTGCAATGGAGTACAATACTGTTTTGGCAAAAATGAAATTCAGTATTTTGGACACTGCATTAGTGGAGATGGTACCAGGACAGATTCAAGTTAAGTACAGACTGTGAATGAATACTACATATAGGTAACAAAATAAGACATAAAAATGAGCAAAGAAAACCACTTTAATCAAGGAATCAGTAAGCACTTTCATCTACATAAGACGTTCTCAAACTGACGTACATTTCTTTGACCCAGCTTTTAAAACACAAAAATCACATGACATAAATAAATCACATGACATAACTTAAAGCACATTTATAAAAATACTAATGTTTTAACTTCTTTTTTTAAAAAAGCAACAAAGTCTTCCCTATTATTAAGTCCTGGTGGATAGCAAGCATTTAATTTTACCTGCCATGAATATTATCTCCACCCTAGCCCATCTTCAGCATTGAATAAATTATTATATCCCTGTATTTCAACTAATACAAGAAATTAAAAATTCACTCTACATTTTCCTCTCTTGTAATGTTTAGCCAATGCATTTTTTTCATCACCAATATTCACTGGATGTTCGTGTTCATATATACAGCTGAATAACTCTAGAAGTATGCCCTACATAAAAAGCAGGGCATGACATGCATTTCGCTAAGTAAACCACGAATCAAGATTTACACGTGTAGCAACCCTTTAAGATAATGTTAATATTAATAACTAAAATCTCTTGCACTTCCAAAAAAGATAATCACAGAAGTTACAACTAAAACATTTGTACATCCCTGTTTTGTTTAAAATAGGATTACTAGGGGATTTTAACTTAGCCTTAAAGAGGTTTTTAAAACTCTTTCCTCTCTTTTGTACAGAAAGAGGGCAGTCTCCCAAAACTTCTTTTTATTATGATTATTATTATTATTATTATTATTATTTGACATTTGTTTACTGGGGAAGTCCAGTTGGACATGAGTCCTTTTTCAGTGGAGGCCCGGGGAGAAAAATCCCCAGTATAATACAATAACATAGAATGTTAAAAAAACATAACAATGTAACTTAAAACTTAGAGTACATCAAAAATGTAGGACATTAAGATAATACATAATATAGAACATCAATACACTGAAATAGTGGGAACAAAAGCAGCAGTAAATTAAATGCCATGTGAAACTGTAGTTATGAGCAATGTACAAAGTTTACATCATAACAATTCAAATAGAGAGACCACAATGAAAGGTTGGGGAGCCCCAGTTAATATTTTACAGGGAAAAATAGAGTTCAGGATTTCTGAAGTGATGTAGTATAGTGGAGGATGATGGGTTAGAAGGGGAACTGAGGGGCTTACCCTGGCATGTTACAAGAGCAGAGTCAGGAGTTAGCAAGGTGTTTTTTTAGAAGCTTTTTGAACTGTTTAGATGTGGGTGTAGTGACTAGAGAATTTAAGTGCAATAAACTACCCAATCCTTGTCACGGACTCTCCAATAAGTGTGCAAGCACCTCTGGTTAGACAAATGTTTATTCCATATACGAACAGCAGCACAGAACTCCAATAACTGACAGTACAAAAAGGATGTATGAAAACAAGTTAAGCGCTTTCACCCACTCATATGGTGGGCTTCATCAGAACAAGGCGTTCCAAAGTTTGGAAATTTAGTTGGAGTAGAGATTTTCACCTGCTACGTTTTTTGCTTTGGTGACTTGGAGAAGAAGTTTATTGTTGGAGTGAAGGGATCTAGATGCAGAGTATGGTTGTATGGTATCTTTGAGGGCAGGGGTCTTTTCTGGGTGGTGGAGAATTTTATGGGCAAAAGTTAGTTGATTTAATTGAAAGAGCAAAGGGAGTTCAAGCCAATCAAGTTGTCTGAGTGATGGGGAATGACGTGATTTGTAGGAAGTATCGGTAGCAAAATTTGAAATTTTATTGTAGCAGGCTTTAAGTTTTGTGAGGTTAGTTTTGTGGAGGTTTGTAAGGATAGAGGAAGCATATAGGAGTATTGATAGCAGGTGTGTCCTGGCTATTGTCTTTTTAGTGCTACTAGTTAGAAACTGGTTATTTCTATATAGGAGGCCGAGTTTCTTTTGCACTTATTTGATGGTTTGGTCTATATAGAGATCAAAATTTAGGTTGTCAATTGCAACCCCTAGTAGTTTGGTATAGGGAGTAGAAGTGATTATGGTTTTGTTTTATGAGAAGATGTGGAAGGTTGAAGAGAAAGAAGAATTTCTATTGGGGTAGAAGAGCATAGATTTTGTTTTACTGGGATTTAATATAAGCTCAGAGTTGGTTAACCAGGTTTCAACAGACAGGAAGGAGTCTTGGATGATGGATTGAAGGTTTGTGAGGGAAGAGGCAGAGCAAATCAAGGTAGAGTTGCCAGCATATTGAATTATACTCCCAGTGGGAGTGGCATAGTGAAGTTGGTTGGTAAAGAGCGAGAATAGTAAGGGTCCAAGGATAGAGCCTTGTGGTACCCCTGTGGAGACTGGGAGAAGGGGTGAGAGGGATTATTGCCAGCAGACGGCTTATTGTTGGCCAATTAAGTAGCTTTGAAACCAGGCAATGGCAGTATTGCTAAGGTTATGGGAGGTGAGGACATTAATAAGTTTGGAGTAGTTGACCATGTCAAAAGCTTTTGAAAAGTCTAGGAAAATGGCTGATACAATTTGGGAGTCATTTCTTTACTGGTTAACTATGTTTGTGAAGGATATGAGACCAGTTGAGTTGCTATAGCCAGGGTGAAAGCTGTGTTGTGTATTGAATAGGAGATTGTGAGATACCAAGTATTCTATAAGTTGGGAGTGTACTACTTTTTCCAGGATTTTGGAAAGGGGGGAAAGGATGGCAATGGGGTGATAGTAAGTTCACAGGTGGTACCGCCTTTTTTAAAGGGGCAAAACATGCAGATTTTTCTATATACTGGGGACATAGGCTTCAATTAGTAATCTATACAGATGTTTCCATATATTTGGGGACACAGGCTTCAATTAGTAATCTATTTATAAGTATGGTTATTGGGTAAGAAATAGAATCTGAGGCAATTTGCAGAACATCAGCAGGGAGATTGTCAGCAGCTAAAGTGGTTGGTTTTAGTTGTTTCAGTAGTTTTTTGATATATTGGGTGGGGACTGGTGTTAACTTGAAATGATTTGTGTTGTTTTGTGGGGACATGTTTTGGTTTGGTTCAGAGGAGGTAGGGATTGACTTAATTTGGTTGTTAGCTAGGGTTTGAATGGATTGTGTGAAAAAAATGTCAAATTGGGTGGGAACATTCACACAGGTGCTAACTGTTGTTGGAATGGGGGTAGTAGATTTACCAGGTTGCAGTAGGTTGTTTAGTGCAGCCCATAATTTTTGTGGGTTATTTTAATGTTTGGATTGGATGTTGTGATAGTAGTTGGATTTGCCAGCTTTAGTTGATTTTTTTTTTTGCTTTGTTTCTAAGTTCAAAGAAATTCTCCTTAACAGTGCTGATTTTATTCTTGCGGAACTGCACCCAGGCTTTGTCCCTGGCTTTGAATATGGATCTGGTTTCTTTGGTTAACCAGGGTGCATAATTGGATTTGATTCTAATGTTTGTAGGAGGGGCATGAATATTGAGAATATCAAGGAAGATGTTGTTGAAGGAAAGTACTGCCTCATCCAAGGGTGGTAGTTTGAGATGTTCCCAGGAGCAGTTTTTAAGGGCAGAGATAAAATTATTAGGAAGAACATTTTTTCTGTTTCTAATTGTATGGAAGGTGGTTTGATGTGCTGGATGCGTGTGATCTCTTAAGAGAAAAGTTGGGCAGTGGTCACTCAGACTGTCGGGGAGGCACCCTGAGTAGAATGATAAGTGGGGAGAATTAAGTAGAATCCAGTCTAGTAAGGATTCATGCTTAGAGGTTTTGTTGGACATGGTGGGATATGTGATGATTTGGGCAAAGCCGTACAGGATGATGTGTGAGGTGGGAGTGGGAGAGCAACACAGAAGCCAATCAATGCTGAAATCTCCCATTGGGATGGTGTCTTGGGGGAGAGATGTGGTACACCACTGAAGTAGGTTTTCCAGAAGGGCAATGTTATTGCCAGGTGGAATGTAACCCCCTATTATATTTAGGTGTTTTTTGGAGTTAATGGTTAATCTGGTTAGAAGCTCAGCATTTGGCAAGTCTGGGATGGAGGTGTTGAGGATGTTAAGTGATAGGTGTTCTTTATATAAAACAGCACCTCCACCTCCTTTTTGTTTATTCTGTCTTTCCGTATGATAATGTAGCCTGGGGGAGTGATTTCCTTGTTGTTGACTAGTTTAAGCCATGTTTCTGTTAATGTGACTATATCTGGGGAATAGTGGGATAGTATTGGGTGTAGATTGTGTTTTAATGACTATGCTTCTTAGATTTATATTGAGGAGGAGGGATGACTTGTTTCTTTGGTGAAGAAGTGTAAGGTTAGCGTGAGTTGTGTTAGGTAGCGGTTCATGCCTAGGTGTGGGACCTGGGTTGGGATGGATGTCACCTGCGAGTTTTAATGGTTTTGTTAAGTGATAAAGGAGTTTGGAGAGTTTGTATAGGAGTTTAGAAAATTTAAGGGAGTTTGCAAAACTGGTTAGCTGAGGAAGGAATTTAAGTGTGTGAAAGTTTGTGTTAGTGGTATGGAAGAGGGTAGCGGTGATTTGTACTAGTTGTATATTGTGAGGTGGAGGAAGTGTTGAGGTATAAAATGGGGAGGAATAGTGTGTTTCAGGTGAGTCTCATATGAGGAGAGATTGTATAGTAAGAGTAGGAGAGAATAGGAAGTAAGGAGGAGTAGAGTTACTTTTAGGGATATCTTAGTTTGGAGTGTATTGTATAGGTCTTGCGAGAGGATGTGCTATGTGTATAGTGGTTTGAGGGGTGGAGTGAAGGGGACTGGAGTGGCTGTCTTAGATGGAGCAGTGGGATTGGTTATGGGATGCAGGTGTGGTCTTGGATAAGTATAAATGTACAGGTAGCGGGGGCAGGGTAGGGGAGCGGAGTGATCAGGATTGTCATTAAATATTTTCCAACTGTTCAAAATAATTCTCTTTATTGCCAAGGCATCTACACTATTACTAACTAGCATAGAAGTTCTAAAATCTTTACTAGCAGTTTTAGCCCTAAGTTTTTGTATTCCTTTTTTTATTTCAGAGACTTCACTCAGAGTCTCTGTCAATACTTTCCCAGGATAACCTCTACAAGCAAATTTCTAAATAATGTTAGAGCTTTCATAGACAAAATCATCATCATTCTTTGTAAGAGTGCTGGCTCTTAACTGGCCTTTGACAATATTATTTTTCATCTTTTTGGAGTGCATACTGGTGTTGTGTAAATATAAATTATTCTGAACAGATTTCTTACAAATTTTGGTATATAAGGAATCATGTTCTTTATAAACGGTGACATATAGAAAATTAATATTTTCTAACTGGTGATTAGTAGCAAATTTTAGAAAATAACTAATAGTATTGAAGTAGTACAAAAACTCAATAAATGTATTTTCTCCCCCTCTCCAAATTAAAAACACATCAACAATAAACCTTTTCAATATTACTATGTTCTCAGCATAGATACTTTCCAAGATATTCACTCCTTCGCATCCAGCCATGAATAAGTTAGCGTAGATGGGGGCCATAGCTACCCCCATCACCACACCATTAAACAGATGGTATAATTTTCCATTATATTCATAACAATTATAACTGAGTATTACATCTAACATTTCCATCAATAATGTACCCATCTCTTTAGAAAATATTCTAGAATGAATTAAGTCAAAACGCACTGCTTCTAACACCTCATCATTGGGTATAACAGTATACAGAGATCTGATGTCCAGGGTTACTAATAAATCAGATTGTAAAACTTTAATCTCCTTTATTTTATTTATAAAGTTGAAAGTATTTTTATATAGTAGTCATTCTTTTCCACTATCTTTTAAATATGTTTATCAACAAAAATGGCCATAGCTTCTGTTTTACTCCCTGCACTAGTTACTTTTGGCCTGAGAGGGGGATTATTCAGATCTTTGTGAACTTTAGGGAGACCAAAAAAAAAAAACGACTAAAATTAGGATTGCATACCTTAAACTATTTTCTCAAAGTGTCAGTAACTCTCCCACTTAAAAAACATTCTTCTATGAAGGAATCAATCAAAGAATAAGCCTTCTTTATCTCTAAAAATGAGATGTTTTTGTAAAATTCTACATCAGCCAACAATTCTAGTATTTTATCATTGTACATACACCTATTCATTAGAACTAATGCATTGCCTTTGTCAGTTTTGAGAATCAACAACTCTTCATTCTCC